>NC_065543.1:36796276-37113276 GCF_932294415.1 Quercus robur
TTTTTTGTGAGACACCTTTATAGGGTGAACGCCAAAACATCTCATGCTCGAGCTTTGCAAAAGGTCTGAGATTCCTAAACATGGTGATGACAATCGTTCTGCATCCATTGTCTCTATAACTCCATTACCGAGCCTCATGCTCACTTTTTTCTATCCCTCATAGAGAACCTTACTATAGACTTTCCTTCTCACTTCATTCTCTCTCTCATCGATGTCTATAGAGATACGGTGACTCATGATAAGCTCATTTTTCCTTCGGCTATCACGCAGATCATTTGTCATTCTTCTATCCCTTATCCTGAGTCTCCTCTCTTCATCATTATGGGTGCCATTAGCGCGGCGTCTGTTTGACGAAGCGAGGCCCAGCTTCGACCGAAGTGGCCACGGACCTAGACAACAACTCCTCTAGTCCCTTACATTCCATCTACCTCCACTCCTTCTTTTTTAGCGGGTGGTGTGACGCTTGAGGCGATGATGGCGCAGTTTCAGCGCATGGATGCTCGCCTTGACACTCTCAGTGATGAGTTGTGTCAGGTGAACACCCGTGTTGGTTGTATTGTACGACAACAGGCTCATCTTGGTGGCTTCATAGCGTCTCCCTCTCCTTCTCTAGAGGCTTCTGAGGACGAGGATGTTGAAGATGGTTTTGATGATGATGATGAGGATGAGGATGCTAGTTCTTCCAGTGATAAGGAGATGACGACCTCTCAGTGACTTGCCCTTTATCATTCGTGACAAAAATGGGGAGTAGTTTTGGACTAAAGTAGTCATGTATTTAGAGGGAGAGTTAGCATAGAACATTTTTGATAGGGGGAGTATTTACATTTATGAGGGATGTAGTAAGGTTATTATGTATTTTCTTTTCTTTCTTTCTTTTACTTTTACCTCATATATACCGGTATTGCGACCATTTGACATACATTGTACTTATCTTTTGATATATATATATATATATATATAGGCTGATGTATGTTTATTCACCTATCTCTTCATGTGTTGTTTCTTTTCTATCTTTATACACATGTTTCTTTATGTATGCATTCTTTTATTTTTGTTTCACACTAAGATGCCTTGATGAGTTTTGTTTAAAGTGTTTTAGAAAGACAGGTTGTCAAAATCTATCATGCCACGAACTCTCTTCTTGCAAAGTTTTTTAAGAGTTTGTGTTAGGATTAGATTTTATTATATTCAACAAGTGATTTTGAGTTGAGTGATTTATGACTTCTCTCATACTTCATTTGTTTGTTGTGATTTTGTCACGGATTGCCAAAGGGGGAGATTGTTAGGACATATGTGGAACTTGTTAGAACATATGTTATGTAATATTGGCTAATCCTTTGACAAAACGCACTTTACTTGTAATTGAGTAGATCTAGGATGGGTTTAGTACTTCAAGAAACAAGAGTTTAAGTCTAGTATTGAAACCATGCAAATTTGTCCAAGAAACAAGTGAAGAAGTGTTGTTCATTAAAACTCGACAGATAATATCTATCGAGGTTTAATAAGGAATCTTGAACAGCTGCTCGACAGAAATAATATCTATCGAGAATTACAAAATTCAGATTTCCAGATCTGTTTTTTATGCATATCCAAGTTATTTGTGTAGGGTTTCTTTTCTCACAACCTTAGACATATACAATGATTATTTTAAGGGTCGTCTCACTTGATGCAAGGTTATGCAACTCAATGCAATTTGATTATGCATGCAAATTATGATCGGAGACAGAATTTGCCCTAGTTCATCCTATTTCTTATAAAAGCTGATGCGTCTTTGCGTCAAGGGTTTTGTAACCAAGGAGCTTCTTGATCTTCCTCGTTGGATGAATTGAAGAACTCTGCAGCCAACATCTTCCTCAAGTTAGTGTTTTAGTCACATACTTGGATCCGTGCATCGATTGGTTAGTCACATACTAGGAGCCGTGCATTGAAATGAGAGATTGTCACTACATTACAAGTCCAATTGGGTATTGGGGTAAGGGTTCAACTGTAGGTTGGTATTAGGTACTAGGATTCCTTTTACTTGTAACCGCTTGTTTTGATAATAGTGGATTCTCGAGAATGATGACTTTAAATTCACCCAGTGGGGTTTTACCTTGATAGTTTTCTCCATTCGTAAACAAATCACCCGTGTCAAATTTATTTTCCACTACATTTAGTTATTTGGTGATTTGTTTGTGCTACCACGCTTATTGCATGTAATTGAATCTAATTAATTTCACTTAGCTAATTAATTGATTAATTTACCAAATGGGTCAATACATTCTCAGCCTATCATTCAAAGTCCATTGGAGGTATAGGGTTTCGGGATTTTCAAAAGTTTAATAATGCTTTGTTATCTAAGCAGGTTTGGAGATTTGTTAATCACAAAGAGACTCTCTTATATAGAGTCTTTAGCGCCAAATATTTTCTGAATGGTTGTATTCTTGAAGCTCAGGTTCATCCAAAATGTTCTTATGCATGGAGGAGCATTCTACAAGCCAGGGATGTTATTGACAAAGGAGTTATTTGAAGGGTTGGAGATGGTCAGAAAATTGATGTGTGGAAGCACCGGTGGTTGCCTGATCCTTCATACAGTAGAATTAATTCCCCTAGAGATGCCTCGATGGTGGTCTGAGTTTGTGATTTGTTCTTTCCTAATACAAGAGTATGGGATCCCCGTAAACTAGAGAGTTGTTTCTTGCCTTGGGAGGCCAAGATGATCTGTTGAATACAGGTGCTTGAGACTTGGAGTGAAGATATTTTGATTTGGCCTCATACCACAGATGGTGAGTATAGTGTGCGTAGTGCTTATCGTGTGTTAGTTGAGGAGGATGGTCAGGGCCTGCCAAGTTCATCCTCTTCGGGTGATTCTAAAAAGTTTTGGAAGAAACTTTGGAAGATTCGGGTTCCCAATAGAATTTGGCATTTTCTTTGGCGAGCTGTTAAAGATTCCCTGCCCATGAAACAGAACTTGAATGCACGACATGTACCGGTGAATGTTACCTGCGATCGCTGCGATGATCACCCCAATACTATCTTGCACTGCCTTTGGTTATGTGATGAGGCACGCTCAGTTTGGTGGTCTGACCTGGGCTTCCAATTTTTACACCGGAAGAAATTTCGTTCCTTTTATGATCTGGTGGAGGTACTGCTCAATGAAGGGTCAAGCTATAGGGTTGCTTTGTTTGCTACGATCGCTTGGGGATTATGGCAGAGGCTTAACCGATTAAGGGAAAATCAGCATTGTTGGCAGCTTCAGGAAATTGGTGGTCATGCGAAGGAGTTGGTTGCGAATGTGGATGCTGCTATGTTTGTCGACTTGGATTGTACAGGCATTAGGGTGGGGTTTCGGGACCATGAGGGCTATGTCATTGCTGCACTGAGTCAGCGTATTCCCTTGTCCCAAGCAGTTGAGATGGCTGAAGCATTAGCAGTGAGGTGAGTAGTGGTCTTTGCACAGGAGCTTAGCTTGACAAATGTGATTATTGGAAGGGACTGCCTTAGGGCGATACACACTCTGGTTGACTTAGGTTGGTGCAAAACATTGTTTACTCAGGTAATTGAGGAAACCAAGAGGCTTGGGGAGTCACTTCGGCTGTGTCAGTTCTTGCATGTCAAATGAGACGGTAACAAGTTCACTCATGCCTTAGTTAGAAGAGCAGTTTCATCTGTAAAAGAACTACCTAATGATTTGGATGATGTATTCCAATCTGATTTTACTCTTCTTTAATAATATTTCGCTTACCTTAAAAAAAAAAAAAAAAGGCTTGATTTTCTATTTAAGAAGTACAAATTGTATTATTCAAGCTTTACCACTTTAAGGTATGGGTGGAAACACAGTAAAATTGGAGATAAAATTTTAGAGGGAAGTTTTCAATTCTTATAAGCATTTAAAGTAAGTAACTTTTCTCTTAATTAGTTTTATTTTACTTATATTATTGTATCTACTGAATATTGTTTTACAATTGTTACAATTTTATGTCAATTGTTTAAGCTACATTGATTTAAAGTAACGAATAACAAATCATCATAAATGTATTTGATTACTATATATATGATTTTATACATGTATTTTGAATAAGATATATATTTATTTGAACTATGATTTAATATATCTCATTTTGGACAATTTGACTATGTTTTGATCTCTGATACCCAGCCAATGAGGGTTATTCATTAGTACCGAAACTAGTTTCACCTGGGTCATCCTGAGCCTATCATGTTTCTGGACCCAATTAATAAAGGATATACATTAGCATGAAACTAGTTTCATCTGAATCTGATACCCAGTTACGGGAATATAGCGTAACCATAGTCATAAAAGATTGTTAAGAATATGAATTTTGTTTGAGTATTTGAACTATTATAAGTCCACGAAACTTCTTATGTTTTTGGAACCCATTGTAAATTATAGTTTTTGATATATGGAAAATTGATTATCTTCTCATCAACTTATGATATATTTTTTAGAATAAAATATTTGACCAATGTACAATTTACTATTTTATTGATCTATTTGCTTGATCCAACTTATTAGAATTTTGATTACTTATTGAGTTGTCAACTCACCCCCTTTTCCCCCTCTTGTTTCATATTATGAAGAATAGTAAGTTTTGGAACTTTTGCTGAAGGTGTATGCATGAAAGGAGATTAATAATTTTTGAAATAAGATGATCTTGTAAATAGTATATCTTTTGTTTAATGGTAATGAGGTTTGAATTGTTGTTCTATTGGTACTTTGGAGATCTTTTAACAATTGCATTATTGAGAATATTTTTGGATTTATTGATGAAATTTTCTTTGAGGATAAGTTTTTAGTTGCTAAGAGGCCTTGCACATTTGTAGGGTAAAATCTTTATAAGCGTGCGACCATTGTCACGTGCCTATCTTTATGGTAGGGTTCAGGCTGTGACACTTAATAAGCCAGACGTTACACTAATCCCATAAATGCACACTATTATAATAATCTTAATGCAAATATCACAACATACTCCAGTGGATTAAAAATAAAATTAGCCAAATAAATTTAATTAGAAACGATGCTCACATTGTAACTTCCTATAATTGATTGATGAAAACAATTGTACAATTTCTATATATTTTCTAACAAAATCTGAAATTAATTACAATGTATCCAAGGTCATATAAGCTACTATTTCGTTCTTATATAGATTTAAAGAAGGAAGAAATGAGGATTGTACAAAATTAGCTATCACAATATTTCCAAGTCCATATAATTAAGCTACAATTTCATTCTTATAAAGATTCGAGGAAGGAAGAAAGGAGGTATGTTATTCTCGGTAAATGATAAGTGAACTATCTTAACTACCACACATCAGCTTGCTTGCATCTTCAAATACGTATTTTATTGTTTTTTTTTTCACCAACCAATTAAGTTCTGTACTTCCTAATAATTTGTTATTTGTTTTCGGTATCTAATGATATAGGCGCAATTGCACTTTTAGTCCCTACATTTTGAAGTTTTTCCATTTTAGTCCCTACATTTTATTTTTTCCACTTTTAGTCCCTAAAACCAATTTACGCTTTCCGTTTTAGTCCTTAAAGCCTCATTCCGTCACCAATTAACGGGGAAACTGACGGGATGAATAAAATAATATTAAAAATTTACTGTAGCACCAACACATCAGCCTATAAATTTAAAAAATTAATTTATTAATTTTAACTGAATGAAAAAAATAAAAACAGAATTAAAAAATCATGCTCAAGCCTTGCCCAGAATAAAAACATGTGTTCTTCAACGTTAATCATGTTCTTCATTTTCTTCCCAGCAAACCTTGCCCAGAAATTTAAAAAATCAATATTTTTGTCTCTCTTCTTGCATTTTCTAAGCAACCAAACATGCAAAACACATAGCAATCTTCAAATGAGAACAAAACCCAACAATCACAAAAATACAAATCTCCTGCAAAATCAATCTCCAACAACGAACCAAACCCAAATCTCCAATAAAACAACCAAACCCATAAAACCAACAACCAAACCGATCCCAACAAAACCTTCAAACCCATAGGAAAAACAAATTAAAACCCCCAAAATTCTCAAACCCAAACAAAATCATCAAATCCAAAAACTCAAATATCTCCCATCGTTTTCTCTGGATCAAGAATCCATGGCATCCATTATTAAAACCTTGAAGATCTGCCCCTTGCTCTGCCCTTCGTTGGTCGAGGGAGAACCTGAAGTGCAAAAGGGTCGAGTCATTAAGCACAATGCAAGCTTGCAACTCGGCGAACTCGTCCACGCCTTTTCGAACTGGGACTAGAATCGAAGTATCTTTCTTCTTGAACGACTCGTGCAAAGTCTTCTGGACTCCACCTTTTCCTTTCTTGAACGCCGATTTGAGTTTTTGGGTCATTTGATTGGGTTGTGGGTTTTATTGTGTGGCGGTGTTGGTTGGCTATGGCGATGGTGGTTTTGATGAGTGTGGGTGTGGGTGTGGCTGGGTTTTTGACTGATGTGGTGGTGGTAATGGGGGGTTGCTGTGGTGTTAGGGGTGGGTTTCACTATGGGTTAGCTATTGTGGCAGGGAATTTTGCTGTGGGTCAGGTTCATGGCAGTGGCGGAGGGTTGTTGTGGCGGTGAGGGTGGGCTTCACTATGGGTAGTGGTGGAGGGTTGTTGAAGAACATGTGTTTTTATTCTAAGCAAAGATCCAGAAGAATGGGTCTGAAGATGGGTAGTGGTGGAGGGTTGTTGAAGATGCGTTTGAGCATTATTTTTTAATTCTGTTTTTATTTTTTTTCATTCAGTTAAAATTAATAAATTAATTTTTTAAATTTATAGGCTGATGTGTTGGTGCTACAGTAAATTTTTAATATTATTTTATTCATCCCGTCAGTTTCCCCGTTAATTGGTGACGGAATGAGGCTTTAAGGACTAAAACGGAAAGCGTAAATTGGTTTTAGGGACTAAAAGTGGAAAAAATAAAATGTAGGGACTAAAATGGAAAAACTTCAAAATGTAGGGACTAAAAGTGCAATTGCGCCAATGATATATTATTATCTAAAGGGATGTTTTCATAATAATTCTATGGAATTTGATTGAGCATAAAACTTTGATTTCTACCTTCTTCTTTTTTTGACAATTCAATATTTAAGTGAAGAGATTTGAAGCCTAAACATCACCATTAGAAATGTGGGTTCTTATTGAGTACTGCTAGAGATACAAATTTTTTACAAACTGTTGATGTAGTGAGTGGTTATTGGTAAATGAAAAGTGAGGTTAGTGGTATGCCTAGATGACAACTAGTAACAAGTTGGCCACATCAACAATTTGTAAAAATATTATGAAATTATTTGTGACTGTAGCATTATTTGTTCTTATTAAGCGCTCTTAGCTATATATTAATTATTTAAGTATCATGAAATTTTGAAGTTATTTTTCTGAGGTTTATATGAGAAAAAAAAATTATATATATATTATTCTTGCTTAAATTTAGTTGCTTCTGCAAAAACGGAAACAAAGTCCGACAAAAAAAAAAAAAAAAAAAAAAAAAAAAAAAAAAAAAAAACTAATAATACACAAGCAAGAATAAAAAAAATAATAATAATTGAAGGATTTTTGCATTTTTATTTTATCAAAACAATATTTGCATTTTTAGTAAGCATGAAACATATGTATCTATATCAATCACTATATCATGCAATTTCAAGCATGTGAACACTTATAGTATGATACTTCACTACACATGACTTTGTCTTTTGATTTTGTTTATAAAATAGAATGCTAAAGATTATAATTTTTTTAAGAAAAATTATTGAAATATTTTTTTTATCCATCAATCGATAGTTGGGGGTGAGGCAATTTAAATAATGGATGCCTCCGGTGGAAACACCAGGTGCCAACCAGTTGAATTACAAGACTCTTAATGAAAATTATTGAAATATTGGAGGAAACTAATAAGAAGTGTCAAACAAACTTCTTAATGAGAATACCCTTTGTGTGGTTTTCGATGTCACATAAATTCTAAAAATGTCATCAAAGTTTTCAAATCTAGACCAAATGGGTTAACCATGAACCAAATTGAAATCCAGTATTTTAATAATGCAAAACCGAATTTCAAAGAATTATATTTGAATCACTCGACCTATAGTTGGACTGTACGGTTCAGGCAAAACTGGTAGGGTTTAATCACCTCATGAAAATTATTTCAATATTGGAGAAAACTAATAACAAGTGCCACACAAACTTCATGAATAAGGTGCACATATTAGGCTTAAAACCTGATGTACCTTGGTTGATAAATTGGAAATGTACCTTGGTTGATGAATTGGGGGGAAAAAAAAGTGATCTCTGATGTCAAATGAATTTTGAAGATATTTGCAAGGTTTTCAGATTTAGACTAGCCAATTCGACCAAATTAACCGTAAACCAAATTGAAATCCAATTTTTAATCATGCTAAACTGGGTTTCAAAGAAATTTTGTGAACCGCTTGACCTGCAATTGGATCATATGGTTCGAGCAAAACCGATTGGGTTCAATCACTTAATGAAAATTATTGAAATATTAAACGAAACTAATAACAAGTGCCACGCAAACTTCTTGAATAAGGTGCACATATCTAAGTTAAAGTCTAACTTTAAGGTCATGCTTGCATGTTGATGCTCTTAAATGGAAACTAAATATATTTGAAGCAAATTTTTTTTTTTTTTTTTTGAGGAAATATTTGAAGTAAAATTAATAGAATTACATACTACTAAATTAAATAAACTTTAGTTGCTGCTTTTATTTTATATTATAATTAGTATTTATAATATTTTATTATATTATATATTTTGATTATCTATCTCTAAAAGTGAATATATAAAGTAAATTCATACTTTTATATTTCAAAAATTAATTTTAACTTTTTATGTTTTTTTTTAATGTTTTATTATTTTATGAGTAAATTACAAAGTTAGTCTTTATCATTTACATCATATTTTAATTTGGTCCCTAAACTTTTTAGTGTCGTGTCAATTTAGTCCATTTTGTTATCTCTTGAATGAAAAAAGTTGATGTTCAAACGGAACAATAAAAAATTATTTTTTATATCACATCATATGCCAACTGTACCACCATTTCAATTAAAAAATAAATAAAAAAACTCAAATTAAAATTGAGGCAGATGAACACCAAAATCCCTAACTCATCTCCCCCCAAAAATCCCTAAACCATCTGACTAGAACCTCATAGACCTCCCAAGTCCTGATGAACTAAATCCAGACGGGCTACTTCCAAAGAATTCCCCAAAAAAGTCCTTTGCATTCCTAGGGTTAAACCTATTCACAGAAAGAAAGATTGAAGATACTCATATAAAGAAAGGGAGAGCTAAGAGAGGTAATGTTAATTTATGCCTAAGTAAACATTGAAGCATATTTTCCTTTGGCTGACCAAACTACTGAATAAAGTACATGGTAACAAATTTCTGACCCTTTTGCACATATGCAATCATGTGCACACCAAACACATGTATATGCCAGAAAATTAAAGCAACTTCAATTTTAGACAATAACAAATAGGTAATCAAGTACTATTATTACAATGCAACTGTCTGAGATAAAGATTCTAGTTATTAAGGTTGATGATTCTTAAACTTTTTCCTTGACATCTCTGGCCTAAATTCCCTATTTGCTTCCAATGAGTGATTTCCCGCATTAATTTATTTTAATAAATGTCTACAAGCCATTACAGCTGTGGGATGGAAGGCCTAGGGGTGTATATTGGGCCGTGGGTTTTGTCTAAGGACGTTCAGCAGTCCGAGGACAATTAGACATTAGCTAAGACATACAAATTAATAAGGTATGGAAGGATTCTGGCCATGAAGGTTTAGGAAGGTAGTCCAATGGAGAAATGCCTCCCCGACTAAGCAACGCAAATGTCAGAAGGTTTGATCTGCCATCAAGAGCAACACTCCTAACAATTCTACTGGTAGGGATAAACATCAGGAGAGAATAGGACAAAGGGAAGCTAAGAAATATCTAAGAGAAAACTGCTATCACCACATCAAATACTTTGCAGCTAACTCTCTAGCCACATTAATGTGGAAGTGATACCTGAACAGTGATATTTAGCCTTACAGCTACCTCCAAAGACTTCAGGAAGGTGTTGATGGGACAAAGATCAAAGCAAGCAACTTGACCTACACATGAAGGGTGGAGATGAAGAAAAACAGGAGAATATAAGGAAGAAAGACCCCATTACAAGAGAGGCAACGGAGAATCTGTAGAAAAAACACTGTAGCAATAAGAACTGTAATTGTAATAAAGTTTAAGAGAAATTTATTCAAGAGCTACTCTCCTCGAACTTTGTCAAGGAAAATTTTCTACGCCTGAAACTTATTTATTTTTGTTTTCTTGTCATCTTTAACCCATTATGATTATTGTCCAACTCATTAAAGTATAGTTTCAAGCCCACTCTCTACAAATTTATTGTATTGGGTTCTTTGGGCCTTAATCCTTTTATCTTTTGGGCTTAGGATTCAAAACGTGGCCCTACAACAACAAAACTCACATTCATATGCTTATAGTTGTCAAAATGTGAATCATATCGTTAATTGATTTTTTTTTTTTTTTTTTGTATTGTATATTATATGATACACAAACACCAAATAAAATTATTAAAAAATTATTGATATACATATATAAAATAGTATATTCATTATAAATTTTGAAATATATTGAACAAATGACCAATTTAATCATTAATTATGTAATAATATTTAACAAAGCTGACTAAATAATTTAAATTAACAATGTTTATACACATTCAAATTGATTAAACTAAAAAGTGATAATATAGGATATATGAGCCAAAATAATAATTTATTTTCATAATTAATCTTAATCAATTTTATCTAGGTCAATGTTATTATTATGTTCATCATCTTAAAAAATTATTTTTTTTCATTGACATTTTCTTCATCTTCTTAGTCTTTTTTTATTTTTATTTCTAATAATTTTTTCTTTATATTTTTTCTTGGTATTTAGCTCTTAGACTAATAACAATAATAACAAAATAAAAAATAATTATATTTTCATTTTAATACATTATTCATAGGTTATAATTTTTTTTTTTCAAATATAAAAGTGAAGTGTCAAGTGTACAACACAAATTTTGTAGGAGAAAGAGAAGAGGTGGAAAGAACTCATATACATGTTATTTTATTAGATTCAATTAAGTTTTCAAATAAATTTTGTGTTAAAAAAATTTTAGCAACTTGTTTAAATCAAATAAAACCACAAATTTTATTCAAAAAACTCATTTTAAACCCACATGTTTATATATAGTATGATTCTATGATACGATTTGCACCTATGTATCGGACGTTTATGAGTACTTATGATCATGGTTTTAAAACCTGAACCATTTAAAAAACCGAAAAAGATAGAAATTCATAGTTTTTTAGGGAGGTCGAACTGTGATGATATCATAATTATTTTAATAATTAATTTAATACGAAAAATAAATTAAAGAAACATATGAAATTACCGATTTTCAAATAATAGTATTATTTCAAATGTTTAACAAAATTATAAAACATAGCAATATTTCAAAAAATTATTGTACTACTATAATTAAAAAGTAATTCTTAAAAATTTAAACTGAGAGAACCTTTTCTTTTCAGAAAAACAAAAATTAGGCCTTTAATATATTAAATAAATAAAAAAAAAAAAAAAAAAAAAACCTTAAAGTTCAGAGTTTGTGCAATGCCAATGCCCAATAATTTTTTTATTAAAAAATAAATCTCAAAAAAAATAAAAAATAAAACAAAACAAAAACAACCAAGTACACTGTCCTACGTGGCAAACAAGTACCACGAGAACTTAGGCTTATTTAATAGTATATTTTTTTAGAGAAATGATTGGTTGTTTGGTTTGTGTTTTCAAATAACTATTTTTAGTTTTTAAACAACATTTTACATATTTTTACATACTTTTTCTCCCACATGTATTTTTACAAATATTTTCAAACAACAATTTTCAGTTTTTAAACATATATACCAAACTACTTGGATATATCTACAACATTTTTACAACAAATCCTAAGTAGCAGGTTGTTACTGATTGTTATTGTTGGGTTAAAAAAGTAATCTCAGTGCTAAATTCAAATTTGAACCAATAATAACTAATCACCCAATTTGTTGTAAATATATTGTAAATGTAGCACCTCTCAATTTTTTTAAACCCACCCTACTTCCCAAAGTCCATCTAGCCCCCATTAGGCGTTCTTCCCTAGTTACCCACCGTAGTCTTTCTTTCAGGTCTTTATTTTCAATTTCTCACCCCAAAAAAAAAAAAAAGACTCTCACTCTCCGTTTCTCTTTCTCCTCCCTCAGTATCTCTTCTTCAAATCAAATCGGAGATATTAGACTCCCATCCAACCAAATTTAAAGACACAACTTGTGATGATGAGTTGTCTGCAACGAAAGAATGGAGTCCAATGAAAGAGATTGAGGGCTTGGACTTCAAGCAGCGAAGAAAAAAAGTCAGTTATCACCCATTTTATAAAGATAAGTTAAAAGGAAATATCTGACCACCCATTTTATAAAGATAAGTTAAAAGAAATATCTGACCGGTAATCCCATGTCGAGTTCCAAAATTCAAGGGCCCGTTTGATAATGTTGTTCTAATAACGTTGTTTAAGTGTTATGAAAATACGTGTGGATAAAAAAGTATTCTGCATATATGAGTTGTACACACCATTCGAATTGCGTCTTTACAATATTAACAACTATGCCTATGCCCATCAGAACAGTGAAAAACCTCAGCAATTAACATATGCCAACCCCATCAGCAAAATTCACATTCCTATGCCCCCAAAAAAATAAAAAATAAAAACCCAGCAATTTTATCGTATGCCAACTTCATTACCCCTAAAACACAATTACTCATGCTACATAAAAACATGATTATCCATATCAGTTCCTACTCCTCATAGTTGGGATTATTGGTCCGGCTATAACAGAAACAATTAAATCAGTATTTCACAATATTCTAGAATATAGAAACAATTATGATATTCCCATCTATTGATCTATCATATGATGCCTCATTCACCACAGAGGCTGCAAAAAGGTTATATTTAATTCATATCTAATAACCAGATCCAAAATAAAATGAGATTTACAAAGAAAATGTCATCAAGACAACATAATCTCAAAGTCTGCTACAAAAACTAACACCCTAAATATTCTCTTGTTCACAAGCATACAGTAACACTGCCCAAAGTATTTCCAGTTTTCCACCAACTTAAACCACTTGCAGGAGACAATGTGTACACACAATAAACAAAATTATCCAGATTGTGGCTCAACCTTCAGAATTAAGGTACCTGAGGAAAAAACTTAACCAACCAAAATTTGAACAAATTTAGTATATTCTATAGTCGTACCAAATTGGCATCAGTTTGAAGGCACAAGCACAAGCAGTGCATAACTTATTAAAATTGTTTAAGTAATGTGGAAAACTCAAAATAATACACAACCCAGTAATAAAATTCTAATGCTCATCAAAACACATAAAACAATCAAGAATGTCATTATCTTGACAGTGAGATGGACTCCATCCAAAACAATATCTACATTTTTAACAACTAATGCTCAAGGATTTTTTTTTTTTTTTTTTCCAAAATCATATCTGACCGTAACTTACCATCAGGCACCATGGGCAGCTCTTTGTGCCTTCCTACGCTCATACTCAGCATCATCTGTGGGCAATTCAAACCGGCAAACAGGGCACGTATTCCTAATCCCCAACCATGGCACAATGCAGTCACCATGGTACCGATGGGCACATGGTAGCTGCTTAGCTTGCTCCCCAACACCAATATCATCCTTACAAACTGCACAAAGCGCATTTTTACCCTCCACATCTTCCTGGGTCATAACCACTGAGGCCAAATTCTTAACAACAGATTTGGAGGCCGGAGGCTTACCCGTTGTATCATAATCATTAAATTGCCCAAACAACATTTCATACTCAGCATCTGCATTATAAATGTAATCCTCATGATCACCAAAGTAAGGTTCAGCATCGCTATCCAATCCAAGATTCATCTCCAAATTATTAGCAGTCAACAACACTTCCCACTCCAAACTCTCCAACCCCACAACTCTGACCGCACCCGCTTCCTCCACTGGGGGGCCAAAAACGGGCACCAATCTCTCATCCTCTTCAGCATCATCGTCGATAAACATGCTCAGGACCTCTCTCTCGTCAACACGACCATCAACTTCCTCCACTTCCTCCCACTCGAAATCTTCATTAACTTCCCTGTGATCCTCCAATTGAAGTGAATCCCAACAAAGATTTCTGAGGCTCATGCTCGTATCATTGTCATCATTGTCATTACCAACCTCAATCTGAACCTCATGTATACCATCCAATTCTCCAAAACAACAATCATCACCATTCATCGAATGCAAATCGATCCCCAACACGAGGTCGTTCTCATCCTCGTCCGAATCAGACCCAAACCCAACAACACGAACGCAACTCTCAAATTCCACAGCACTTACCGTAGACCGTGCCTCACCAGATTGAGACCTCGAAACCCTCCTTCCCACAAAAAAATCCTCATCATCCTCCTCATCCTCATCATCATCAAGATCAACAACACGACAAGTCTCGTTATGGGCCCGATCAAAAAAATTCCTTTCAACCTCAAACCTAGACCCAAACCCAAACCCTAAATCAAGGTCCAACATCTCAATACCCACATCACGATTATTGATATTATGGCTATTATTACCTTCAAAAACACGAAAGGTTGAATCTTGAAGAGCTTCGCAGACGAGATCTGGGTCGCCCATCATCACCTGAGACTGCTCGACGCGTTGGTGGAACAGATCCATCACGAAATTCACTTGGTTCTCGCGGTGGCCGAAGAGGTAGGTGCCGTTGGAAATCGAATCGATGTCCGAAACGTCGTCTTCTTCTTCTTCTTCTTCTTCTTCGTCTTCGTCTACAAGTCGAATCCGGACCGTTGATTCAAGGTGATGAATATCGGAGGGTGGTGGAAGTACGAGGTCGGAGGAGTGGAGGTTGTTGTGGTGGTGGTGGTGGTGGGAAGAGTAAGAAATGGTGGCTAGGGTTAAGGTTTGGTGAGGATCGTCGATGGAAGCGTCTAGGTCGAGGAGGTTAAGGTACGAGGTGGCCTCTGCCATTTGATGATGTTTTGTGAGTTTCTTTGCTTTTCTTTTTTTCTTTTCTTTTTTTTCTTTTTTTTTCCCTGTTCAAAAAGAATGGGTGTGTGTGTGTGTTTTTTTTTTTTTTTTTTTTGGATTTAATGGTGATGAGGTAGGAAATTACGAACGTGTCCTGTGTTGTTTCGTGGAATGGACTTTTCTTACTTGTTGGGGCCGAGGTTCTGACATCAGGGTTTCCCAGCAATTTCGTTGGAGACTGTAGGACATTTATGTCCGTAAAGGGAGGGACAACTGAGAATTCCTTGCCACTTTTTTGGTTTTTTTTTTTTCTTTGTTTTTTTTTTCCCTTTTTTATTTGAATAATTTGTTTTTTTCCCCTTTAGTTATGAACAAATGTATTATTTTTTATTGGGTTTGAGATTTTAGTTACCATGTTGGGTGAGAGATTGACACATTGGTTGGTATATTCACTATATTGATTTAAATTTTCTTTTTTGGAAAAGATATTGATTTAAAATTTTAAACACTATTAACGAATTATTAATATTTGAGTTTGACCGATAATATAAATACATATATATATATATATATATATATATAGAGAGAGAGAGAGAGAGAGAGAGAGAGAGAGAGAGAGAGAGAGAGAGAGAGAGAGAGAGAGAGAGAGGCTTGTGACTAGTAGCCAGTTTCACTGGATACGCTAGAATACGAACATATGTTCACATCTCAACATGTCCAATAAAATTGACCACTAGACACTAGCCTCTGATCTCTCTCTCTCTCTCTCTCTCTCTCTCTCTCTCTCTCTCTCTCTCTCTCTCTCTCTCTCTCTCTCTCTCTATATATATATATATATATGATAATGGCAATCTCCAAACCAAAATGGTTTTCATTATTGGCCATGAGTTTTATAAATCAATGATATAATTGATTTAATTGGGTGTCATCTATTAAGAGAATCAAGTTTTAAATCCTACTTTCTTATTATGCTATCAAATTATTAAAAAATAAAAAGTGGTGTTTTACAATGCAACTATTTTGAATTTAAATATTCTTGAAAAATATAACATTATTTGTACTTCGTTGGACAATGCAACTATTTTGAATTTAATTTATAAACATGATGTATTGTACTTAAGTTTTGTCTTTTTTAAACACAACAAAATATTTATTAAAATATTTATTTATTATGTTGTTCATGTATGACCAATCACATTTGTTGTCATGTCAATTTGTTTTAATAAAATTGATAGTACCTTCAACATTTTTCTTCAATAAGGATTTTATAACTCAATAGCACAACATGATACCCTTTATTAGAATAATCAAATTAGAATCCTCATTCCTTACTATCCATTAAACTATCAACACAGGTTTTAGAAACCAAAATCGTAACTTGGCACACGCTTGTTTTCTTCTTCTGTTTTATGGGTTTTATAAATGATGGATCTTCATTCATATTGAGGTTGGAAGGTTGCTATCGGAGCTAGCTCCAAACCTAGGCCACTTAGGTCTCCACTTGTCCCAAAATAATTTTAAAGGTTTTAAAGCCCCCATTAAACAAACAAAAGGCCCAAAAATTGTACCCAACAAAAAATCCCAAAATTATAGAATGATAATTAAAATCCCCCAAAATATGTTTCCATCTTCAAGAAAGCCCCCAAAATTTTAAGCTAATAGAAATCCAACAAATTAAAATCCTAAATTGTTTATTAAAAAATTGTTATGAGTTTATTATGAATGTGTTGAATTATCATTGTAGGGGCTAGGGCCCAAAATAATGTATTGGGCCTTGGACCTTGTCCGAGGACACTAACAAGTCTGAGGAGGAGAATACGACTTAGATGATCCACATTACAAGTCTCACACAGCAAATGCAAACTAGGTGTGTATTCTAGCAATTGAGATGCGCCCCCTGAACACGTGAGAGGAAAGAAAATTAAAAATATCTAAGGAAAAGCTGCCACCACCACATTAAATGCACTGCAGCTACTTTTCTGGCCGCATTAGTGTAGAGAAGACCGCTGAACAGTGCTGCCTTGGCTGCCACAACTCACAGAGGGCTGAAAGGGGTGTCTGATAGGATGGGTACTCAAGTGGGGATCTAGATGATCAACAAGTGTAAGGTCCAGATGATCAGAAAAAAGCTATATAATGTGGAAGAGCTCCCATGAAGAATGGTGGAGGGGGGGGGGGGGGGGGAAGAAAAAGAGTAAGAGAGAAAATATTGTAGCATGCTAAACAATTTTAATATTATGATCTGTATACGTCAAATTTTGGTCTCCTCAAACCGAATGTCCTTTGGCAATAATGACTTTTATTTGTGTTTGATTGATTTTTAACTTCATGCCAGTCGTTGCCCAACTCATGTAGACCTAGTTCTTTAACCTATACTCTACAAAATTCATTGTATTAGGTTTATTAGACCTGGGTTCCATACGTTTAGACTTGGGATCCAAATCTTGCCCTTACAATTGGCGTCGTTTGTGGGAAAGAACTTAGGTGTTAATGAGTGCGTCAGTTAAACATGGTAAGATCAAGTCCACACCAAGAAAATCCACGCCAAATAGATCCCCAACGGACAGAACCCATAGGGTCTCAGCGGCAAAGTAATCTTCTTGACCCTGAGCAAAATCTAGGCAATGAAAGGAATCGAGAGGGGAGTGTGCATACCACCCAGATGAGCCAAAGCCATTCCCAAGTGGGCAGTCGTGTATCCTAGAGACAAAATAACCGTCAAGCCATGTTGCAAGAGATAGACGACTTGAAAAGGAGACTGCGCTATGCACAGCGAAGGCAGTCCCCTTCTAGCTCCGACATATCCTCTAATGATGAAAAGGACGTCAGTTACAGGCGGAGATCAAGAACTCCCCCAAGCAAAAATTTCTCTTATGAAGACGAGCACCGTTATGGACGGAGACACAAGAGCCCATCTAGTAATGGCCTGGGTAATGATGCTATGAATAAAGTTCTGGATCAGATCTCTAAGTTACCCTTTACGCACAAGATAGAAGGGGCTAGACTACCTTGGTATTTCCATCAACCTACGTTCACCATTTATAATGGCCGAACAGACCCTATGGAGCATGTGAGCCAGTTTAATCAAAGAATGGCCATCCATTCTGAAAAGGAGGCTTTGATGTGCAAGGTTTTCTCATCCAGCCTAAGACCTGTGGCGATGAGGTAGTTCAATAGCTTGAAAACAGACTCCATAGATTCCTACAAGCAGCTCACCCAAGCCTTTGGCTCTCGTTTCATTACAAACAGCAGGGCTCCTCTACCTCTGAGTTCATTGTTGTCATTATCCATGCGCGAAGGAGAAACTTTAAAAGCATACTCGGACAAATATTGGGAAATGTACAATGAGATGGACGGCAACTATGAGGACATCGCCATCAGCACGTTTAAAAGTGGTCTCCCCACTGAGCATTGTTTGAGGAAATCCTTGACTAGTAAGCCTGTTATCAGCATTCGTCAACTTATGGACAGGATTGACAAATACAAAAGAGTGGAAGAGAACCAACTGCAAGGGAAAGGAAAGGCGAAGATCATCCCTTAAAAGAGGAATGATTTCAGGTCTGAACGATACAATAATAACCATCCGAGAAGGGATTTCGCAGGGCAATCAGAATCAGCCAACACGCAGACAGTTAATGTCGTATTTAGAAAGCCGGTACACCAGGTTTTAGAGAAAGCCAAGAATGAGTCATTCTTCAAGTGGCCAAATAAGATGGCTGGAGACTCCACAAAGCGCAACCAAAGTCTATATTGTCAATACCACCAAGACCACGGATATACTACCGAAGACTGCAGGAACCTATGGAACCACTTGGATTAGTTGGTTCGAGAAGGGAAATTGAGGCACCTTTTACATCCTTCCAGGGGTCATTCAGGTCAAACAAACCAAGAGCCCGAAGAGACATATCTTTAAGACCCCCATGGGCACGATAAATGTCATCCTTGCCGCTTCGGGAAGAACCAGCTCTTTTCCCTCCAGAGTAATGTTTGTGGCTCGGCTCTCCACTAAGGACAACAATCGGGAGTCCAAAAAGTCCAAGAAGGGAGCCTCACCTGTGCTGGGATTCTTGGACGAGGATAAGATTGGAACCATCCAACCCCACGATGATGCTCTAATGGTTACACTCAGGATTGGGGGGTTTAATGTGAAGAGAGTACTGGTAGACCAAGGCAGTGTTGTGGAAGTAATGTACCCTGACCTGTACAGGGGGCTAAACCTAAAGCCTAAAGACCTAACGGCATATGATTCCCCTTTAGTGAGTTTCGAAGGAAAAACCGTTACACCAATGGGCCAGATCAAACTAGCCAAACAGACCGGTTCAAACGTGGTGAAGGTGGATTTCGTTGTGGTCGACACCTATTCGCCTTACATAGCTATAATGGCTAGACCTTGGCTCCACGCCCTGGGAGCCATTTCTTCTACACTTCACTAGAAGGTGAAATACCCGTTGGAAGGCCGAGTCAAGGAGATTGTGGGAAATCAGGCCATGGCCAGACAGTGCATGGTGGCTGCCATCTCGCGCCAATCCAATGCAGAGTCCTTGGCCTCTATTAGAAATGACTTATAGCAATCAGCCACCTCGGCAATACCCGTTGATGAGCCAGTCGAGGAGGTGAAATGCGAAAATCTAGAAAGGGTGATTGTTGACGCTAATCCAGAGAAATTCTTTCAAGTTGGCTCAGAACTACCCCTCCGAGAGAAAGAAGAACTGATTGGGTTTCTTAGAAAAAATGTGGAGGTGTTTGTATGGGACGCATCCGCCATTCCCAAAAAGCAACCACCCCGACGCCCGTCAAAAAAGCATGCCAACGCTGTTAAGGATGAAGTAACAAAGTTCAAAAAGGTAAGGGCTATCAAAGAAGTCTTCTACCCCGAGTGGTTGACTAATACAGTAGTGGTAAAAAAAAAGAGTGGGAAGTGGCGAGTTTGCACAGATTTCACAGACTTGAATAGGGCGTGCCCAAAAGACCCGTTCCCAATGCCTCGGATAGATCAGTTGGTGGATGTAACTGTAGGCCATCCTCGAATGAGCTTCTTGGATACCTTTCAGGGTTATCATCAAATACCACTAGCCCCAGGTGATCAAGGAAAAACAGCATTCATGACTCCTATTGGAAACTACCATTATAAAGTGATGCCTTTCAGTTTGAAGAATGCAGGGTCTACCTACCAAAAGATGATGACTAGAATGTTTGAGCCGTGACTAGGCAAGAGTATTGAAGTCTACATAGACGACATGGTAGTAAAGAGTAAAGTAGTGTCCGAGCATGTAGGAGATCTCGGAGTCATTTTTGGCATCTTAAGAAAACACAAACTACGTCTCAATGCCTCTAAGTGCTCATTTGGTGTCAGGTCTGACAAATTTTTGGGCTATATGGTAACTCACAGGGGAATTGAGGTGAGCCCAAATCAGATCAAAGCGGTTCACAATTTACAAGCTCCTCGGCTTGGATTTAATTGAAGAAAAAAGAGAAAATGCAATGATTCAATTGGTCTATTACCATCAGAAACTCAAACAGGGGTATGATGCCAACGTAAAACTACAGCCGCTAGTGCCAGGAGACCTGGTGTTGAGGAAAATTTTTGGTAATGCTAAGAACCTATCCTGGGGAAAGCTGGAGCCCAACTAGGAAGGTCCATATCGCATCACTTCAGTAGCAAGAATCGGTGCATATTTTTTGGAAGACTTAGATGAGAAAGCTGTACCCCGCCCATGGAATGTAAATAACCTAAGAAGGTATTATTATTAATAAAAGCGGTTTTGCCTACACTATGTTTTATTATAATTGCGCGTCATACGGTTCACTACCATCCAAGTGTTAAACAGAACCTAAGTCCTGCATGGCTCCTCAAAAGGGGAAATTAATAACTTATGGCATCTATCCAAGTGTTAAACAAAATCTAAGTCCTACATGGCTCATCGGACCACAGGCTTAGGGAAAATTTATAACTTATGACATCTATTCAGGCTTTAAACAACTCAAACAGGTTTTGAAGAGGGTGCGTTTCATAATTTTAAATTGCATATATGTTGATTTTAAAATAGGATTTGAAGCCTAAACAGGCCCAAAGCAAATTTAAACCTATACTTACGTGCAGTATACGGACTGTCTGCATGTCAACCTTCACTACCTAAGATTCATTGCACAGTTTTACTCCTAACACTTAGTCATATTGGCAAAATATTATTGTAAACTCTAACCGAAGGCACGGTTACATTTACTTAGAACAATGCAATAAAATCCAAACAACATCAGGCAAAAGAACAAAGGATGAAAGAAGGAGCATTCACATTAGGAGATAAAGATAATACAATACTACTAGACGAGACGTCTTTGAAAACAAAAATAAAATACAATTCTACTTCAAAATGATACTAAAAAAAAAAAGAGGAAAACCCTAGGGGCTAAACATCAGCAGGAGGGTCTTCTTTTTTGCTTTGGCTGAGAAGGAGGAACATCCTTGGTTTGGGGGTCAACCACATGACCCTCAACCTCTGCAACCTTCTCCTTTAAGGGATCCTTTGATTTGGAAGAGGGTTTTTTGCCTTTGCCCTTGCCTCTGCCCTTCTCTCCCTCGGCTTCCTCGCCTTAATCGGTAACTTGGCTAGGTCCCTTTGTAGTTTTGGCTATTGGGATGGCATCTGGGATTGCCGCAGGTTGCTCAGAAGTTTCAAAGGCATCAGTTGGGACCTCCCGGATCTCTGGGGGGTAGAAGACGTTTTCAGGCAGCCTCCAAGCAGAATCTGCAGGGACACCCGCAACGCTGAGAGCCTTATCCCATGTAATGCTGCAGTAGTCCTTGCATACTTCTGACAGTTCCTCGACAAGCCTTACTTGCGTCTCCTCCACACCAAGTTGTAGGCTGCCCTCTTCTCGGCCTCAGCTGCTTCCTTGGCCAATTTGGTTTCCTCCTTAGCCTTCTGCAACGCGGCTTTGAGATCTAGGACAACTTGTTTCTCAGTGGCAGGATTGATCTTAGTCACGTGCAACTTCTGACGCTGGTCCTCAGCTTGTTTCTCTGCATTTTTCAGGCCAGCCTCAGTGCTCAGACGGCCTGATTGTGCCTCGTTCAACTTCTCAGTCAGCTCATACTGCTCCTGCTTAATAGTCCCTAGTGTTTTCTCTATCTCGGCGCGAGAGAGGGCTTCAACGTTGGCCAACTTGCGAGCATCGCGATACCACTCCTCGGCCACAAAAACCTACCAAGTAATCTGCCTAAAGATCACAAAACGACATGAGTTAGAACAAAATATGATTCAGTATTTATGCTTGTAAAGGGATAAGTTACCTTACTATTGCAAAGTCCCTCTTTAGGGACAGGAAGAGTTCGTTCTGCAAGAAACGCCTGTAAGCGTCCATGTCCCTAGGAAGGAGCATGGGCTACTCCAGGGCTTCAGCGATGTACCCTGCTCGGCCCCTTTGGTATTCCCGGACTAAGGCGTTCCAAGGAATTGGTGCCCCATCCACCTCGAGCCGAGGGCTCCAGGTACGTTGTGCCACGCGCATTTCAGCCCTTTCCAGCTTGTCACAGCTCTCCACCGACGGGGCCCTCTTGTCCCGAGGTTCTCGGGTCACCTTTTGGTGTTTTGCGCCATGACGAGGGCCCACCTCGCCTTCCTCAAGCGACTCGACCGGCCTCTTCTTTTTCAAGTCAGGGTTAACCTTCAGGCCGAGGTCGGCGGGGACCTATGGAGGGGCAGGAGGAAGGTTGGAGGGTGCTTGAGACTTGGTGGGAACCTTCGAGGTTGACCCTTTGTCCCGAGCAGCCATAAGCTCCCTTAAGCTCTTATTGCCCTTATTCGAAGCCATGTTATCTACCTCTTCATCAGAGGAATCGTCCGGGCAGGCGATCACAAAAGGAGAAGCGCAAATGCCGGAGTTTCTGTCTGGCTCACCCTCGACATCTAAGAGGTTAATTAGAGGAGCCTTTGGATTATCTTCTTCAAAATAAAACTCGTCTATCTCCTCCTCTAATGAAAGGCGAGATGATTCAATCTCCTCTTCAACAGATGCTGCGGCTCCGAGATGGTCTTGTGGAGGTGGCTATGCAGCTGGTGGAAGGTTCTGTAGAATGGGCAAGGTAACCAGCGATAGGTCCTTTCGAGCCAAAAATCCTGGCTTAGAAATGTCGATCTGAGATAACCTTAAACTACCAGCTCTTATTGATTGGCCAACATCCAGAAAAACGCGGGACAGGGGCTCGTAACCCAAGATCATATGAGCGGCACGCAATTGTCCATCCTCGCTTACAAAAATCTCCGACCTCAAGAGGTAGTTAAGAGCCTGAACGGTGGTATGGCTGAGCCGCGGAGCAACGTGGGCTCTATCTGCAAAACAGCCGAGAAGGGAATTATGGTCAGATCGCTAAAAGGATATTTTCTACCAAAAAATTAAGTGCCAAGTAAAAGGAATAAAGCTAAAAGGTTAAATCTCCTTCCAAAGGGACTGATCCTAAAGGTACAACATCTGGACCTCCTGCCCGAGTTGGACAATGAAGACCATCACTCCATTCCCCCGAGGCAATCAAGTAGTCATCCTTCATACCCTTATTGGACTTAGGAAGACATGATATTAGCCTAACGTCCTCGGACTGAGATTTAAGGTAGTACCCCGCGCTGGCAAGCTTGTGGCACTCATACATGTGAACCACATCGTGCCACGTGAGCCCTAAGCCCATCTTCTCGTTCACGGCATCTACACAGCCCAAAACCCTAAATAAGTTGGGGGCGCACTAATAAGGAGTCAACCTATGGTTAATCAAATAGTCTCGGGTAATCCTACACATGGGGAGCGTCATTCCTCCCTCTATGAAAGTGATCATGGGAATGACGACATAACCCATATCTCTATCAGTCAGTACTCGGTCCGGAGGGCAATATTCTAAAACCACCCCCTGTGGAATATGGTACCTAGCTCTAAAAGCCTCCATAGCGGCTGGTGTATCTCCTAAACGCTTGAATTTACCCATCTAGATGAACTGAAAGGCCGAGGAGGAAGACTGAGAGGAAAAAAAGGGTAATATAAAGGAATGAGAACTTACGAGTACTCAAATAATAATCCCTGAAACTTTCAGAGATCTTTTCAAAGAAAAGCTTCTTATAGGAAATGACTACGAAAACTCAAGAGTTTGGTGCGTTTTATGAAGACTGGGCGCTGGAGTTCTCTGAAGTTCTTGAATATTCGTAAAAAAAAAAAAAAGGCAAAGGGGGTTCCTTCAAAGCTTTATATAGCAAGAGAAGATGAAAGAGATTACTCCCGCTCAAAATACTAGGAGAAACGCCAGCCGTTGGATCTGCACTTCGCCGTTGGATGTGGAGGACATAAAGCCACCTGGAGTAATTAATAGCGCCTCGTAAACTACGACGCGACAGAAGCAATCACTCCCACACGTGTGAACCAAAAATCAGTTGGTCTTATCTCTTAAAAAATCAAAACCCCGCTTTCCTCCTTGGATGGAATGGAAAAATCGGAGTTTTGAGGGACTATTGTAGGGGCTAGGGCCCAAAATAATGTATTGGGCCTTGGACCTTGTCTGAGGACACTAACAAGTCCGAGGAGGAGAATACGACTTAGATGATCCACATTACAAATCTCATCAGTGGGGGACAAATGCAGACCAGGTGTGCATTCTAGCAATTGAGATGCGCCTCCTAGCAATTGAGATGCGCCTCCTGAACACGTGAGAGGGAAGAAAATTAAAAATATCTAAGGAAAAACTATCACCACCACATTAAATGCACTGCAACTACTTTTCTAGCCGCATTAATGTGGAGAAGACCCCTAAACAGTGCTGTCTTGACTGCCACAACTCATAGAGGGCTGAAAGGGGTGTCTGATAGGATGGGTACTCAAGTGGGAATCCAGATGATCAACAAGTGTAAGGTCCAGATGATCAGAAAAGAGCTATATAATGTGGAAGAGCTCCCATGAAGAGGGGGGGGGAAGAAAAAGAGTGTGAGAGTGCTTTTTTTTCGGGATATTCAGGCCCAAGGATCCCGGACCTGAATGAAAAGAAAGGATTTGGTGGACTGGGCCTTGACTCACCGCAGCTAAATGGCTGTTTAAGAATCAAGTGAATGCAGAGAAATGCTCCTGACAAAAAGATGACAAACAGGGATATCGAGGAGTGCCAGAAATTAACAACGTAAGCTCAGAAAAAAAAAGAAAAGCAGGATTAGCAAGACAATAAAAGAGAAGTACTGTGGGGATCCTGGGAACAATATTTAATTAAAGCATTATCTATTCGATCACAGCAAGCTTACTAGGACGTGATACAAGGTCCAATCAAGCTCAAAAATTGCAGCCTTGAATGACTATTTCAGCCTTCAAAACTTGCGAAGTTTGATTCTCGTTGGATCCGAGTATGTGCCATAGTTGCTTTTACAGGATATCGGGAAGCAGTATTTGTTTTCCCTTGGTATTTTCTTTCTGCCTAAACTTTCTGATAATTTTCTAGAGAATCTCTTCTTTCTATTGTGTTTCTTTCCCTTTTTTCTCGCTGCTCTTCTTCACAACCCATCCTCTCCTTTTATAGTGGAGTTTTCTGGGCGTCTTGGGGAACCGTTGGTTCCCCTGTTTTGGTCTTTTGTAAACAGAGTATGTTCTGTCCTCATCATCTCGGTAAGTCCCCTTTTCCGTTTTCTCTCATTCTTTCCTTCTCTTGATTCTGATTCCTTCGAAAGCTTCTGGTTGGCCATCCTCTTTGGGATGTGCTGAGGTATGCCCTTCTCGGCATCCTCACTTCTGGTGTCTTTTACTTCTCCGTTTCTTTCCTATTTGGGCGGAATCCTGTTCTGCTCTTTTGAAATTGTTTTGTTAACATTCTTCTTCCTTGTTTTGGTTCCCCGACGCCTTTTCTGTCTGTGCCATGAAGGGTCGCTTGCGTCCTTTTGTTTTTTTCTTGTTTTTCTTTCTATCGATCTGTCCTGGTCTTCTTTTTTCTTCGCGCTCATTGATGGTGCCCGAGGATCCTTGCGTCTTATACTTTGCTGTGATGTTCTCTCTTTTTCTTTTTTGGTTGCTTTTCCTTTTCTGGGCTTCGGGATCCTCAGGGCCTTTTGTATAATCCCTTTGGACTTGGTCTTTTTTCTTCTGGGCTTAACTCACTCTTTCTTGGGCTTAGCTTATCCTTTCTTGGGCTTATTTTATTGTGATTTTTTTAGGCCTCAACAAAGAGTAAGAGAGAAAATACTGTAGCATGCTAAACAATCTTAATATTGTGATCTGTATACGTCAAATTTTGGTCTCCTCGGACCGAATGTCCTTTGGCAATAATGACTTTTATTTGTGTTTGATTGATTTTTAACTCCATGCTAGCCATTGTCCAACTCATCTAGACCTAGTTCTTTGACCCATACTCTACAAAATTCATTGTATTGGGCTTATTAGACCAGGGTTCCATACGTTTGGGCTTGGGCTCCAAATCTTGCCCTTACAATCATTTAAAACTAATTTCCCTAACAATATGTAAAAGATATTACCATAAAAATATGTACAAAAATATTAATAAAAAGCAATAAGAACCGTTTTTAAACAAACAAAAAAAAAATATATATATATATATATATAGGGTAAATTGTAGATTACACTCCTAAAGTTTGAGAATGACTGGATTTTACACCCTGAAGTTTTAGAATTTAGATTTTACCCTCTGAAGTTTGGTGATGTTTGGATTTTACACCCTAACATTTCAAATTTTGGATTTTACCCTCTATATTTTAGAAGTGTTTCAATTTTAATCCCTAAAGTTTCAAAATTTGGGAGTATAAAATTCAAACAACCCTAAACTTTAGGAGGTAAAATCTAAGTTCTAAAATGTCAGAGTGTAAAATCCAAACACCCCAAACTTCAAGGGATAAAATCCAAATTCTGAAATTTCAATGTGTAAAATCCAATTTTTTTTTTTTTTTTTTTTGGGTTAAAGTGTAAAATTCAATTACATCCAAACTTTAGGGATGTGATTTGCAATTTACCCAAAAATATATGCAAAAGTTGAATAACTAATATTTAACATATTAAGAAAATCACAAACATTTATTGCGTAAGGCCCCAAAGTTGAAAACTAGTGAAGTTACTTGAGCTGAAATCTTGATCAATTATGTTCAAAATTGTTAAACAAGACAGTTTGATAATCATACTAGGGTCTTGTAATTTTTGAGCTTTAGCTTGCGTGGGCTCATTGCCATTCTAGAACTTTGTGGGTACAAAAGTTAGTTGGAGCTTAGCTTTAAAACAAATTCTATTTGGGATTTGTTAACGATTAACGTCAGTACATGAAACTCAAGTGTTTTATTTATTTATTTTTATTTTAATGTAATTTCCTAAGTTGGAACACACTCAAATTTATATAAGGAAGCTTAACCAACTATAATAAAGGTGCCAAATCTCACCAAACGAAGCCAACTCACACAAAACCACGACAAGAATGTTCGCCTAATATAATAATGTAATAATCCTATAATCCTTTGTTAGAGTAACAGTTCAATATTTAATAATCGAAATTTGAAAATTAATATATTTTAATAATAATATTTACTTAAATTAATATGATTTTGAAGTTATTTAAGAATCTAGTCTCTTTTTTTCCCCCCCAAAAATATGATTTCACTAAAGATGCCACGATTTTCACTTGAAATTGTTCTTTGAACCCGCCATTTTAGCACTTAAAATCGATTTTTAAAAAATCTAGTTTTCTAAATAACTTTTAAAAATAGTACTAATTCAATAAATTATTAGAGAATGATATTATTTTGAAAATTTTGCGAAAAGAACGAGGATGCTTCAAACTACGGCAAAGACAAAAAAAATTATGCTTGTTTTGTCATTCTCAATTCCACAAGCCACAAGTGTCAAGTGTCAACTACCCTCTCTCAAGATTTCAAAAAAAAAAAAAAAAAAAAAAACTACCCTCTCTCACTGACTTCCACTATAGGTCCCACTGCCCTCTGAGGTGGCTTCCACGAAACCACAAAATAAAATATAGGGCCACGCTTTCAATAATAGTATAATACTAATAAAAAGGTTGAACTAAAAGACAAGTCTATTGGCAAAAAATAAAAAACTATAAGACAAGTCTGATAGGAGGATCACTTTGGAAAATGTTCGAAAGGCAATCATTTCTAGTTTAGTGAAAGAAAGATTACACTTCTCTTCCTAATCATTGATCCAAAATCTTTTTTTTTTTTTTTTTACTTCATTAGTTTCAGTAAACACTTCTATTTCATTTAATCTTCATCGGGGATAATGTTCTTCAGTCCCAAACATGCACATCATCCAATCAATCCTAAAAGTTGTTTTTAAAAAAATCTCTTTGATCTTCCAACAACTAATCAATAAGATGACACAGTTTCCTAAAATGGGAAAAATGTATACATTTTATAAGAATAATCATTTCGATCGAGGGTGTTGATAATTGAGATAGATTACTAGATTGCAAATACTTAGGGAGTGAGACCTCAAATGAAAGGCGCCACAACATAATGCTCCTCTAGGCTCTAGTATAGTTTGCTCTTCATTTTTCACTCCTTTGTCCATCAAGGAGGTTAAGGTAATTGTCGCCAGAAACTTAGGCCAAGGGGCTATGGCTATTCTTGCCAGCTTCTTCACAACCATCTGATCACTTAATTTGTATCAAGTTTCTCAGTTTTTATAAACTATCAGTTGCTACAGAGAACAGTTCAAAACTGAATGACACTAACATTACAACTGATATACAATGTGGTTGCTTGCTGTGATACAAACATACAATGCAACCATGCATTGTGAGAGCAGAGATTTAGAGACAAGAATGAAGCCCCTATGCTTCTCAAGTACATAATTACAGAAGAACACATTCCATAGTACCTCATTTTATTGTGCCTCAGAAATGTAGATCAAATTTTCCTCAATGCATGGTGACCCAGAGATAGAATGAACGACAGAATGCTGGTCTAGGCCATCTCAGCTGGGGTTAAGGCAGATTACATGATTTGATCTTTATCTTTTACCTGTCCCTGCTGTCTTCCTGATATTAATTGGAAGGATCAAACAGAAAGGACATCACTTGACAGATGACTTTAGAAATGGATTTGACGGACGATGAGATTGTACTTGATTCTCCCCTACTTTCTTTACCTCCTGCTTGTTTGATGACTTTATAAACGGATTAGATGGGTGATCTGTTTGTATCTGAGACATTTCTCCTATCTTCCTTGCTTCCACTGCATTTTTTACCTCATCCACCTTCTTTTCCTTGTCAATGTCATCTAGTAATGTAGTTTGTTTCTGTTCTGTTTTCTTTATTCCACCTTTAGCACCCTCTTGTGATTTGGCCTTCTTAGTAAACAGAGGAGCAGTCAATTTTGGTGAAGATGATGAAATTACAGTTTCTGATGTTTTACTTGTTTCAGAAGAAACTAAGGTCTTGCTGACTGCAACATTAGCCATGACAGGTGCATCACCGCTTGAGCTTGGGAGAGTGGTTTGCTTCGTCCCTTTAGCTTCATTAAGCAATCTTTCCTGTTAAAAACATAGAGGCATAAGACAAAGTGAAGATGAAAACAGATTGTGTCCAATTTGATTGATTAGTGAAAAGTTGTACACCCCTCTTTGGACCACGAAGGCTTACCTCCAACACACTATTGAACCGTTCAGCCAAGTTAGGAAGCTTCAGTGCAGTAACAAGCTTGATTGCACCCTTCACAGATTTTTCCAATGATAAAAGCTTCACAAGTTCAATAGCCCTCACAAGCTTATCACCTGATACCACCACAAGTACGATTAGGATCATTCAATTTCTTTATTTTTCTAGAATATAAATTAGACAAATGGGAAAACAGGGTAGGAGATAATAATAATATGACTCACCATTGCAGCAGGAAGCAATAAGCCGCAAGATGCACCTATCTTGAGCTGCTTCAGTATTGAAAGCCTCATCATCAAGTGAAGTTGTGTCCAACCCAGCACCAGCCATTTCTTCCATTCTCTTTTGAATCTGAGAGAAACATAATTCTAAAAGCCTCAGCCTCTGAACAGCATTAGTGGAAGATTTTTCATAACCTTTTGTATAGAGAAAAATTTGAAGCAACCCAATCGTCCAGAATATAAATCAAACAGTAATGTTCTCAATTACGACACATTAATCAAATTAACAACTAAAACTGACAAGCTGATAGTTCATACAAATTTATGAAAGTAGGCTGTTAAGTACGAAGGAGGAAAAAGGACCAACCTGTAAGAGATGCATGTTGTTTAGTATAAACTCATTCTCAAGAGCTTCAGCTCCAAGGTCCGAGGATGCCACAGGAAATGAAAGATTTAGCAAGGTGAGAACTGGTTTGGGCATCACCTAAAAAGAGGGAGAAAGTCAAGCAATAATTGAAAAAATATAAAGCAGAAAGAGAAGTCATGAGCTATCCTACCTGTGGGAATAAGTCTGGTTTTTTACAAACAATACAAAACAGCTTGCTTGTGTTCAACCCAACCACCCAATAGTTTTCATCTGACTTCTCTTTACTAGCGCTGCATAGCAGATCTTTATTAAAGAACGTTCCGGGCAAGGAGGTTATAACTTATAAGAGAAAAAAATTTATTTAGAGAACAATTCTATATTCTTAGAATAAACTTGAACCTGAAGAGTGGGAGCCAACTGCCGCCATATTGGCTGCTATACACTCTCAGCACACCCTACAAATTTACAAACTCAGATTTAACATCAAGAAGCAACCTGCAGGACGGAGAAGTTATATCACTTCAGAAAAGAGCTGAGACTACCTTAGAATCATAGGAGCTTAATTGGCCTTCTTCACTAAACCCAAACCACGCTAGATGTGAACCAGGGGTTAATGGAAGACGTCCTTTGAGAGACTGGGTTCCAGTAGATATGTTGAATACTGTAAACTCTGACATCTGCAAGTTACAAAAGGGTTTACATTTCATAAGAGCAAGTAGCAAATATTATGATATAAATTCAAACAATCAACCCTCAAGAGTCTTCAGCTAGCAGATGGTTATTTTATCCAGAAGACTTTGAAAACCAATATCACCATGGACTCCAGGATTATTGGTTATGGATTTTGTAAATGTAATTGTTCTAATTTATACAAAGATAAGTCCAGGGTCGAGCCTTGGACCCATCATCACCCTGAAAAAAAGTACGGAAAGTTGAAACAAGACCTGATCATTTGAGGGAAGACAGTCACAAGCATGAGTGACAATTGCAAGTTCATCCTTGAAGCCTGATGCGGTAACCACTGGCCCATTAAGGGAGAGAATATGTCTCTGCAACAAATTGCATTCGGTGAAACAGATGGCACAGAAAAAATATTATCAAAATTTTAGAAAAATGCTGGCCTGTTAAGGGAGAGAATATGTCTCCGCAGCAAATTGCATTCAATGAAACAGATGGCACAGACAAAATATTGTCAAAATTTTAGAAATTTTTTAAATAAAAGACTTATATATTAGTATTCATATGAAATCATTTTTTTTTTTATAATTAGTATTCATGTTAAATCATACATTCAGGAAGCACGGAGCCCATTAAGGAATTGTTTCAATATGTTCAGTATCCTCATTCAGAATCACAGCTAAATATGAGAGAACACAGATTTTCCCTTTTGTTTTTCAGCAGCATGAACCAAACAATACATATCATTCTCACCATAATTGTAAAAGCCCTATTCCCTACAAGCAATCATTCTTTGTCTTTTTTTTTAATACAATGCAACTGTCCAGCCATCATTTAAAGTCCTACAATTGCAAAAAAAAAAAAAAAATGTATCCATGAAATTTTCATCCATGATTTGAAATTAATTAACAGTAAGAAAGCCACAATTATCTGAAGAACTAGTATTCATTTTATAATTTTGTCAATGGAAGATAAGTTTAGATGAATTCCAACGAATTCAAGTTTCTCTAACTGTGTTGCTCTTTTGAGTTAGAAGGTTACTACAACCAATTATAAGGTTTTCTTCCCTCTTCCTACAAAAAGTATCTTATTCAATAGGCATATGCAACGTGTATCCCACATGCATGTGAGTGTTGTTGCATATACCTGTTACACAAGGTACCACCTCATACCTACTTGGAGCTGCTTAATCATGTTGTCCTCCCTGCCTTAGACAGGAAAATTACACCATTCTATCATTGGTGCTATTGTTGCACCCTTTCTTTCCAGCAAATTATTACACCATTTTATCATTGTTGCTATTGCTGCACTCTTTGTTTCCAGCAAATTAATGACCCTCCTAATTTTATTTTTTTATATCAGAAATTATAAATAATAAAAACTAATTCAGAAGTTAATAGATTAACCATCACAGTTGCACCACTCTCAGATATGCAAATAACATATTTTGTCAAAAGATAATTCTTAAAATGAACACACTGCAAAGTGAAAGCATAAATTCATGATTCCATGATTACAAACCAAACAATTTTAACCACACCCCCAACCCAAAAACAAAAGATGAACAAAGAAGGTTAACACACCTGCAAACCACTCTCAGAAAAGATACGAAGAAAATTAAAACTCGTAATTGCAGCCACCCAGGCAGTACCAAGTGCCACAGCCTTCACTTCTTCCCCTTCTAATCGCATAGACCACTGGGTTTGCATTAAACATCCAAAGTCAGCACACAGAAACTTCATATTCATTGTGCACAGACAATTAAACATTGGCAGGGGCAAGAATGTGCATGTCTAAATTACCACATAAAGTATGAACACTAATAAAGGTAAATGATTGTACCTCACTATTGTTTGCCCAAGTACTGAATGGGCGATACATAAGAGTACTCATGCTCTTCTCACCCTTGCAAGGGTTAGCAAAAACGCTTCCATTTTCATTTAACGCAGCCATTGTAAAGCCAAAATGATCAGTCATTGACGGAACTCGGGGACCACTACCAGTGTCATGAAAGTCTATCTGTATCCATGAACTATTAGTACATAACACAGGCTCCCCTGACCGAGGCATGATTCTTAATAAAAGTTTGACTGCAAAAAAGAACAAAAAAGAAAGGAAAAGAGAAAGACTAGAACTGATAATAAATTAACAAAAGGAATGGATTACCTCTATATGGGAGTATCCATCATGCTCAATTGTGGTTATACTTCCAACCATGTTGTAGCACAAAAAACTCCTTTTTCCAGGCAGCACAGGAGTAGCACCTGGCTGAAATGACTCCTGCATTTTCGGCCTAGCAGATGTTATGCTTCTTAACCCCTCATTCCTGTTATTCAAGCTTTCCTTCTCAATACGATTCGCTTTCTTACGGGATTCAACCTTTGGACGCAAGCTCCATTCATCATTACCATTCTCCTCCAAATTCTCCTCATATGCAGATGGTTTGCGTAGCCTTTTTCTGCTAGGAGGCTCAGATTCACCATGGCTACCTTCACCAAGATCACTTAGACTACCAGAGGTACTAAGATCTTCTTCCTCTTCATCAAAAAAAAGGAGCCCATTACTATTCTTTGAATTTAATTTTGGAATATCCTCAGTAGGAGATTTCATTGACGAAGGAACAACTGATTCCCATATGCCATACTTTCCCATAACATCAATAATAGCCAGTGCATTGCTAATTGGCTTCCATGCCATGCAACATATTTTATCATCAAATTTCTGCCTGTCAATATCCTGCTTCCGATCAACATCCCAGATAAGAACTTGCCTATCTAAACCAGAGGTAGCCAAGTATTTACCGTTGGGTGACCAAGACAAGAAACAAATAGGTTGTATGTGATCACCTCTCAATGTAAACAGTTTCTCAGCTGTATCTCTATCGTACATCACTACATCATTTCTCAAACCCGGGACAGCTAAGGTCTCCCCATCAGGACTCCAGCTAATCACATTCATGACGGAAAGGTCTAAACCAATGTCAGGAGCTACGCCTTTAAGAGTGTGCAATGCTACTCCAGACTGAAGCTCCCAAAATATGACAGTCCCAGTTGAATCAACAGATGCCAAGTATTCACTCTTGGGGTCAAAAGCTAAGCCAGTTACAGGCCCTTTATGTCCTTTGAGAACCCTTGCAATTGAACCATCAATTGTGTTTATCAGCTTAATCCCCTCATCATCACCCGCGGCTGCCAACATGCTCCCTGATCTATTAAATGCAAGGGCACGTATTGGCAATGTGAATCTAGTAATATTAGTCTCAAACTCTCCACCTGAAAAGTACCCAAAAAAGAAAAGTTTAGCAAAATTAATCAAACTATATCAACCGAACTAAATTAAACTTTATGATTATTAGATGCAACTAAGTGATTTTGCACAGCGAGTTTAGGCATGTTCCCAGTAAGCATTACCAGGTAGTCGACTAAGATGCGCAATTAAGAGATAAAATGAAGAAACTCAAACAAGAGTTCCAACTATACCTAATTTCTAGCAAACCAAAACCAAATCCAGCACTTTTCACACTCCAGACATTCAGAGTAAAGCATCAAAAACTACTTTTCAAAACACAAAATCATTTCACACATTCCATCAAGAGAACCTTACACTTCAATTTTTTTTTAAAAAAAATCCTAAATATCTCAACATTTCACACAGATCTATACGAGCAGACCAGCATTCCAACAAAAATTAAAACATTTCACACATCAAGTTGATTCTTTAGAGAATCCCAATAGAGCACAAAATAATTACCATGTGAATCTAACAACTGAATCGATAAATGACACCCAGAAAGAAAACCCATCAAGCTAAAAACACAAATCAAACCCAATTTTCCTTTTTTTTTCTTTTTTTTCTTTTTTTTTAAATCCCAGCATCAAAATTCCACAAACTTCATACTCAACACAAGAAATGGAGAAACAGAGATTAGAATACCGGGAAACTTGTAGAGCTTGACGGAGTGATCGATGGATCCGGAAGCGAGGCAAGTGGAGTTGGGGCTAATGGCGACGGCGGTGACGCCGTCGCGGTGGTGGCGGAGGATCCTGGGAGCGCTTGAAGGAAGAAGAGGGTCGTGGATGGAGATAGAAGGGTCAGAAGAGGAGGCAGTGACGAGGTGATGTGCTTGCTGGTCCCACACCACGGAGCAGAAGGAGCCGCCGCCACGGCCATTGCTGGAGGAAGCAGCTTTGTGGGCCTCCCTGAGCTTCACTGACCGGATTTTCATGGCGGCTTTGGAAATGGGTTTGGCTTCGCTTGGCTTGGTTGGTGGGTGGGAATTTGTGGATTTGATTTTTGGAGTTGGGGTTTTGTGGGGGTGTGTTCGGGGATTTGGCGGGAAATGGGTGGGTTTTTGGTTTTGGATTTCCCGGGAGGGATTTTGAGCGAAAGGAAGAGAAGGAAATTACCAAAGAGGGTACAGAGTTAGGAGGTATTTTACTTTGGGAACCATTGGTGGTTCTACTCCTTTGAATCAGGCCCATTTGGAATAGACAGTTTTCCTCCAAAGTCCAAACTCACTTTCATTAGATCATTCACGTGTGATCATCCAAAAAAAATAAAAAAAAAATCATTCACGTGTTAAATCATACAAAACATCCAAATTGATTTAGAGGAAATTGACATGTGGCAATTGATAAAATTATCCAAGGTTGCTTTTGGATACATGACTTTGGATTTGAATTTTAAAGTAATAGATTTGAAATACTTTAATTATAAATCTATAAATTATTTAAGTGTGTCATAATGTCATATGAATTTCTAAAATTTTATGAGTTTATAAGTTATTTCAAATTCAATTTTTGGGAGATTTACCAAATCCAAATCCTTGATTTTTTTTTTTTAAATTATCCAAACAAGGTATTTGGATTTTAATTAGCCAAATCCAATTCTTGTAGATTTTAATCACCCAAATCTAAATTCTTGTGCTCAAATTATGCCATCCAAACACACTACAAGTGTATTTTACGTTACATGACGTAATTAATCAAGTAATATAATTTTTTTAAATAATACATGTAGATGACTTTAATTATAAGTTGTCGTGTAATGGGATGGGAAAAAAAATTCCTCCAAACCACTTTGGACTCTGGAGGACTCCCATGACTATTAAGTGCCCGTTTGGGCCAAAAATCACAATTGCAATATCAAACGTAATTTTTTTGTGTTTGGTAAAATTTTCAAATGGTTCTTTTTGACCATTAGTAAATGTAATTTTTTGTGTTAATGTAATGGTCCCTTGGACAGTAATTCCAAATCATGCTTTTTGGCCCACCACTTTTTTAAAAAAAGTTTCAAAAGGTTGAACTAAACTCACCCTAAGTTGGTCACATGACTCAAAGTAGTCGATAAATTTTTAAGTTGTTACTTAAAAGGTTGGAAGAACTTTCCTTCCATAGTTTAGAAGAGAACTCTATCTATTCAGAATTTGTCAACTTGGGAAAGCAATTGTATTTTGTGGTTCTATTTGTTTGACCCATTGGAATTTTTGTCAATTTGGGGAATCCCATATAGTTTGATTCAGGTATTAATTTCAATATGATAAGTTCATTTTCTCCCTTTTTCTTTCTTTCTCTTGTCACTTGTCACTTGTCTGAGTCCCCCCACCCTCTCCTATTCTTCTTCTGTTAGTTTTACCTATCATAACTTCCTCCGCCTACTCCTTGCCCACTCAAACTTACTGCTATTAAAGTTGTGGGTTAATTAGTGTCGTTTGTTATATTATTGATAAAATTGAGTGTGTTGAGACTTGGGCAGTTTGGTGGAGATGAGATTAAGTTGTTATGGCTTGACCAAATTGGTGCTAAACTGGCAAAAAGATTGAATATGTTGAAACTTGGATGAATTTGTTGGCAATTGTAAGTTTTGTAAATTTTGGGTGGTTTTGAAGATGTTGGTGATTTCTTGTGGCTTGGCCAATAGGGGCTATCGGTGATGATTTCTTCTTTTTCTTCTTTCTTTTTATTTTTTTTCTTTTTTTTCTTTTTTTTTTTCAACTTGTATGTTTAGTTTCTTAAATTTTTATGCAAAATATAAAATGAATAGAAATTTGGAAAAATATTATTGGTTTGAGACTTTGAGGCAAGTAGGTGATAAGCTAACGCATATTTTGACTGAAATAGAATATTACTATTGAATTTACATTGTATATCCATAATATGCCTAAAAAAACATGATTCCAAGTGAATACTTTATGCGTCTCCCTCTTCCAGGTCCATCACAAAGGAAATGAAAATCGAGATTTGCTTTATCTACGGTTGGTCTGCGACCATTGAATGTTGAATGCATCTTTGGAGTAATCTATTAGGAGCCACCATAGGTATATAGATAATAATTGTTGTAATATTGCATTTAGTTATTTAGTGGTTAGTTAGTTACAATTGCAAGCATGTTAATCACATTTAACATATGTTGGAATTATTAATGCACATGGGAATAATAGAACCATTAGGATAAGGCCATGTGGGCCAATTAAATAGTTATATGGTTCTATAAATACCTACTTGTAATCACATTTCCATTCATTGAAGAATAAACCAATTGATTACTTAGTGCATTTCTTCTCCCTCTCTCTCCCTCTCTCTCAATATTTCTCTATGGAAGGTGACTACATTGAATTAAGTAAATTCCCCTACAATTCTTATTCATCCCCATTAGGAACCACTAGGTTCCTAACAAGTGGTATTAGAGCTATCGATTTTGAGATGACTGAATCTATTGCAACTCATCAAGCTTTCATGGAGTTTTATTTCAAAAGCGAAGATCCTTTTCGATGGCTTGTCAAGCTCTATGAATTCTTTGCTCTAGACAACATAGCACCACATTGCATGGTATATAGAAGAAGAAGTGTGTGAATGGTTCCAAGATGCGAGGACATTGGGCTTATGCACAAATTGGGTGCATTTCATATGCACCCTACAAGATCGGTTTCGAGCACCAATCCTTGATGCATCAATGGAGACTACCAACCAAGAATCTAAGATGCAAGAGCCCACGAATTTCATAGCAGAGGACCAAGAACCAATTTTTGATGCACCAATGGAGGCTCCCATTCAAGAGTACACGATTCAAAAATCGGCAATTCGAGTGTCAATGATCCAAGAATCAAAGATGCAAATGCCAAAAATTCTAATGGTTTTAGAATCAAATGAAGTCTAAAGGATCCAAGAACATTCCAAGATCCAAAGAACTAATGAGACCTTGAAGATTAAAGAACCATTAAAGGCTCAAGAATTTGAGGGAAGTTTGAAGATCTACAAAGAAGGAAGCTTCATGTACACAGGACCACTTGTCAAAGAGAAGTGCATGAATATGCTGATCAAAATGTCACCAAGGTATTGGTCCATTGGAAGATCTCCTTTAACGAAGATGCCAATCACAACAACACCTTGTGGACAAGGTGTTTTGAAGGAGAGGGAAATGATGTTAAGAAACCCTATAGGTATATAGATAATAAATTTTGTAATGTTGCATTTAATTAGTTACAATTCCAAGCATGTTAATCATATTTAACACATGTTTGAATTATTAATGCACATGAGGAATAATAGAACCATTAGGATAAGGCCATGTGAGCTAATAGAATAATCTTATGGTTCCATAAATACCTACTTGTGATCACATTTCCATTCATTGAAGAATAAATCAATTAATTGCTAGTGCATTCTCTCTCTCTCAATATTTTTCTATGGAGAGTAATTACCTCGAATTAAGTCAATTTATTTACAATTTTCAAACATTCCCCTATGATTTTTATCCATCCCCATTAGGAACCACTAGGTTCCTAACTAGATCTCATAGTTCCTATGGGGTGGAAACAATGGGCCCATGAACTTTCCTTTATTTTGTTACATTTTGGTCGAAGGGTTGAAAAGAGAGAGTGCATCAAGCTATTTGCAAGGGACAATGCATGTAAAAAAGAGAATAAATAACTTAATAAAATTATCTGGAGCTTTATTAAGTGCTTCTTTAGGAGTTAAACTTCCATTTGTCCATATTTCGAGAAAAAATATTCTCATAACTCGAAAAGAGTTCGCTGCCAAATAATAGGCAATTCACCTATAGGATACAAAAAAGTCACATTTGGTAGACAATATTTCTAAAGTTTCATTATAAAATAATTTATCATAGAATCGTGTGTTTTGACTAGAATAATGGAAGAAAAATAAAAATTGCACCCAATCTATTTCAAACCCCTAATATATAGATAGACAAAGAGTAACAATTGAAACATCATTATTCTTCGGCTGTCATTTGAGTTGGGACCATAGTTGTCAGTATCACGCGTATCGTACAATACATATCATATCGTTTGAAAAAGTACTGTATCGTTAATACGTATCGTAGGTGTATATGAATCGGACGATATAGTTGTATGTATCGTGCGTATCATACGTATCGGACGATACATAAACAATTGGCTTAAATAGGCTTTTTTAACCAAAATTTCAGCCCAAGTTTAGCCCAAAACGTTTTTCTATTTTTTTTTAAAAGCAAGTTGGGCTATTTTGGTGGTTTGGCCCAATACAAAGCCTTCTTAATTTTTTTTTTTAGCCCTAAAAAATTTAAACCACAATTAAATTGATTTACCCACACCACATAGCCGCACCAGTCACCCACACGTTTTTTATCTGATATTTTCCTTTGTATCTCAATTCTCAAGCTCTCAACTTTCCCAAAACCCCTTTGGCTTCCTCTCTATTTGTTTTCATCTTTTTACCTTTTAGATCATCAAGTTTCAGGAGATCTATCATCAAGGGACCACAAGCTCCAAAGGACCACAATCTTGTCTTTTTCTTCTATTCCTTTTCCTAACCCAAAAGTCCCACACTCCTACATGCTACTAGAGCAAGACAACAACAACAACAAGTGCTGTCTCACGTTGGGTCCATTGTGTGTGTAAGGTTAGTTTTTCTTTTTTCTTAATAAATTTTTTTGATTAATTCTTTATACTAAAAAATTATTGTAGTTATTTATTGTTATTAACCTATTATATTAGTTAATTTAGTTTAATATAACCGAGTGGCTTATAAAAAATTAGTTTAGTATACTGAATATGTATCAATGTATGTATTTTGTAATGTTAATATTAATACTGTGAATTTGTGATAGTGTAACTGTGATGCTTAATTTGTGTACATAAAAGTTGTTGATTGACTATAAATTCATGTGTTCATATTTGCTTTTAGGTATATAAAAAAAAAGGGTGATAGGAGGAAAAGAAATAAGGAGAAAGATCCCACTTGGGATCATTGTCTACGTATTAATGATGACAAGACAAGTAGGCTTAAGCTTAAATGTAATTATTGCTCAAATGAATATTGGGGTGGAGTCATAAGAATGAAAAACCATTTGGCACATACACATAAGGATGTTAAACCATGCTTGAAGGTGCCTGAAGATGTTAAAAATTATTTTGCCAAACTTTTGGAAAACATAAAAAAAAAAAAAAAAAAAAAAAAAAAAAAAAAAAAAAAGAGCAACTTGATGATGAGTTTGATGTTGAATGTCTTCAAGAAGACGAATTACAAAAGATTGGTGGTGATAATGCAAAAAAGGGAACCATGGATGCATACTTAAAAGGGAAATGAAATTCTAAACAAGTGACTTTACCTTCCTTGGTGAAAGATCATACTGCAACTTGTTTGGTTATTTGTAGATTTTTTTATGCTCATGCTATACCTTTTCATTTAGTTAAGCTCTTTGTTTAAAAAAATGATGGATTTAGTTGCTAATTATGGCAAGGGATTGAAACTCCCTACTTATCATGAAACAAGGGTGACTTTCTTGAAAAAAGAGATAGAAAATATGCACTTCACATTGGATAAGTATAAAAATGAGTGGAAAAAACAGGTTGCCCTTTAATGTCAGATGGATGGACGAATAATAGAGAGAGGTCTATCACAAACTTCCTTGTCAATAGTCCAAAGGGAACAATTTTTCTTAAATCTATTGACACCTCCAATATTTCCAAGAATGCTGAAAATTTATTTCAAATGCTTGATTCTTTGGTGCAAGAAATTTGAGAGGAGAATGTGGTACAAGTAGTGACAGATAGTGCTTCGGCTTATATTTCAGCTGGTGAAAAATTAATGGAAAAAAGACATAAGATCTTTTGGAATCCTTGTGTTGCCCACTGTATTGATTTGATGCTTCATGACATTGGTGATTTGCCTGTGCATGCAAATACTATAAAAAAAAAAAAATAAAAAAAAAAGCAAAGAAGATCACTGTTTTTATTTACCGTCATATTTGGGTGCTTGATTTGATGAGAAAATATACAAAAGGGAGGGAATTGGCAAGATAAGGTGTCACAAGATTTGCTACTGCCTACTTAACTTTGAAGAGTATATATCAACAAAAAATTGGATTAAGGTCTACGTTTGCATTTGAGGAATGGGCTAAGAGTCCCTATGCAAAGAAAAGTTATGGCATTAATGTCCAATTAATTGTCTTGAGTGATCCAAAGTTTTGGCCTGCTATTAAATTTTGCTTGAAATGTGCAATCCCTTTAGTAAAAGTTTTTAGGCTTGTAGATGGTGATGCAAAACCAGCAATGGGCTATATATATGAAGATATGGATAGAGCAAAAGAGCAAATCCGGAAAAATTGTAATGATGTGCAAAGGAGATATAGATCTATATTGAGAATTATTGAAACTAGATGAGAGCTTCAGCTTCATAGGCCTTTACGTGCAGAAACTTATTTTCTCAATCCTTAGTAAGTTCATTATGGGAATTGTTATATATTTTAATCTTTATCTTTATATTTTGTATGCATATTTATTTATAAGATATAAAATTGTGATAGGTTTCATTATGATCCCAACTTTGTTGCAAATGAAGAAGTGAGAGTTGGACTTTATGAAGTGATTGAAAGAATGTGTCCTACAACTTTGGAGAGGTGTAGGATTGATCTACAATTGGAGAAATTTGATAAAGCTGAGGGTTTGTTTGGAAAAGAAATGGTTATACTTACAAGAACAAAGAAGCAGCCAGGTATGTGCTATTGTTATTATCATTATTATTGATTATCATCATCATCTTAATGTAGCTTTTTATTTGTTGTTATCGTAATTATATTGTAGCCCTTTGCAATTTCTTTTGTTGGCAATATAGCATTGTGGTGGGAAAGTTATGGAGTACATTGCAAAGAGTTTCAAAACTTAGCTATACGTGTCTTAAGCCTAACTTGTAGTGCAACAGGATGTGAAAGAAATTGGAGTACTTTTGATCATGTACACACTAAAAAAGAAAATCATCTTGAGCAACAAAGAGTGAATGCTTTGGTGTTTGTAAACTATAATATTAATTTGGAGTTGAGACAAATAAAGAGAGAAGAGAATGGTGACTCTTATGATCCAATTTGTCTATTGGATATGGAATCTGATGATGAATGGATTACTGAAAAGGAAGAACCTTGCTTGCCAGAAGATACTTCATGGATGGACATTCATGAATGCTTTGAAGTTAATGAGGAAGGATGTAGTAGAAAAAGAAAGAGAGGTATAAATTTATATTAAATTGAAATTTTCTTTTCTAAATTATGAATAAAATGCTAATTTTGACAATATATATTTTTTGTTATTATTTTTATAGGTCCAAGAAATTTGAATGCCAAAAAGAAAAGTAAAGAAAACGTTATTGAAGTTGAAGAACCAGAAGAGACAGTGGATGCTGGAGATGATGAAGAAGATGTACAAGAAGATGCCAATGATGAAATGATTTTGCAAGATGATTAAGATGATAACTTCATTGACTTGGACTATGTAGATGATTTTGATGATTTTGATTAGGCAATGATGAATATGATTAGGAAAAAAAGTATTTTGACTAATATAATATGTAGTGACTTTGAACCCTAATAAATTTGGATATGAATATTTTTATCTTTTGGATATGAATGTTAAAAATATATTTCCATTTGGTTAGCTTAGTCAAATACTATAACATAAGTAATAATTAAAGTGGTCATTATTTGCATATGTTTCAATTTTATAATAAATATATGTATATGTATAATGTTTTATAAATTTTATATAGTGTTTGTGTATCTTACGATACACGACACGATACAATATGATACACAATACATAAAAATGAAAAAACGATTCACGATTTGACAACTATGGTCCCAACTATAGTTGTCAAATCGTGAATTGTATCGTGAATCGATTTTTGATTTTTCTATATTGTGTATCGTATTAAATCGTGTATCGTAAGATACACAAACATCTAATAAAATCATAAAATAATTATAGTTATAAATATAGAAAAGGTATATTCATTATAAATTCAAAATATATTCAACTAATGACCAATTTAATCATTACGTATGTAATAAAATTTAACAAAGCTAACTAAATAAATCAAATTAACTTATGTTTATAACATGCACATTCAAATTGATTAAACTCAAAAGTAATACATGATATCTGAACCAAAATAATAATATCTTTTCATCATCTTGACTAATCAACTCCATCTAAATCAATGTTATCATCATATTCAGCATCTTGCAAAATTATTTTTTCATAGACATTTTCTTTATTATTATCAACATTTACTTTATTTTTTGGTTTTTTTTTTATTCTAATATATATATATATATATTATTTTTTCATGGCATTCTAGCTTTTTAGACTCAAAATAATAATAACAAAATAATTGTATTTTCCTTTAATACATTATTAATAGCATAGAAAATAAATTTGCACATATGAAAGTGAGTGTTACAAATATAGTCTAAATTTTGTAGGAGAAAGAGAAGGGAGGAAAAAAAACTCATTGACTTGCTATTTCATTAGACTCAATTAAGTTTCCCAACAATTTTGTGTTAACAAAGTCTAACAACCTGTTTAAATCAAATAAAACCACAAATTTTAACAAAAAAACTCATTTTAAACCTACATGCTTATATATCGTACGATACGTATGATTCACCGATACGATACGATTTATACGATATGCACTTATGTATCGGATGATTTATGAGCATTTACGATACGCCTTTACGATACGAAACTTTTTGTATATGATACAATACGTATCGCGTATTGTACGATACTGACAATTATGTGATATACATATATGCATGTTTTAGTACCACATGTTTATATATTTTTTTAGAACCAGCTTGGGTCCAATGCTTTTGTTCATTGGACCCATTAGGACTTGGATATGTATCAAATAATTGTCACATATATATATATATATATATATATCTTAACAGATCCAATGCATAGGAGCACTAGATCCAACTTAACCTAATCCTTTTAAAATTTATTTGTTGGTGTTTGTGTTACTTATATGCTCACAGAAAATTTAAATACTCTTTTTATACTCGGGACAAGTCTAGCTATTTGACCTACAAAATTACTTGCAATTCCATATCACAATCAATACTAGATATTTTAGATTTTTTCCATATCACAATCTATACTAGATATTTTAGATTTTTTAACAATTTCTGTGTCGATGTAAAGGATAGACATGCATTACAGTACTTGACAGTTAAAGTTATTCCACTTCCTCTTGAACTTAGTTTGAGACAAAAAAAGATTGTTATTCCACTCAGCCGAAAAGAGAGTACAAGTAGAGTTACAAAACACCACTTAGCATTACAGTACTTGACAGTTAAAGTTATTCCACTTCCTCTTGAACTTAGTTTGAGACAAAAAAAGATTGTTATTCCACTCAGCCAAAAAGAGAGTACAAGTTGAGTTACAAAACACCACTTATTCAAGCCCTAGTAGCATTATATAATAGAAACATGGTGTTTAAATTCGATGCAGAAGTTATTTACTTTTATTCCAAATCCATATAGCTTTGGACCTTATGAGTAAAGGGACCAGCTCATTCCTTATTTGGAGGCTCATAACCTCATTTGCACCACCAATGAATTCTTGCCCAATGAACATAGCTGGTACGCTTGGTTGACACCCCAACTGCAACAGTGCTCTTTCAATTTGCCTTCCATTTGGTATCTGATCAAGCTCATAGACTGTAGGGTTTGCCCCAAAGCTACATATTAGTGAATTTATGGAGTGGCTCATGCAACAAGAGCTCTTGCTGAAGATCACTACTGGCTTTTCAGCCACCAACCCTGTCACCACATCCATTGTTATGAAGTTTGAAAAAGTAGGAAAATGTGAGTATGTATGTTTTGAAGCTTGTGAAGTGAGTTAATATGAGGCTTTGCTTTGAGGAACTTGAGCTCCAACTGGTGTCTATTTATAGATCATTGTTTAGGAAGAAGATATCTCAGTGCATTCCAAATTTACCCTTTATGATTACTTGACAATGACTTAAGTGGCTTTTTGCACATTGAAGAGCAATACTGTAGCATATGTACATGTACCTAACCATCATCTTAACCACGTTAAGTTAGTGTTGTCATTCTGGGAATTTCACAGAATAACAAGTTGCATATATCAGAATATTGACATGCAAAATGTTATCACTGATCACAATGGTGGGGGAGTACATTCCTTAATGCCGATTATCCCTTTTTAAGTTTCGAATTAAGTGATTAATATAGAGTTTTAAATATATCATAGAGGGAGGTGTTAGAAAATTAATGGAATGCTCATGCATGACTCTCTCTAAGCCATACCAACTGAATTACAAGAAATATTAATAATTTAGGACAAAATTTAGTTACAAAATTGGTTGTAACTTAAGGCTACAAATTAACTCAATAAAATAAATATTACTATATATTTTAAAAATCTAACCGTCGAATTGCATGTTATTTACATTCTTAATACATCTGTCAAATTTTGTGTCAATCAGATATTATTTACTATATAATCTATAAGCTTATATTTTACATATATTTTTAAATTATAAAAACTTGCATTTTAAAAAATTTATTGATGATATAATTATTAATCTTTAATATTCTTGAAATTTTAACAAGCATGGAGAATATAAGAAGAGGATGTAAGTGCTGTTTGGATTGCGTTCCCTGCGTTGGCGTTTCCTGCGTTTTGCGTTTTCAGTTTTTTTATTAGACGATTTTGTTGACTTTTAAGCGTGAACAATAAACTCATGCACTATTCACGGGACCCACAAACATTACTTTTCAACAAATTTTTCATTAAAAATGGATCCCACGGTACTTTTTACACATTTAAAAATTATTTTGCTACAGTGTTTTCAATTTTCAACTGTATTCAAACGAACCTGTAATCTAATGGTGGATTTATCAAAATTCACCTCCACTAAAAAGATATTGAGTAAGATTATAGGCTAAAACTGCAACCAATTTTGTAACTAAACTTTGCTCCAATAATTTATATATGAGTTAAACAGAAAAATTCTTTCAAACTCATTTTAACGTTATAACTAAAACATGAAAACAACTTACCCACAAAAAATATATATATATATATATATATTTTACTAAGTAGATCTTGGATCATCTGGCCAGGTTGAGAAAAAAAGTAGGATTATAGGATTTATCCAATTATCTGGTGGAAATTTTCTCATAACTTGATTCACAACCAGATCAATTCAAGAAAAATATGCTTTTTAAAGGTGACCTAACACATTATATATCTATTTTGACACATTGCACTAATCGGGAATGCTACTATATAAGATATATTCTCTTCGTTAAATACTAGTGCATTGAACAACTGGACAAATTAAGCCTATTTAGCATAATGTGTGGTTCTCTTTAAAAGTGTATTGGTATCCGATTGTAGATTAATTAGTACTTCAATCTTGCTTTTTTTGCCAAAAGAAAATACCCACCATTGAGTCAAAAGCATATATAATAATGTGTGGTTCTCTTTAAAAGTGTATTGGTATCCGAATGTAGATTAATTAGTACTTCAATCTTGCTATTTTTGCCAAAAGAAAATACCCACCATTGAGTCAAAAGCATATATAATAATGTGGCTAAGTGTTTATTTTTTCACCCTAATATTTTTATTACTTCAAAGATTAGCAATAGAAAGTGGATTCTAATTGTGAAATAAAAATTTGTAACCTGGATAATGCAATCAGGACTTTATATATGAAAACTTATCAAAGAGGCAGATTATTGGAAACTTTTATCACATATAAAGAAAGCTAAATAAAATGATACCCCACAAATGCATTACCCATTCTTTAAAAAAAATAATAATGATAAAAAGGAAAAAAAAAAGGGAACTTTTACCACCAGGTCCCATATCAGATGCCACTTGCTAGCATAAAATTAGAATATAATGAGATTTCAGTTAATTTAACCATTAATTTTGTAAACAATTTATTCAAAGTAATGTTGCTCACAAAACCATTCATGCAAAGTAATTATAGGCGCTCCGATTTCTTAAAAAGGATGCTATGAAGATGAAGGACATCATGCAATACAGCATTGAAGTTTCTACTTATACTCTCACCTAACCGAGCTAATTGTTGTGCTACAACTCTATTTTTTGCAAGATGTGCAAGTACATGTAGAAAAGATGCTACCATCTCCTCCATTTCCATATTCCTAGATGGCCTCAAACCCCTATGTATGTGGAGCATGTCACAAAGTTTTCTAAATGCTCTCCTGTCCATTCGTACATTGTTTATGGATGCCGTATCATCCATCCAAACCATTTGATTCATATTTACAATTCTCACATTTGCTCTCTCCAATATTTGGTCACCCCAACCTCCAATTCTTCCAACTCTCCTATTCCTAGAAAGAATCACTATTGCACACATGCACTAACATCATCCACATTTGACATAGTAAATCTAATTGATGTAGCAACACAACAAAAATTATCATTTTATGATTCCTTGGTGGTCGAGCCATCACTGCAATCATACACAAGAAATAAAAACTTGACATTTAAGAAAATTACAAATTATTAAAACAACTACTATTAGACTAGCTACCGGTGTGACATATAGCTATGTAACTAATATAATGGAAAAAAACTACTAGGGATACTTACTAATAAATTCTTATTAGCTAAAAAAATCTATTGTTTTTAATCTTAGATTAGCTATTGCCCGTAAATGACCAGTGCAAAAAGAGTAAAATGAGTTTCCTCCATTATATATTCTCACAATAATATCAAACCAATGAATCAAGGTTGGAAAAAAATAGCATATACTATGTTTAGGATTGGTTGGTTACACACCCTGTGTATTCCAAATAGTCCTTATGTAGGCAGATCATTATGCAGACAAATTATTATGTAGGCAGATGTGTAGCTACCATGAAACCCCCACAAAATATATAAGGCATCTACTCATAACATTCTTCCTAACTATATTATATACTCACAAAATCACTACCATTATGAAGCATCCCCCAATTAAATTCCTGCAATTCATTAAGGAAACAATATAATATTATAAAGCATTCTCAAGAGTGTGAATAAGCTATGATATACCTGGGAACCCGCTCGCAACCCAATAACTGCCTCCATAAACTGCAATAATAAGAGACAAAGTTGCCGCAAATTTAAAGGCTGAATACAATAAAATAAATCATACCAATTAAAGAACAGAGTATCAATAAAGCAAACGAAAAATTTACACCATTATTTGAATATAACAGTTAGTGGTCAAATACAGCACCAAAGACAGCTTCTTTTAATTTGATCAAAAGGAAAATATACACATAGTACACTAACAACAACAAGAACACAACGGTGATAAACAACTAAATGCACTCCTCTGATGCATTGAGATTGATACTTCCCTCTGATGCATTGAGATTGATGACAAGCAACTAAATGAGTTTCCTCAGTTACTTCTTTTCGTTCTCATATCCTTGGGAATCAGGGTCATGGCATACAGTGGTGGCTTTAAGGGCCTCAGGGAGTATGCAGTGGCACAGTGAACCGAAAACCCAGAAAATTTCATACCCATAAAATCGTAGCAACCCATAAAATGCATACCCATCCTTACTCGACAACCTCCTTACCACCACCAGAAAATCCAAAAGAGCTCAAGCTCTCCCAGACCTTGGTCACCGATGAGGGAGAAGAGAAGCAAGAGAGAATAGAGACAAGGACAGATGGGAGAGATGGAGGGTGAGGGCTTGAGAACAGAGAGATGGAGAGTGAGGGCTTGAGATCGGAGATGGAGGGTGAGGGTTGAGATCGGAGATGGAGAATGAGGGCTTGAGAGATGAAGGCTGATGTGCGATGGGAGATAGGGCTGGAAATTTTTGAAGTATGCTATTTATACAAAGCCTAAAGCCGCATTTTTAACTTGTGGCTATAGGCAAATATGAAGCTGCGTGTAAGAAACGCGGCCACTTCCTAAACTAAAGTCGCGTTTTATAAACACAGCTACAGACTAAGTTTATAGCCGTGTCTATAAAACGCAGCTATAGGGAAGGTAGAGTCGCATTTTTCAAGTGCGGTCATAGTTTAGATTAAAAAAAAAAAAATAGAAAGGCACTATAGCCGCGTGTTTAAAACGTGGCAATAGCTCCAAACCAAAAAATGTGGCTATAACACTAAAAAACGCGGCTGTAGACATATTTTATAGACACATGTTTAAAACGGGGCCATTCTTTTCCCTTCCATATAATTGAACATGCAATAACTGATCTTAATTTGGAGTGAACTGATCTTTGCTACTGGGAACAAAAAGGTTAATCTTCTTATTAGTCATATTTCAGATTATTAAATAGTCACACATGCTTCGGATGATCTCTGATAATGTAAAACAGTGCTCATTCTTGGTCAAATTCCAATATAGGTTTTAGTTGTGGCCACCATGTGATAATAGTGTCTTTTGAAGCCAAACCAACTAACCTTTATTAAAATCCCCAAGTCTGAAAGCCAAATTTAACAATCAAAGCCCATTTTTCAACTACAATCAATACCGTTAATCTTTTACATGCTCAAAAATATAGAGTTCCTGTATACTACGCAGCTGGTTTCCTGTACATATATGGGGTACAACTACAAACTCTTGAAACCGAGAAGAACGTGACACTGGCAGTTCTTCCATGCATGGAATTACTAGCTCTCTTGGGCTTTTAAAATAGAAACATAAATCCCACTTTTTTTTCGAATCTTTGTAGTTATTTTGATAAGAGAATTATTTAAAGCTAGGGTAAATAATTGTCATTATTCATCTAAAATTTTTTTGACATCTTTTTTTTTTATAAGTAATAAGAATATATTAAAAAGAAGAGGGGTGTCACCTGAGTATATAGGAAGAATACATCAAGGACAAATACAAATCAAGTGCATAAATTACAAAAGTCTATGAAACCATGGACTGAAGAAAAAGAACGAAAACCAAACACTATAACCCAATCCAAAAGAGTCTTAAGGAAGAATAGTTTAAGATCTGCAACTGATCTCTCTAAGTCCTCAAAATGCCGGTTATTCCTCTCCCTCCAAATGCACCACATCAAACAATGGGGCACAGCCATCCAAATAGCTGAATTCCGATGCCTCCCCAACTTTCCTTGCCAACAAGCCAACAGATCCATCACTGTTTTCGGCATAACCCAATGAATGCCAAATAGATTAAACACCATAGACCATAAATCAAAAGCAATAGGACAATGGATAAGGAGGTGGTCAACAGATTCCCCATTTCTTTTACACATACAACACCAATCCAAAATCAAAATCTGCCATTTCCTAAGATTATCAATAGTCAAAATATTCCCTAAAGCTGCAGTCCACACAAAAAAAGCAACTCTAGAGGGGACCTTAGACTTCCAAACAGTCTTCCAAGGGAAAGATTGATCGACACTATTAGTCAGCACCTGGTAATAGGAATGAACAGTAAAACCTTTACCCCTAGCAGGTTTCCAACACATCTTATCGTCCCCAACTCCTTTCAAAGAAGCTCCATAAATCCTAGACATTAAACTGTAGAAGGATTCCAAATCCCAATCTTCGCTGTATCTTCTAAAAGTTAGATCCCAAAAAAGAACACCATTTGGGAACTTCATCAACTCAGACACAGAGGCCTCCTTATTTCGACTTAACGAAAAAAGTCTTGGGTAGAGGTAGAGCACACACAAAGAAGCGTCCCCACACCAAATATCCTGCCAAAATCTAACAGTAAAACCGGCCCCAACCTCAAATTGGATGTGACGATGCATTGATAAGCAGATCTCCTAGGTAGGCTATCCAAATTTGAATGCTCTTGAGTCATGCACATACATGACAAGCAAGATATGAAACATTCTTTTTGCATCCAAAACAGAGAAAAAAAAAATCTTCAATTTAACAGCTTTTTTCTTATTCTTTTGAGTGCAAGAGTGAAATATTAAAATAATAAAAGCTAATAAAAACAACCCAAAAATCTGTAGCAATAGTCCTCATCAACACTCTATTTGTTGATATATTTAAAATCTTATTGTCATTTTATAGAATTAATATTAGAAACACCGTGATCATGTTTTCCATGCCCGTATGCTTTTTATAATTCTGCATTTGGGATTTTGTGAATTAGAAAATGATAAGGACGTACACAATGTACATTAACTACAGAAAGTAAACTTCTTATTCTTTTTTTTTTTTTTTTTTTTTTTTTTTTTCTTTTTTACCCTTAGCATTTTTTTCTTGACACCTATATTAGTTAAAAGAAGACATAAGTCCTAGTGAATACTTAAATGGTCAAATATTTAGGTTGACAAATCCATGTGGAGGTTTAGAGTACTAATACTCTCACATAAAACCAAACTCACAGAATTCAAAAGTTAGCTATTGTAATGGTTATTATTATATTGCCTATGAAACAGACTAAGCTATGAAATCTATTTACGTTAATTCCGGTAATATATAGATGTACGAGATGCCAATTGCCAAGGCCAGAAGGGCAACGATGGATTCAAATGGTTAGGTGGATGAATACTAATGAAAAATGATTAAGACTGAATGGGATCATTAATCATTTTCTAATGTGTTGGTTCGGTTTCCGTCGGTTTTCTAAGTGTTGGCCAACCGAAACCGAAATTTTCGGTTTGTGAAATTCTCAACCGAAACCAACCGAAGTAATTGGAATTCAATCGGTTTCGGTCGGTTTCAGTGGGTTTTTTCGGTTTCCTTATCATTTAGTTTCTAAGAAAGCAAACAAAGGAAAAAAAAAAAAAAAAAAAAAAAAAACAAACCCAGAATATAAACAACCAAGCACATGGGTTTTTTCAAAACCCCAACTTTATTTGCACATAAAAATTGAAAAAATAGCATTGATTCAATATTAAACAAACCCAGAATATAAAAAAGAGAGAGGAAATTATGGAGAAATTAAGTAATAGAGCAGTTGAACAAAGCTGATGAACGAAGTTGATACAAAGCGACAGAGAAAGAAAAGAGAAGAGATAGAAAGAAAAAAGAAGAATCATACCGTGAGAAAAGAAGGAAGATGATCGTGTCGTGGGGAGACTGGTGTGGGAAGGCCATCGTGTGGAGGCCGGTGTGCGGAGGCCGGCGGCAGAAAGAAGATTTGGAGTGACTGTGGAGTAAAACTTACCGATGTGAAGGGTCTCTCTCTCTGTCTCTCCTTCTTGTGTGTTAGAGTGACTGCGGAGGGCTGGAGGCTGTGTTCTGTGTGTGAGAGTGAGAATGAGATGAGAGTAAAACGTGTGCTAGGTTTTTAAATTTTTGTTTTAGTTTAATTAGTTTACCTAATTAATTTAAGTTTAATTAGATATTTAATTAATTTAATTGGTTAATGGGCTTGATTATTTGCAAGGCCCGAGGCCTAATGCATTAATGCATTTGAAAGGCCTAGTTGCAGGTTGCCCAATATATTTGCAAGGCCGGCCCAATCTGATTTTATATTATATTATATAAATATATATATATATAATATTATAATATAAAATATGTTATATGTATATATTAAGAGGATTCAGAAAGTTAGTTATTATTTTTTTTCCTGTCAAAAATACCCTTAAATTAATTAGCCAACAACTTAAAAATGAGGTTAAAATAGTAAATTAACAAAAATAATAAATTTTTACTTCTATGTTGAAATATCTTCATGCTTCTAATAAACTCCTACTTTTACGTTGATTTAAATTCCTACTTCTACTCACTAACTCCTACAAAATAGGATTACTCTTTTGTTAGTTTTAAAACTCCTCCAATCTACAAAACTCACCCCATGTATTTTTTTTTTTTTTTTACTTCATCACGTGCGTGCTCAGAGGCTAGTATATATTATTCAGTTCGGTGCATACATATCGGAAACAGAAACCGAAACCGAAATTTTGGTTTGTGAGAAATAGGAACTGAAACCGAACCGAAATTTTGGACACGTTTCAATTGGTTTCATTTGGTTTTATCGGTTCTTCAGTTTTATGCACACCCCTAACTTTCTTTTTTGGTAATTCAATTGTTATGAGTAAGGGAGGAGGATTCCAACCATACCACTGAAATACATGATTCTTGGCATCATTATTCATTAATTACTTTCATTCTTTCTTTGATTGAAGTTATTGTTGTGGGAATAATCATTGATTCTTTTTCTTAATTAAAAAATATTCATTAATTGTTGCATGTATCATGGTTCTCTTAGCAATGGAGAATAGACTATGTTATTGAGTTACAAGACTCTTGAAAAACTTTTTTGAGCTATATCAGCAACACATAGATCGTGTAATAATCAGCAAATAACATGCATAAATTATAAGTTATAACTAGTGTGAGTCGGCTTTGTTTACCAAATTTCTTTGTTGTGCTAATTATTATTGCACACATTGGGTTATACACTGTCATATACACTTCAGCTAAAATTATGTTTTGAAAACACGATCCTGACCCCCCCCCAACCCAAAGAAAAAAAAAAAGAAAAAAAAAATTGGGGCCCTCCTGGCCCCTAAAAAAAAAAAGAAATTTTTTTATTGGTTACATATTTTTTATTTCTAAAGAAGTGCCTCCCTCTTCCAAAAATTTAGACACCTCCCTTTTAATTAGCCTAACCCAATTAGCTACTACCCAACTAAAAAACTTAACAAAAGCAAAACTTTAAAATAAAAAAATCCTAGTCAGCCTAGTATTAAAGTACTAGTATTAGGTGTTCTAAATGCTAAATATTTGTGTGAGGACTATATTTGTAATGATCCCAATCTGATATTGGGTTCGAACGTTAAAGGCCCAAACAATAAAATTTGTAGAGCGTGGGCTGAAAGGTTAGGCCTTCGTCACCGGACAGTGGTTAGCCAAAGTATTTATGGTGGACGCACAGAGGTGAACTAAGTGTCTCCATGGACCTTGTCCATTGAGTTTAATGTTCTTATTCTTCCTTTTACTTTCTGGGTACCATCGTTCCAGCCCTTTTTGGCGCATAAGCCCTTATATTATATAGCCCTTCTCAGTTGATTCTGACCTTCCATCTGTTGATTAGGTAGGTAACTACTCGAGTACCTGTCCCATCAGCCGCCTCCCCCTACTTTCTGTTAGTTGCAATAACCGAAGCCACACTGTTTAGGAGTCTTTTCCCATCAATGTGGCTAGGACGTTTGTTGGTGCATTCAATGCAAATGTGACGTCTTTTCCTTGAACCAATCCCACACTGTACCCCCGTGCGAGTCCCATTCTACTCGCCTTTTCCTCTGGGAGCACTTTGGAGGCTGCCTTTGATGACATGTCGTTCTTCCCTTTTAGGCATTGGGATGCCGAGGACAGGGTCATCCTCGACTGTATCTCTAGGCTATTTGGTCTTTCACTACTTGTCTTCGGCGCAGGCCCTGGGCCTTAATGGAAAGTGGGCTGGGACACAAATTCTCTAGCCCCACAATTTGTATTTAGAACACCAAATACCAAAAACACTACTATATGAGACATTTCAAATGTTATATTAAAGTAGTAAGTCTTGGTTTGTGAAAATGAATTTTTTTTTTACAACGACTGATGCTCTTAAGAAACAATATTATTTTGTGTTTCTTTGTTGTTGTTGGTAAATGATTGTATCTTAATGTATTAAGAAACAATGGTTTTCTTTATTTATTTTGGTTGATAGTTTGTTAATACCATATAGATACCTAGTTGTTGTTGTATTTTTTATTTATTTTTTTATTTTTTTTCAGCCTCTTTAGTTTGAAATCCTAAATCCCTATACGGGACACATAACAAAAATTATGTTTTCAAAAAACAAATGAAAACACAATTTGATTTATGTGTTTTGTACAAATAGTGTGTAAGTGTGCGTTTGGCTCTAAATTAAAAAGTCAATTTATTTTACTATTCAGCTTATTTTTGTTACTATTTATGGGTTCCATTGCACTTTTTGGTACTAATTATGAGTCATACTGTATTATTTTAGCTAACTTTTACCTTTATCTACCGTACTTTTAGCAAAATAATTTTAGTTTCAGCAAAATAAGTGGATCTCAAACAGAACCTATCTATCACGTACCAAGTACCCTTGTGCTAAACGCGTTCATGTCGCGCCTAGTGTAAACACTGAACACTGGTCCCAGCTTAGATGTTTTCTATTCCCCGGTGGCATTTGGTGCATGTGGCATCACCGACTAACCCGCGCCATGACACCAAATCCAATGTCGGCAGAAATGTAAAAATGTTGTTTTTAGTTTTACTGTTCACATTTCAATAGAACCGACACCGTTGTTGTCGTAGCTAGCTGCGCAGTTCCCATTAACATGAAAGTTGGAGGCCACGTCCTCGTGTTCCACACTAGTTTAACCACAGCAATAAATTATTTTTTGTGAAATTTATTAACTTTGTTAATCATATACATGATGGGATTAGTGATTCAATGTGGTAATTAATCGCTTGCCTCTTGGAATCTATGTTCGCTAATCACCAAGTTTCCATCTAAGGAAAAAAAAAAAATTACAGAAAGCTAAGCTAACCATATTTTTTACTGATTTTGCTCGCTCTTCAATCAACAAGCTTTAGATACTTGCTCACAGCTCACCTCTTGTTGAAGTTTACAAAATAAAAACTATATTCTTTGCATTTGCAAGAGCTAGCACTAATTCTCTGAAATTACCCTATTCAAGTTGTAATATACATAAAGTATACTACTCGATTATCCAAAAAAAAAAAAAAAAAGTTGTAACTTGTAACATACTACTCCTGTAATTGATCGGTAATTATAACTCCAAGGGCACAGGGTATTAAATTACATCACCTTCTCTCTCCTTGAGATCAAACTCAATCATTTAATAATAATAAGTTAATAACAATAGGATTTTACTATTCTTTAAATTTATAAATGAGAATACCTAGTAAAACTAATTAAAAATTTATAGTATAATTATCAAATATATATTTTATTCGCTAGGCAAATATTTATTTTTCTTATATGTTGTTCTACTCTTCTATTTGTTTATACATACACACTACACAGTTGAATTTTAACTATATATATCTTGTCATTTAGCGTTTGACCACCAACATCTTGGTTGAATATGTGATTCATAAACTCGCAATATATTTATCGGTAGGATTGAGATTTTAAACCCATTGATGTCTTCCATAGAAAGGACTAGTTAAGTAACATATCATGACCTGCACTATCTTGTGCAGTGTGTTAAAGCAATGTTTGGCAACCTACCTAAATTTAAGAAAAAGGAACAAATCCATAGAATCAAGGCTTATTTATAATTCAATAGTTGGAGTTGAGGAATGTGAGCTCTAGATGTTTCAATTGAAAATATCATGAGATACTAATTGAGCTATAAGGTTCATGGCCGTTCTAGAATTGACATTTGAATAAATGATTTCCAAAAAATCAATTTTACATGCATGAGCCATTCGTAACATCAAAATGTATCAAAATTTTCACTCATATCTTTCATATTAGTATATAAAAAATTGTTAATGCTTTTGTTTTTCTTTGATTATACATCGAAGCTTGAAGTCCACACTGAGTTAACACTCAATTTATTCTAACTCGTGATCCAAGTCAATGGACAATTCTAAGTCTGTAATAAGGGGAGAAATGGTTTGACAAGTAGGGGAGTGTTTTTATTATATATTGGTTGAGTTGTTAGCCTAGGGCCCTCAAATATTGGGGGGTTGGGGTGGGGAGGTAAATTATATATATTTTTTAAATGCGAGTTGTATCTTTCTTCCTCCACTCTTAAGAATGCCTAAAAAATTGAGTGATATTAGAGATGCTACAAATTTTATATTATAGGTCTCACAAGTTGATGTATCGCCAATCACTAAGAAGAATTCAAATGCTAAAGTACTCATTTATTATTTTGTAATAGGATTTGCAGTAGTTTTAGTATTTTCCCCGAAACAAATATTATGGATTAATATGAAACCAACCCAATCACCATTAAGTGAATTAGTCATATGAAAAGAGTAAGAATAGTGGAGTTTGAATTATATATATATATATATATATATATAATAGAACATTAACTAAATTTTATTTAAAGTGATATTTAAATGTAAAAATGTCCATTTAAAGTTATCGTTGTAGGCCCCTAACAATATGTCAGTCCTGTGTTAGCCATCCATTTGGCCAACGTGTTAGCTTAGACCAAATGGACCAAGGATTTGACTCAAAGTCAGTCTAGCATGCATACCTTTTCATTTTATTTCCTCTCAATTTCCCATTAATACAAATTGTCATCAATTGCATTAAATGCCCTCAATTATCGTTTACCTTTCCAAGAAAGAATCTTTCCTTTTATGGCTAAAACCATGTATTACTTTCATCTTAATAACTTTAGAGCTAGAAAATAAAGCCAAGTCACCTGCAAAGCTCAAGGCAAGCCTTCTACCCAATGCAGAAGTATTTTGAACCCTTCAAAGATCTATAGATAACTACACCCTTAGTAGAAACCATGATTTGTCAAGTACATCAAAGACATATTTATTCCATAGAAACCAAACCATTCACATTATAAAAGGGGGAATCAAAGGCTTCTGGCTAACTCCCCTATGCTTCCCCTCCCCATTCAAACTAGCCCAAAGAGACAAGGGGCAAAAAAAAAAAAAAAGTGTACAACTAATCTATCTTGCCTCATCACTCACATTGTGCCCCTCTTTATCTCACTTGCTTAGCTTTCAAAAGCATCCTATCAAGCATTCACCCTTCAAATCTCATTCTCCCCCTTCCAAGCAAATTTCTCCTTTTATTTATGAGAAAATTTAAGGAATGCCCTAAGTGCATTTGTTTGTGAATCATTTTTAGAAAGTTTTTACGAGAAAAAAAAAAAATTAATATTTTGACAACTTTTTGAATTTCTCATAAAAGTGATATAAAAAATTTTCTAAAATAGTTTATTAACAATTGCCCTAAGAATACCTGTTAACATGACTCTTAACTCGAAAGGTAGGCCCATTTATTGATTTCAACATGTTTTTGATAGAGATTCTCGCAAACTAAGTTTCTAGCTTGATTGACAAGAGTGTGCTCTCATAGTCTGAACTTTTCTAACTTTAACTATTTGAGCACTAATCTGCAGAATAAGTATGCTCAATAGTTTGTATGTTGTTGACACTACAACAAAAAATGTTTATTACAATAAGATTTGCTCAATATTAAATTTAATGCTCAATATTTTAATGTAATAATATACAACAAGATTTGCTCAAGATTAAATTTATTACAATAAGATTTGCTCAACATTAAATTGTTTATTGAATACTTACACCACCACCAAATGCTTCTTGATGTTCTTTGCTTAATGCCTCAATATGACATCATGACACTACTAAATGCCTCCCTCCATGAAAAAATACCTCAGTATGTTGCTGCCAAATACTTTCCACCACTGTTCGACCTAGCTAGCATTGGTTTCTATTACAAAAGCAACCCCTAAAAACTATAAGATAAGGCTTGAGTATTATTATTTTCACTCTTTTTTATGTATAAACATTATTATTCCCGCTTACTTACTTTATAACGAAAAACTTCTTTTCCATTATTCATATGCTTAATTATTATGTTATTTCATTGCCTAGGGAAAACATAATGGTAGTGGCCAACGAATGACCCAATAGCAAGAGTTTTGGACTCAATTTTCCAACAACTTTAGGTCTAATTGTCGACGTATCAAAGCGCGACGCGTCCTGGCCACAAAAAGACCCTTAACAAAAATATATAGTAATATCATAATTAATTCTTCATAGAGATTATGCAACTTGTGATGATTATGAACAATCTATCTTTGATTTTTCTTCCTAGATGGATTTCCTGAAGGGAAAGAATTAAAATAATGTTTCACTTTTTTAGAAAAATAATTAATGAATTTTGGTTTGAATGAGGTGTTGTTCAAGGGTCCCATTACAATTACAAAGCTAGAATGTTTTCCTTACTGCAAGCATAATCGGTTGTTAGTTTAAGGAATGTGAATGCTGCCTTACCTTACCGTTCAATTGACATGTCTAGATCGATGAAATAGAATATTTCTTTCAGGTTCCTTTACAGCACAGTGTGCAACAATGCATAACCTTTCTAATTAAAGTCTGATTCACGGCCAAAAAGAACACGTTCATTACCATAGAGAACTAATTTTTTGTTAATTAAATAATGACAAAATATATTAAAAAGTACACTTTAATTCTAACCCTAGAATTTTTTTTTCTTTGTCCTTCCCAATACTACCACCCTCTCCTATAAATGCACTTGACCCCAAGTAATTCTTTATTTGGTCAAAGCTAGACCCAACTCAAGCAAGCATTTAAGACTAACAAATAGACAAAGTATGACATAAAGGTCTCTCTTCACACTTAAAAAAACCTTGTTCTAAGAAAATAATAGGCAAAGCAGCCTCCATTAGTATAAGAAAGTGTGCGAGTTGCCAAAGGCAACATGGGCACTTGCATGTGTTTCACTTACCAAAACAAAACTGTATGTCTCTCTCTTTTGTCTCTACTTTCTTTTAGTTGTCTTACACTTTATGATATTAATCTCAGGACAATGCTTAAGTTTATATTTATATGGGGACTGGAGCCCCCAATAAAATAGATATTAAAAACCAAGGTGGTCACAAACAAACCCTCCTCGTTGCATGCATGGCGGCAGACAAGCGCTGAACACCCGTATCTTCCATTCCACGCGATCAAAGGCCTTTTTCCTAACACTTCAAAAGCAACCGATAAACCATTTTCAACTTTTCAACACAAGCTTTGAATGTTGCTCTTTTTTTAAATAAAAATTTAGTCTCCCTAAGTAACTTCATGTACCCCTAATCATATTTTATATAGGAACTGGGAAAATGCAAGGGCCAGAACCCTAGCTTTGACTTGGGTTGGACGATCTATAAAGACCAACTTCTCTTGCATTTAATTCCTCTCTTTTGTTTAAGAACTAACAAACATCCCAAGGAAGAAAGTGCGGAAAAAAATGGCGTCCATAAGGTTCACTAGCTTTATAGTCATGTTAATTTTGCTACATGTAAGAGAGACTAGCGCACAAACTAAAGGTACATAACTTTCTTTCTCTTCATATTTGTTGCAAATTAGATTTCAGTTGAGGGTAAAAAATGTCTCTTAAAGTTTTTTTTTTTTTTTTTTTTAAGCTCTCGGCGAGGTACCAGTAACAGATAAAAGTTCGCTTCCAACAGACAAAAAGAGTCCTGTGAATGTGGAAAAGGTATAAAATAAATCTTTCCTTCAGAGTTTCTCTATGTGATCAATGTAAGTTGTATTTTTGGAAAATTGTTATTATTCTAACAGAAACAATTTTACCAGGAAACCTATGATGTTGTTCTAGCCCCGGCTGACGTTGGAAATGCAAGACTTAGAGGAAGGAAAATGATGATTAAAAGAGTTTTGGGAATAGTGAAAGAGGAGGGTTTGAAAGGAGAGGATTCTAAGAATATTAAAGGTGCAGTCCCTTCTGTTGGGAACTGTAACCATGAAGGGAAGGGAGTTCTGAATGTAAATTGTAAATTGAGAAAAAGAGGTCCTAAACCAGTGGATGTCAAAATGGCAGGTTTTGTAGCTTTCAATGCTGATTATCATGTCCCAAGATCTCATCCACCTAAGAATAATTGAGGAAGAAGAGCTGTAGAGAAGTCCTTAGGACTGCAATTTTGGTTAATTCTACTTTTTTCTTTTACTTTTTAAAATTTTTTTTTTTTTTTTTTCAGTTTTCTCCTTTTGGTTTTGTAAGCGTTAACTTACAGTTAAAACAAGTACGGAATATGATACTTGTATGTATGCAATAGAGGCTTAATGTCTGCAGAAATTTTATGCTAAAGGTGCAAGAAAGTTTTCTCAATTTTATCTCTTGTACTACAGTACTAGTGTTATGGCAATAAACTGAATGGTGTGTACAAACGGAAATTTGGCTCAAACGGAAAGGAATGTTATATTTTTCAATTTGAATATATGGATGATTGTATATATGCAGAAAAAGATACGCAGGCATATGCTTCAACAGCATCGTCCCAGCCCCGAACCTCTTGTTTTAGTTTATAAAATATGTTCTTCCATTAATTGTTTACATTTGCCATATGTGAAATGAAATTTTCCTTTACTTGGCTATTTTTAATTCATAAAGGCAGCAGTTGATGCTCTAGCTGATTTATCTCATGCTTTAACTACCATTTCTCAGCTCCTCTAGAACCTTTTTTTTATTAAAAAAACTGATTTCTTATCTCATTTTTTTTTTTTAAAGGATAAATTTAATAAAGATCTAGTATATATCATTCCTTTTGTACCCTCTAATAACGCCTAGCAACATCATCACATTCCACATTGGGCGTGGTGGTTAGGGGTGACATAGGTGTTGACGTGTTGTGGCCCTGCTGGTGGGGATCCCAAGATTTTCTAATAACATTTCATTTGCATCTATCTAATATTGTTTGACCATGGTTTGATTAAGGTTAATCAAATGGTCAAACCTTGCAATACCTTAGCAAAATCTAGCAAATGATGAATAAAAATTATTAACAGAACTAAGATTTAAGGTTGAATGTTGGAAGTCATTCAATTTCTTTCAGAGTTTTTTTGAATGTTGTGAGTTAAGATTGTGTTAATCATTCAATTTGAAGTTTATTTATAACTAATGATTTTGAAGTTTATCACTTTATTTTAAATTTAATTCCTTTTTGTTTGAGATTAGAAAGAAAAAAGTGCTTGATTTTACATTTTTCAACATTTTTGAAATAAAATTAAATTAGAAGGTATTGTTATTTCAGAATTTGTGTGAACCACCAAAATGAGAATCTCATATGACCCATACACAATAAATCTCATACAAAATAAATCTCTTAAATAGTACACAATATTGTTCGAGACATTAATAACTCCTACAGGTTTTTTTTTAATCAAAAAATTATAACTTCTCTAGGTGTGAACTTTTGAGTACTATTAGGGATTTTTTGTAAGCAATACGAAGAAACCAAGAATCATATTCTCTTATATATATAAACTAGACTCATTACCATTACACCTCCTATGTGTGTGCAAAGAGAGGTTTTTAATTTCATCCAATATTTCACCTGAAAAAATATATAGAAAATTGTCTGATATTTTATTTTTGATAATTCAATAATTGAGGGTGGAGCACTTCAAACCCTAGATGGTGCTTGTTGAACTATAAGGCAATATTTTATATGCTTTGATCATATTAAAGGGATATCCAAAAGTAGGTTGTTTTTTTATTAGCGATGGAATTCATAATAAATGTATGTGTGCATGCAACTTACAACTATACTTTTATGTGTGAGTTAAAATATTTATATATATATATATATGTATGTATGTATATTGAGAGAGAGAGAGAGAGAGAGAGAATGATGAGGCTACACATCCACAAATAAACAAAATAATAGTTTTAGATGTTGTGCTAGTTGTTAGGTTGCACGTGTGAGTGAAGTTTCATATTGAATAAAGATAAGAAGAATGAATGATTAATATAACATAATTGAGCGCATACCTATTGGGTTGAGGCCTTTTGGGTTAAAATGTGTCTTTATATGTTATATTAATTACTCAATGAAGCTCTCCAATGTATTTATCTCCCCAACAAGTGGTATCAGAGCATAGGTTTGAGTATTGGAGGATGCAAATTGAAGACTATTGATAGAGAGGTATTGAGAGTTATTCGATTAACTTTATCAAGATCAGTTGCACACAATGTTATGAAAGAAAAGACTACAGTGGATTTGATGAAGGCTTTGTCTGGCATGTATGAAAAGCCGTATTGGAGAATGCAGATTGAAGATTATTGATAGAGAGGTATTGGGAGTTATTCGATTAACTCTATCAAGATCAATTGTGCACAATATTATGAAAGAAAAGACCACAGTGGATTTGATGAAGGCTATGTCTAGCATGTATGAAAAGCCATTGACTAACAACAAGATGCATTGATTCGTGCATTGATTCTTTTGGCTTTTTTACCAAATAGTTGGGAATCCATGAGAATGGCGATGAGTAATTCTACAGGGAAAAGAAAACTCAAATATGATGATATTCGAGATTTGCATTTAAGTGAAGAGGTTCATAGGAGAGATGCGAATATAGATAACGCATAAGATCAAGCTTTTGTCATGAAGAATAAGAGCAGAGGTAGAAGCAGATGACCTAATGATCGAAAATTCAATAGTAGGTCACAATCAAGAGATTGATCTCAATTTAGGGGAGCTAGAGAATGCTTCTATTGTGGGAAAAAGGGACATATAAGAAAAGATTGTTGGCATTGGAATAAAAAACAAATTGAAGGTAAAGATGATAAGAATGATAATGAGAAAAATACTACAACTGCTATGATTGCTAAGGATATTGTGGTACTCTCTATTGAAGAGCAAAAGTGTGAGCATGTTGCTAATAATGATGTTGAGTGGGTTGTTGATTCAACAACATCTCATTATGTTATCCCTACGAAAGGATTGTTTATGACGTACAAAGCAAGGGGCTTTAGCATGGTGAAGATGGGTAATTTAGTTACTCAAAAATTGTGGGAATTGGTGATGTGTGCATCGAAACCAATGTTGGTAGCACCATAAAGTTGAAGGATGTGCGACATGTTCTAGATTTAAGGATGAATGTGTTTTCTACATTGGCTATGGATAGAGCGGCTTATTGAAACTACCTTGGTAATGGAAGATGGAAACTTATTAAGGGGTCGTTGGTTGTTGTAAGAGGACATGCTTGCTACAGTATGTATAGGACTCATGTGAAGACCTATAAGAAGAAGTTCAATGAGATTAAAGATTTTGAAAAGACTCCATAGTTGAGAGTTGAGATTAATGATGTTGATACCAAAAGGGTGAAATTCTCATTGCCTAATAGTGCTTCAGGTGAGGAAGTGATAGGTGATGAAGAATATGAAGATGCCAAGGCTATATGGGATGATGATAAAGTGAAAGATGTTGGAGGTCTTGAGCAAGGGTAGCGATATCCCTTACTAGAGATTGCTGAACCTTGTGAGAAGAGAACTACTGGAGAACAGCGAATTGTTATATTCAAGAATAATTGGGCTTCTGATGAGGGGGAGCCAAAGGATTGGATTAAGGAAATTCAAGATGAGATTAATTATTTGAGAATGAAAGGTATTGACATTGATGAGGTGTTCTCAGTGTTGGTGAAGATAATGAAAAAGGTCAAGCATGGTGTCTTCTAAACTGGCATGGATTCGAATTGAAGAGTTGGATTGAAAATCTCCCTTCATCGGTGGGCTAGAGGGAAAGATTGTTGGGTGAGTCAAGCACCATGGTACAACGCATATAAGAATAGAGCTTCTTAATGGGCTTGTCCAAAATTATCCAACAACTAGCCACGTGCATGACAAGAATTCTAGTTAAAGTAGTGATAGGAATCCATGTATTACTAGGATTCATGTGGGGCAGTAGACTTGCTTATAAAAGCAAGGATTGGTGTGCCGCATAGTGCAGATAGCTGCAACAAGGGTGTGTCACATAAGAAGAAAAATGTGCCGCACAAGAGGAAAAAAAAAAGAAAAAAGAAAAAAGAAAAAAGAAAAAAGAGAGAACAACCAAGAGGGAGTCATTTAAAGAAAAAGAAGATAGCCAAGAGAGAGTTGTGCGTGAAGAAGAAAATGGAGAGGAGAAAACAAAGTGTTGCCACCTTTGTGTGAGAGACCACATTTCTTTTGGGGTGCTCTTAAAAAGAGATTTGGGTGCTTAGGCACTTCTTTTTTGGATAATTGTGTGGAGTTGCCACTTATTTTTTTAATAAAAAAATATGAAAAAAAATAAAATACAATTCAAATGTTCAAAAATACCTCAAATGTCATTAATTGATTATATAAATACAATTTGGTAGAATAACTTTACAAGGCTTTGGTCTTAGATACAATTTATGTAAAAAATACAAAGTTTTGATCCTAGTTACAATCTACCAAAACAAAAGATAGAACACTAGTCTACTATTCAAAAACCTAAATTCAAGGGCTAGGTTACGGAATAGGAAGGTGTTAGGCACCCATTCCGCCCAGACGGAGTCTGGTCTTCTAGACTCTAAATGACCATTAAATATCCATATTCAAAGTATGAAATGTTATGCAACAAACACTATGTCAAATCCTAGATCTAGGGTTAAATTTTTATTCAAGAACATTAGATCTGCCATTTTATTTTGTGTGAAAAAATTTGATGAGAGTAGTTAATGAAAAATTTAATTTTGAGCTTCCATAAAAGAAAAGAATCGATTTAAATAAGAATTCAGATCTGATTGGGATTTTTAATGTGGGATAAAACAGATTTTTATTTTGAAAACAAAAATATTTTATTGAAAGATGTAGATCTGATTTTGATTAAAGAAAACAGTTAGATTTTTATTTTTAAAAAAATGCAGATCATATTTTTTATTAAAAACAAACCAAATTTTTATATGGAAAAAATGCAGATAATTTTTTTTTATTAAAAACAGACCAGATTTTTATTTGGAAAAATGCATATCAGATTTTTTTATTAAAAACATGGTAGATTTTTATTTGGAAAAAATGCAGATAAGTTTTTTTATTAAAAACATGGCAGATTTTTATTTGAAAAATTCAGATAAGATTTTTTACTAAAAACAGACCAGATTTTTATTTGGAAAAATGCAGATCAAATTTTTTATTAAGAACAGAGCAAATTTTTATTTGGAAAAAATGCAGATCAGATTTTTTATTAAAAACATGGCAGATTTTTATTTGAAAAATTCAAATCTGGTTTTACTTTGAAAAAGAAACAAAGAGAAAAAAATACAGCTCTGACTCTTAATAAAAAAAAATGAAGGAAACTTACAAATTTGATTTTAGTTAAAAAAAAAAAAAAAAAACACAGAAAAATTGTAGATCTAAAATTCTAAGGCAAGATTCAACCCTAAATCTAGACATGTTCATCAATATTTAATCATGTGAAAACTTTTGAAATCAAAAGAGAACATGTGACAACATAAGAGAAACATGATTATTTAAACAAGAAAGAAAACATCATGTCCATGGAAACTAAAACATATATGAAAGCATATTATGGAAACAAAGTTAGAGTTATACTTGCATGAACATAATCCTCAAGGAAAGAGTTCTTCAAAGAGAAACAATTTTTTTTTAAGGATCTAAGTAAGCCTCTTAACCAAAAAAAAAAGTTCCTAAAGCAGGGCTTCCAGAACTTCTTTAACGTAAGGGGAGAGAGAAATCAGAAAAAAAAAAAAAAAAAAAAAAAAAAAAAAAGGTCAGAAAGAAGGGCCTCTGAATGTTGGGAGGCCTCCCCTATTTATAGAGGTGTTAGCTGCTTAGAAAATAAGCTAGGTTTTTTTAAAAAAAAAAATTAAGTCCAATCAGCTTAAAAAAAAGCAAAAAACGTATGGGGAATTTTTTTAAAAAAAAAAAAAAAAAAAGAGATTTGGATAATAGTAAGCTGATTTTTCAAATTAAAAAAAAAAAAACTTCAGTATTTTGATCATATCTTTTTACTCAAAATTTGGATTAAGCTGAAATTTTGATAGTTCAAGGGAAATTTGATTCTCTACAATTTTTCCAGAAATAGCCTAGTCCAAAGTTTGAGTGTGCTTCTATACCAAACGTGCCTTGGAACGTGAATCTAAAATTTACTACTTGATTAGCACACTTTTTAAGTGTTTTCCAACTCTAAAACTATATTTGGACAAATTTAAGAGTTATTTTCATGATAAACCTCATCCCAAAGTGATAATTAGGTTTTAAAAAATAATTATTTTGAATATATTTATCCCAAAAACCTAATTATCTACAATCTTTAATTATTATCAGCTTATTTGTTTTAATTCCATGCAACAAATCTCACTTTAGGAAAAATACTTAACCAATCACAAAAATTCATTTAATTAATTTTAATTATTAACCAATCAAAATTAATTTCAATTAATCACTCGTGATCAGTTTCACCTAAACAAAATGCATGCAAACTGTGAAAATTTGATCATGTGATATCTTTAAATCCGACGGTCTGATTTAAGAATCGGGCATACCGTCACGATCGTTAGAATCTCAATATCATTTTTATGAGATACAATGAATGAATTAATGCATGCAATGAAACTCTAAATTTTTTGGGTATATGAATCGTTATTTTAGTCATCTTCAAAGATAAAATTATGAGTACAAAATCGAGTGTCTACACTTTGAAAGAGATAATTAGTGTGTGTGTGTGAGAGCAAAGAAAAATTAGAGAGATTTTTCTTTAGCCATGAGATATACACAATAATTATTGTAATTGATTTGATAATAATGAAATTATTTGGAGTTTGTCTCATGGTATTTCCCTTCAAGGAATAAGGGTTTTCCATGTAAATATTCATGTTTTTGTGTGTTATTGTTATTTTGGTTTACTAATATTTTTGATAATATTATTTAGGACCCAACAAGTGGTATCAGAGCTCATGGTGGTGTGGGGCAAAGGTGGCAAGGTTATTGGGTTCCTCTTGCAATTGGAGCGGGAATGGGGTGTGTGTACTTGAAGTTTTTTTGCAAATGGAGCAGGGCGGGCCATTTCACAGTTGAAGTTGGAACACGGTATATTGCACAAAGCAAGCCCATAAAGCCCACACAAATGATCTTAGAAAAGATCCAACGAAAGAGTATTATTGCCAATGGTGCTAGACAACGATGAGGTGCGAAGTTCTTATGGAGGATAAAAGACATGCAAGGTTGATACGTAAAGGCCCATGGATGATGCACTAGTGAAGGGTAAGACCTATTAGGCAGGGAAGAGAGAGTATGACCTGTTCATGGTCTACAGAGAGGTCTTGAAGCCCACAGAGAGGCAAAAACTCACATGTGAGGGAGAGATTGTTGGGTTACACATGTGAGTGAAGTCCCACATTGAATAAAGATAAGAAGAAAAGTGATTAATATAACATAATTGAGCATGTACCCATTGGGCTTAGGTCTTTTGGGTTAAAGTGTGTCTCTATATGTTATATTAATTACTCAAGAAAGCCCTCCAAGATGTTTATCTTCCCAACACTAGTTTCATCATTCTCTTGATTGTATTAGTAATTCACAAATGCACAATATTATTGGACAAACACATAAACTTCAAATTGAGAATTAATTAGAATGAATGAAAAATTTTGACATAAAAAAATAAAAAAAAAACCTTTAAGCACATGCTACATGCGTGCAATTTGGCTAATATTAATAATACAAATAGAATGAAGTAACCATATTGTAATTATACAAAGAGATTTCATTTAGCATATTGTTGCTAAGATCGTTTCGGTACCTGATCAATAATTGGAGTAAATTTAATTTTTCTTAAGCTAATTTAAATTGAGTTTAGATTAAATCATTTACGAATCTTGTTAATTGTTCTTAAGACCAACCCTCTATGCTCACCCATATTTCTTGTCTAAAAATCTATAAATATAAGAATTTGGTGTCTGATAGACCTTTTCAACCTAGCCCTATCAATTGGGATTGTTATAAATGAACACATTTTCAACCTAGCCCATTCAATTGGGATTATGCAAAAAGAACACATTGAGAGTTACTCTCATCTCATGACACTCATAGTTGTATCAATAATTCATAAATGTATAATATTATTGCAAAAGTGTGTAAACCTTAAATTAGAATGAATGGAAAATTATGACACTAACTCCACCTCCTCAATAATAAGAGCCAAGCACCCATGAAGTGTATGTGATGAGGCTAGTTATATATATATATATATATATATATATTAATAATTGTTTTAAGGCGATAAACACATTTTGATAAGGGAGATCAATTTTCGTTTGAACTTTGAATTGATTCAATTGAGTTATTGTCTTTGGTGGCAGCGTTTGAATTTTTCGAACTAGCCCAGTAATTTCTATGTTTGGCCTCCTTATTTTATGTTCTTAAAACTTGTGTAACTATTTAGCAAGGTCAAATTTGGAAACATATTAAATTGGATAGCAGATCCTTCACACTCTTTTTTTTTTAATCCTTTTCACTTTATATCAAGGTTTTCAGATCCGGACCGTTCATTGAACTGTAAAAAGGAGAGGTTCAAGATTTTTGAGGTCGAACCAAGGTTGAACTGTGGTCAAACCGTGATAACGTCATAATTAATTTAATAATTAATTAAAGCCTAAATATAGATATTAAATTTATAAAACTAGCAAAATTGACAATATATCTATATATGTGAGGGAAATTTAATGATTTTCAAGCATATATTTAATAATTAAGTAAGAAAGTTAATAAAATAAAATAATAACAATGAAAACATTAAAATTTATAATTAATTTTTGAAGTAAAGTTGAATATCTTTGAAGGATTTTAATTATAATTTTTTTTTATTCCTTGTAAGAGATGGATAATTTAATTAAGTAGAATAAAATTGAGTTAAGTTTTTTTTTTTTTTTTTTTTTTTTTTTTTTTTAAATTGCTAAGGGGTTGGACCGCACGGTTCTCACCGGTTTGTGCGGTCCAACCCCGGTTTTAGGGGTTCACGGAATTAACAAAAAATCTGGTTCTTTAGGCTTAAAAAACTGATTTTCATCCCGATTCTCGGTTTTCACAATCCGACCTCCCGGTCCGGTCCGGTTCTGAAAACCTTGCTCTATATCATGTATAGCTAAGTGATAAGTTTGTATCATTTAAAATTTTGTAGTTAGAACATCAAGCAAAAAATACTGTCGTCAACCCAAAATTTTGGAAGTGATGTGTCCTAAGAACTTGGACTTTTTTTTTTAGAGGGGGAACTTGGACTTATTATTATTATTATTATTATTATAAAGACACAAAAATCAAGCTGGTCCAAACCCACTTAGAACAATGATGTTTGTTTAGCTCAACTAGGCCTATATCAATAAATATTTGTAAGAGAGTGGGTTTAAAGAAAGGAGAGGGGGATTAGCCCGAGGACAATAATTGGATAAGACTGACTGAAGATCAAAGTTTATGTATATATGAGGTTTATTACAAGCTTGTCCAAGGAGATAGTTCTTACAAAAACTGGTTTACTATTCACTTTCTTTCTCTAAATGTTCTTGTTCTAATTTCTATCCTTAGAGTATTTTCTTTGGATCCTCTCATCAAGAAGCTCCCTTTCTCTTATATACTCCCTAGCTTGCTGCATCCTGGCCCTTCATTTACCATTTTCCAAATTCTCCTTTGGACACTTGTTCTCTTAAATTTCAGGTGAAGATGGTAGAAGGAGTTGCTTAGCTGTGAATTCTACTGTTTAGGTCATTTCCTCATTAATGCAGCTGATAAAGATGTTGCCAGTCATTCAATATGGAGAAGGAATTAGGTAAACTTTCACTGGAAGCTTCCACCAACCACTCTGATCCTCAATCTAAATACTATTCCCTCCATTCGGACTTCTAAGAAGTATTTTGTCTCTTTTCCTCTTGTCCTCGGGCAGACCCTCTCCTCAGACTTTGAGTGCTCCTCTAGTGAGAACTACGCCTTATTGCATCATTCCTCGATTCTCGGGCACCCACAATTATTATTATTGGATAATTTTTAAAAGTTAAGAGATTGTGATAGAAGAAGATGGTAGATAATTTTGACTGAATTTTTGTTTAGTACTGTTAATAGTGATAAAATCATTTTTTTAATTTTCTTTTTGACTTTTTTTTGGAAAAGCCGTTTTAACTTATAGATAAGGCTATTTTAAAATTTTCTTAACTCAATTGACTTTTTGCTAACTTTGATACTATTATTGTCAAATAATCTAGTCATGCAAATCTAATATATATATAGACTAGTCTCTAAGCATACGCATTGCGCGTGTTCATAAGCTCTTTTAATTTTTTTGGTAAAAGTTAATAATTTGTATCTATTAGAATTTGAGATTACTACATTTTTTAATTACAAAAAAACATAAGAGTGTGATGGAAATAATTTTCACTCACAAACACATAATACTTATCACTCCTAGGTTTTTTTTGTGATTGAAAAATATAGTAATCTCAAATTATAATATATGCAAATTATTAACCTTTATCCAAAAATTCAAAGAGTCTCTAAGTGTGCTGAGAGACTATTAATAATAGGATTCCTGTTTAGATTTCAACATTTTGCGTACTAAAATACCCTCACACAAATTCTTAAAATCTTTAAAATACCTATATCTTTTAGTTAAATAATTAAAAAAAAAAAACTAGTTAAAGGAGTAATTTACTGTTCCAAAGTTTAGACTTTTTCCTTTATCTTTTCCATTTGACCTAAAACTTAAAACACTAATTCTATCCCATTTTTAAACATTATTCTACGTTATTTTATCTCTTTCTTAAAAAAAAAAAAAACACGGTTATTTATATATTATTTTTAAACACTATAATACTAAACTTAAAAAAAAAAAAAAAGTATTATTACACGCACAAAATACCTGTGATGATTCTAGTGTTATAATAATTTGTTTTGTTCTTTTATCATACTAAAATATAAATAGACATTTTTACAACTTACCGAATTTGATCTCCTCTTGTAATAGAGATATTTGTCTCCACGTAGCAATGTTTTATTATTAAGGAAAATACTAACAGAAGTTCTGGGAATAATAGGTAATAATTTATTAAAAAAATTAATATTTTGATGAATTTTTTCATTTCTTTATTAAAATTTTTCTAAAATTGATAGATAACCATTAAAGCTAAAATGAAAAGTGAAAACCTAAGCTATCGTCAGGCATGACGAACTCACATTCATTATTCACCTAAAGATTAGATATATAGATTAGCCCACACGGCCACAGAGTCAAAAGCTTGTGTCATCTAAAGTCTAAAGCTTGTAAGCCATGTCCACCACCACCACCACCACCACCACCACCACCACCGGTGCACACATCCTTGCTTACGCCTACCCAGCCTCAGGCCACATCATACCGCTCCTCGACCTCACACACCAATTACTCCGCCGCGGCCTCACCGTCACTGTTGTAGTCATCCCCACCAACCTCCCTTTGCTCCAACCCCTCCTTTCTCTCCACCCTTCTACACTCCACCCCTTAGTTCTCCCAGCTCCTGAACCTCCCACTCCCTCATGGAAAAGTCGCATGGCCAAGGACCAAGCCATGCGTGATCTTCACCATCCATTTCTCCTCAACTGGTTCCATTCTCACATTTCACCCCCCATAGCTATAATCTCCGATTTCTTCCTCGGCTGGACCTACCACCTCGCTAAACAACTCGGCTTGCCACGTGTCGTTTTCTCTCCCTCCGGTGCTTTTGGCTTGTCAGTTCTTTTCTCACTATGGCGTGACTTACCCAAAAATGAAGATCCTGAAGATATGAATTTTCAGGTCTTGTTACCTAAAATCCCGAATTCCCAAATTTACCCTTGGCGGCAACTCCCTAATCAGTATAAAAACTGTAAAGAAGGAGACCCAGATTGGGAATTTAGCAAAAACAACATGCTTGATAATTTCGCTAGCTGGGGTTTGGTTGTCAACTCGTTCACTGAGTTGGAGCGAGTGTACTTGGATCATTTGAGGACCGAACTCGGGCACGATCGAGTCTGGGCTGTGGGCCCGTTATTGCCTCTTGTAGATGACGTGGTTGGATCCTCTAGCAGAGGTGGTTCCAGCTCAATACCATGTGAACAAGTGATGGCGTGGTTAAATTCGCGAAATGACAACTCCGTTGTTTATGTATGCTTTGGGAGTCGTACAACGTTGAATACTAAACAAATGGATGTGTTGGTTTCAGCTTTGGAGCAAAGTGGGGTCGAGTTTATTTTGTGTGTGAGGGGCTTGGATGAGCGGCATGTGGGTGTGATTCCTGATGGGTTTGAAGATCGTGTGGAGGGTAGGGGTTTGGTGATTAAAGGATGGGCTCCACAAGTGGCTATACTGAAGCACCGAGCTGTGGGTGCATTCTTGACTCACTGTGGGTGGAACTCGGTGTTGGAAGGGATCACTGCTGGGGTGGTGATGCTGACATGGCCAATGGGTTCAGATCAGTTCACGAATGCAAGACTACTGGTTGATCAGCTAGGCGTGGGAATTCGAGTTGGTGAGAATATAGAGAATATTCCTGAGCCCTCAAAGTTAGCTCATCTATTGGTGGAGTCGGTGAGTGCAACAAGGCTAGAGAGAGTCCGAGTTAAGGAGCTTAGTGATGCAGCTTTGGGTTCGATCAAAGGAGGGAGCTCGGATAAAGATTTGGATGAGTTTGTGGAGCGACTACCTAGGTGTTGCCAAAATTAGAACGTATACACTAAGAATTTGACAACAAATTTGACACATGTTAATGTGTTTGATTGTTAGCTGCAGGTAATATGTGAGAATTAGTATAAGTTTCCCACATCAGTGTAAAAAATGGAATGAATGTTTTTAAATTTTACTTTTTGATCATAATGAAGAAAAAACAGAAAGGAAAAAAAGACCACATCTTTATTGCCTTCTTTTCCATGTATTAAGATGCTGATAAAGAGTATTTTTGGTTTGAATTATATATCTATGATTTTTTTCATTTAAGAAACAAACACGAAAAGGAGATAGATGCGGTTTTAATATAAAAGTACATCACAAGTTTCATTTAAAAGCATGTAGATTATTTGTTTAAATTATTTGTAATTTTTCAAAATCTCTCTCTTTTTTGTGTGGATACATCGATAATTTTAGAGTATATGTTTTAAACTTTAGATGTTTTCATTGGAAACATAAAAAAAGTATCAATTAAGCTCTTAGCATCTCTCTCTTTGATTTGTTAAAATACAATTGTATTTTTATTTACTTTAAGCAAATTAATACATATGGAAGTAAGTCAACAAATATAAAAATTAGTTCTAGGAAGTTAACACAAAAAAGTTTCAAACATGTTCAAAATTCTTAATTTGTCTTTAATTGATTGAGATTGAGAGAAAAGACAAGGAAGTTAACATGAAAAGCTAAAACTTCAACCATATTGCCAAGAGTCTTATTGGTTGGCACTTTTTAGTGTTTTTTATAGAGATATTCAATGTTTAAATCTATATCTCTAATAAGCAAATTATAAATTTAAAAAATATTTGGAAAACATTATATGTAGTTATTAGATTCTTTTAACACCCACTGTATTTTAAACACCAAGTTCTTTTGGCATAGGAGTTTGAAACTCAAGCAAATTTAATAATTCCCATTATAGATAAGAAATTTCCCTCCACCCGAAATCATCAAATTTCACCTTTGCAATTTTATTAGTATGCTAGGGATTGCGATTAATTACTCCACCTTATCCTACTAAACATTAATTACTAACTAACTTAAGCTAAGCATTGTATTACCAGAATCTCTATAATCTAAGTAGGGGTGGCAAAATTGGATACGACCCGCAAACCCGACATGACACGACATGAAGTTAGCAGTTTATGGGTTGATAATGGGTTCATGTCATATTCGGGTTGACACGACTGACCCGTTTAATAAACGGGTTGGCTTAGTGTTCAACTTATAAAACCCGTTTGACCTATTTAATTAAATAACATTTTACCAATATACCCTTCAAACCCTAGGTATATAAACTTATTAATTGTTGTGGTTTATTTTCTTTGACATATTGTGATTAATTATTTGTAATATTAAGATATGTTTTAATTTTGAATGATTATTTGTGATACAGTTACTCGTTAGTTCTAAATTTTATATTAAAAATATTTATTTGTTTGTTTCTTTGTTTTTTTGTTGTTGATAAAATCTAATAAACAGGTTGAAACGATTGACCCATTTAATAAATGGGTCATGTTAGAGTTGAGAAATCTTGACCCGTTTAATAAACATGTCGGGTTAGTTTTGATCTATATAGTCGGATACTCATGAGTTGACACGACATGAACACGAATTGTCACCCCTAAATCTGAGATCTTAATAGTCATGCAAAGCTTGGACTACGTGTATGGAAGTGAAAATAAGCCACCATATGAAAATGTAGATGATTGGAATGATGATTGTCAATCTTGGGCCTAATAAGCATAGTTGTCAGTATCGTACGATACGCAATACGTACGTACGATATGTATCGTATCATGTACAAAAAGTTTCGTATCATAAAAGTGTATTGTAAGTGCTCATGAATCGTCCGATACATAGGTGTGTATCGTATGAATCATATCGTATTGGTGAATCATACGATACATAAACATGTGGGTTTAAAATGTGTTTTTTTTTGTTAAAATTTGTGGTTTTATTTGATTTAAACAAGTTGTTAGACTTTGTTAATACAAAATTATTGGGAAACTTAATTGAGTCTAATGATATAGTAAGTCCATGAGTTTTTTTTATCCCTTCTCTTTCTCCTACAAAATTTAGACTATACTCATAACACTCACTTTCATATGTGCAAATTTATTTTCTATGCTATTAATAATGTATTAAATAAAAATATAATTATTTTTTATTTTGTTATCATTATTTTGAGTCTAAAAAGCTAGAATGCCAAGAAAAAATAAAAAGAAAAAATTATTAGAATAAAAAAACCAAAAAAAAAAGTAAATGTTGATAATAATAAAGAAAATGTCTATGAAAAAATAATTTTGTAAGATGCTGAACATGATGATAAGATTGACTTAGATGGAGTTGATTAGCCAAGATGGTGAAAAGATATTATTATTTTGGTTTGTAAGGACACAAATTGACCCAAAGCCTAACGGATATGAACAATGACCCAACAAGCCCACAATAATAGATTTGTTAGAGAGTGAGTTTAATAGATGAAGACTTAAAGAATCAAGTAAGAATCACAGTGAATTGGTTTAATGTTATAGTGATTGAGAGGTATAACTTGAAGAGAAAAATGCTCCTCGTTGGAATCCGAAGAAGGTACGTTCTTATATATATATATATATATATATATTTCGAACTTGTACAAATACCCGTAGTTCTTAGTTACATTTAGTTCTTTTTCTCTCCTCTTTCTTTCCTCAGATGCCCCCCTCATGTAAAGGAATTCTTTCCCTTTTATACTCCTTCTCCCATCTTAATCTTCCACTTGTTGATCAATTAACTAATCTTCTAGATGCTTGTCCTATCAGAACTTTTCTGAAGTCTCTGTGTGTAGTTGTAAGGCTAAAAATCATTGTTTAGGCTTTACCTCCACATTAATGCGACCAGTTGGTTAGGTGCAAAGCATTCAATGTGGTGGTAGCAGTATTCTTTCCAGATATTTCTCAGTTCTTTGTTGACTCACCCCTCTGAAGCTTATCCTCCTAAGCATGGTTGCCCTTTGCCCAATATTTGTTGGGTGGTCGGGCTTCAGACTTCTGTTCTGTTGTTCGAGGAAGTTTGGCTCCTCGGGCAACATCATCTGTTTGTTGTTATCGGCCCTCGTCCTCGGCCTCTTAACCCTCTTGTCCTTATTAATACTTGGTTGTCCTCGGGCTCCTTGGCGTCCTCGATCATGGCTCATGGCCCAATACCCCTACTCGGCCCTTTCATCCCCACATGGTTCATATATCATGTATTACTTTTGAGTTTAATAAATTTGAATGTACATGTTATAAACATAAATTAATTTGATCTATTTAGTTAGCTTTATTAAATTTTATTACATAAGTAATGATTAAATTGGTTATTAGTTGAATATATTTTAAATTTATAATGAATATACCTTTTATGTATGTATATCTATAATTTAGTTAGCTTTATTCTCACCTCTCTCCCCCCATAGCTATTATCTTCGATTTCTTCCTCGGCTGGACCCACCACCTCGCTAAACAACTCGGCTTGCCACGTGTCTTCTTCTCTCCCTCCGGTGCTTCTGGCTTGTCAATTCTTTTCTCACTATGGCGTGACTTACCCAAAAATGAAGATCCTGCAGATATAAATTTTCAGGTCTTGTTTCCTAGAATCCCAAATTCCCCAGTTTTCTCACCACCCAAACACCAAGCACCAAGCAAGTAGCAAACAAAAAAAAAAAAAAAAAAAAAAAAGAGAACGGAGAAGAAGCAGAGACCATGAGAGAGAGGGACTGGAGAGTGGAGTGTGCTGCCGTCTGTGAGAAGAAGTACCGGTCGACGCATTGGAGGGGGTCGGGGCGATCGGTGGGGGTGGAGCCGGAGGCAAGGTTGACGAAGCGGAGGAAGGCGACAGAGGAGTGGCGGATGGAGTTGGAGCCAAAGAGGGAGTCGGTAGCTTTGAGGTGGGAGCGGGAGCATGAGACGGTGGAGAAGAAGTCGGAGATGGAGACTTAGTTGGTGATGAGGCTGGTGCGGATCCTGGAGCTTGAGCGAGAGCCGAGGTGGCTAACTTTACAGAGAACAGAGAGAGTGAGAGCGAGAGTGAAAAGTGTGGCTGGGTAGGGTTTTCCAACTTTTATTTTTATAGTTTAATAGAAATTTACTTAGTTTGATCGTAATTAGTTAATCTAATGGGCCTAATGTTTTAAAATAAAATGAAAGGACTGGAGCCCCAACTAATGTACAAACTAGAGGCCCAAGTTTTTTATTTTTTATTTTTTATTTTTTTTAATAATAACTAACGGAGGCCCAAATTACAAATATATACAAACTTTATATTAAAAATTTTATGTAAAATATATTATAATATGTTTGGTTTGGTTTTGGTCGGTTCGGTGTATTCAAACCTGAAACTGAAACCGAACCGAAATTTCGGTTTTTAAAAATTAAAAATCGAAACCGAACCTAATCGAAATTTTGGCAATGGTTTAGTCGGTTTTGGTCGGTTTTTTCGATTCGTTGGTTTTTTGCACACTCCTATCGCTAGCTGGGGTTTGGTTGTCAACTCGTTCATTGAGTTGGAGCGTGTTTACTTGGAGCATTTGAGTACCAAACTCGGGCACGATCGAGTTTGGTCTGTGGGCCCGTTACTGCCTCTGGAAGATGATGTGATTGGATCCTCTAACAAAGGTGGGTCTAGCTTAATACCATGTGCACAAGCGATGACGTGGCTAGATTCGCGACATGATAGTTCTGTTGTTTATGTTTGCTTCGGGAGTCGTACAACGTTGACTACTAAACAAATGGATGTGTTGGTTTCGACTTTGGACCAAAGTGGGGGTCCAATTTATTTTTTGCGTGAGGGGCTTGGATGATCGACACTTGGGTTTGGATGATGATATTGGTGTGATTCCTAATGGGTTTGAAGATCGCGTGGAGGGTAGGTGTTTGGTGATTAAAGGATGGGCCCCCACAAGTGGCTATACTGCTGTGGGTGCGTTCTTGACTCACTATGGGTGGAACTCGATGTTAGAAGGGATCACTGCTGGGGTGGTGATGTTGACGTGGCCAATGGATGTGGAGTAGTTCGCAAATGCAAAACTATTGGTTGATGAACTAGGTGTGGGAATTTGAGCTAGTGAGAGCGTAGAGAACATTCCTGAGTCTAGTGAGTTAGCTCGCCTATTGGTGGAGTCGGTGAGTGCAACAAGACCAAAGAGAGTGCGTGGCAAAGGGCTCAGTGATGCGTCATTGGGTGCTATCAAAGGAGGGAGCTCGGATAAAGATCTAGATGAGTTTGTGGAGTGGCTAAGTAGGTGAGGACAACTATGGAAGGAATGTTTTGGAATTTTACTTTTCATTCATAACATAAAAATTTAAAAATGAAAAATAAAAAAGAAGTCTTCATTGCATTTATTTTTCCCACGTATTAAGAATTTAAGATGCTAATGAAGTGTATTTTTTGGTTTGAATTATCTGTGATTTTTTCTTGCGTTTATAGAAACAAACACACATAGGGGAGAGTGATGTTCTTCTATGTTCTAATTCAGAATCATACAAAAAACTACACTCAAAAGTAAGATAAATTATTTGTAGTATTTCAAAATCTTTGTGTATGTGGATTTATAGATGTTTTTGTTAAAAATTTTAAACAAGCCACCTCATCAAAAACCCCAGTCCTTGCCAAAACCTCCTCTGCTCTCCAAAGCCTTTCTTTTATTTGCTTTATGATTTTTTTCACATTACCAAAATGGTCTCGATCCCAAGCTTTTAATCGTTTCTTACATCTCTGAAGTTTCTTAATTGCCTTGAACATGGGTGTACCATCAGGAGTATAGTCCCATGCCCTAGAAATTACTTCTCTACAATCTAGATCAAACACCCACATGGCCTCAAAGCGAAACGGTTTCTCAAGAACCAAAATTATTTATTTTTCAAAAGCTAATCATAAATAGGAATGTCTCTATAGTTAGTAATTTCTATCATCCTTTACACTGGGTTGTGCTTTTTTTTTTTTTTTTTTTTGATGAAAAGATAAGAAATGGGTTGAGCCTTTTTCTCTGGGTTGGAACCAAAACACATAGGTGCACTAGAAAATAGAGTTAATCACCACCCACGCATAAGTAATAAGGTTGTGGTACAAACTTCTAAAGCAAAAAATGCTTTTTTTTTTCTCTAACCATTCACAGCTGAGTTTGATTGTTATGCTTATGCACTAAAGAGTGAGTATCCCAACTGATCAGATATGTATTTTTTCTTTTTGAAGTTTTTCTTGCTATATCCCTCCCAGGTCTCCCTTTAGTGCTAGAAATGAGATTAAAAAAAAAAAAAATATATATATATATATATATATATATAGTTTTGAGTATTTTATATCTATTATAGTTGTGTTTAGTGTTGTTAATGCTTACAATGTGGTGTGTTAGTAACATTGACAATACAATAGTGTTTTTTTTTTTTTTTGTCTAGTATAGATAAAAGGAATACAAATCCTCTATACCACATTTTGTGTTTCACTTTATGTTCCACCACTCACAATTTGTCATTTTTTTTAAAAAAAAATTTTGGCTATCTTATAAGGAAGTTAAACAAATACATGGCAAGTTATAATTTGTAGAACATAAAATAGAACATAAAAATGATATAGAGAATTTGTATTCAGATAAAAGGTCAATTAAAGTATACTGGTGTGGTGCAAAATAACAGATTGCAACTTGGACTACTTACTTTGAATGCATAGTCATCCACCTTCATGGTAAAATCAGATTGATCCTTAGAGCTAGACTTGAAGCAAATATACGAGACGTGGGGTTTGGCCTACTTCCTTGACTCACTAACTCACTACATAGTCAAGGGTGATGATTTCACTTCTATCTAAGATAATAAACCATTATAGGGTGTCCTCAGTGAGCATTAGTGGAACAGTAGTAATACCTTTCGCCTCCCATGAGTTGTGTTAGTGAGGTAACACTCACTTTAGCAGATTCTACTATGATCTTTAATGGTCAGTTTGGATAGAGGATGAGGGAGGGAGAGTAAGGGAGAATTGAGTAGAGTTGGCTAGAAATTGGTTCAATACTCATGTTAATAGACCATGGCCAAAGAACTAACAAGTATGCTCCAGTAGATAAAAGGTAGGAATAGAGCGCAATTGTTAGTTCTCCACTTCTTTGGCAATAGGCATTTTGACACTGAGTCTTGAACCTTGATCATCATTAATAACGCCATGTTGGTCACTTCAAATTGCCCATTTGCCTGTGAGCGACTAGGAGAAGAGTAATTCCCAACTGTGGGCAAAATTCCTTCAACTAGTTGTTGTTGATTTGCTTCTTGTTGTCAAAGACTATCACATGTGGGATCCCAATTCTACATTTGATGGATTTCCATATAAAATCATTCATATTCTACCCGATTATTGTTACTAAGGGTTTTTCTCTACTCACTTGGTGAAGTAGTTACACTACAAGAAAAAAGACATAATACAACAAGTATTATTGTAACAAAAAAAATAATGGAGGTAATATATATACTATTGCATCTCTAGGTTGTTTTTTGTTGTAATAGTAACTTAAATTTATTACATCAATATGAGATTGTAGCAATAATTATTATGTTACATCGAAATGTGTTGTTGTAATAGGTAACTCTTTTTATACATTGAGATATGTTGTTGCAATAGGTAATCTTTTATTTCACATCGAACTATATTGTTAGTATAGTTCCTAGATATGGTTTTTGAATTGCAAAATAGGTTAATGAAAAAATTATTATTCAAGAATTGATTTATTTATTTTTAAATTTTTTTTTGATAAAAAAATCAACCTATTGCAATGAGATTTTTTCAACATTTTGCCTCAAATTTTATTACAATGGCTTGCATCAACTTTTTTGTCATTGCAATAACACCTATTGCAACGAGATTTTCAAAATAAATCATTGCAATATATGGTACTTATTGCAACGAAAATCTAGTGTTGCATAAACCTATTGCCTCAGAGTTTATTACAACAGTTTGCATCGACTTGTATATCGTTGCAATAACACCTATTACAATGACATTAGTTGTTATTGCAATGACTTATTTTGTTGTATTAAGTCTTTTTTCTTGTAGTGTTAATGGAAAACCATTTTTTTATTTTTTCTTTTAAAATCACTATTTTTCTTCATGAAGCTGCAATGAAAAACGATACTCATATGTAATTATCTTTTAATTTATATACACAATTGATATATTTTTAAAAGTAAAATCAAGGGTTTTTTGTTAACTAAATTAAAGATTAGATTTTAGAGTAAAATATTTATTTTTAGAAAACATCAAACGTATACATATAAATTAATTTAAGATAATTTAAATGAAAAACTTTTCTTTTGTTTATGGATGACAAAGTTGAACATCTGTCAAACTTTCAACCATATAATTCATAATATCTTTTCTTTCAAAGTAATGCTACAAACACATCATTTTTCAAAACAGATAAGTGATTTTTTTTTTTGGGTTCTCATCTAAACTATTACTGACATCATTTTATTATTTGCAGTTACCAACTCGACATCTTGGTAGTTGGACATATTTTTGTGAAAATTGTGACTATAGAGTTACTGTTTCTTCTAACAAGGAAAAAAAAAAAAAAACCATGCATTTCTATATCCCTAACAATCTTGTAGTATGTAAAATGAAAAATAAAAAGAGTTAGTTTTTGGAAAAGAAAAGGACTTTTTACAAAATATTTTTTCTTATATATTTTGTGAACATATGTTTTATGGGCTCTTAAAGTTAATGAGTCATATAAGGCAAAAAAGTGAATATTAAAAAAAGAAAAAGAAATTTGTACTTTAAATTAGTGTTTTTATTATTTTTTAATATGAAAGGGGTCATTAACTAACATTTAAAATTGTGGGTGTAAGGACTCAATTTGTAACAACCCAAAATGATATTGGGTTCGCACGTAAAAAGGCCCAAACAATATCATTTGTAGAGTGTGGGTTTGAAAGGTTAGGCCTTGGTCACTGGACGGTGGTTAGTCGTGGTGTTCATACAGAATTAAACCGTGTTCGCTTGAGGAGTCTTTCTCCTTGAGGCGGTCTGGGAGGCTCTGGTTCTTGGCCCTTTTTTCCCAGCCCCCCTTTTTTTTGGCGCATCAGTCTTCATATTATATAGCCCCGCTTGGCTGATCCTGACCCTCCACCTGTTGATCAGGCAGGTGCCTATTCAAGTATCTGTCCCATCAGCCGCTTCCCTTTGCTTTTTGTTAGTTGCAATAATCGAAGCCACACTGTTCAGGCGTCTTTTCTCATTAATATGGTTAGGACGTTTGTGGATGCATTCAATGCGGAGGGGACGTATTTACCTTGAACCACCTCCACACCGTACCCCCACGTGGGTCCCATTCTACTCGCCTCTTCTCCTGGGGGTCTTTTGGAGGCTGCCTTTGATAGCATGTCACTCTTCCCTTCGAAGTCTTGGGATGCCGAGGACAGGGTCATCCTCGGCTGCGTCTCTATGCTATTTGGTCTTTTCCTACTCGTCCTCGGCAAAAACCCTCCTCGGCACGGGCCCTGGGCCCTAGTGGAAAGTGGGCCGGGTCGTAAGTTCTCTGGCCCCACAGTGGGAAAGTACACAAAAATTCCATGGTTTTTTTTTTAAAAAAAAAATGTAAAATACGAAACCTTTTAAAGTTTTGAATGTAACAATTAACCACCTCTTGTATTAATTGTTTTATACCTAAACTACTAAAAATTTGTGGAAACAGACATTTTTGCTTTTACAATGACACATGTTTATGTATATATAAATTTTCAACTTATGACGTCCAATTTTGATGATTGTGTTCTTTATCATCAGACTAAGACACCAATCGGTTTTTGGTGTAGGCGATAATTGAACCTCAGGTCTCTTATTCAACCATTAGAGACTTTACTAATTGAGCTAATTGGAACCCACCATGTTTATATTCTTTTCATATGAAATAATATCACAATTAATGGTTTACACATAAATCATAGTTATTATGTCTAGACATGGTTGATTGGATTTTTACATTGGTGACTTAGTGCTTAGATTCATTTGAGCTTTTAACTAGACCATTTAAGCATATAACCTAGTCAAATTAATTAACCCAATTATATTCGACGAAATTTTTGTTACCTTGTTCAACCTCAACAAGTTTCTAAAAATAATTAGGCTTTTTTTGAGAACTTTAAAATACTTAAAGTTATTAGGAAGAAAATTATTAACTTTCAAAACGATTTAAGTTATTTTCATATCACTAGTTTAAATTATTGCACAATATTTTTGTTATAATATTTACTTTGTTTGTTCATCTATTTTAATTTAAAGATTCTATCATTACAAATTTTTGTAAAAATAAAAAAATTGTTGAACTCTTTATGTTTAGCTTATACTAAGGGTGATCAATAAATATTATTTCCCTAGGCATGTTATTGTAACCTTATATATATTTTATATGTGAATAATATATATGTATATTGTTAAATTTTTAAAAATTGATCTATCAATTTTTAAATTTTCAAAACTTTTAAAAACCTTTTTATATTTTTATTTAAATTTTAATTCAACCAGTTATTTGAACTGAGATCGACTAGTTAAACTAGTGAACCAAAATTTATAACGAGTCAATTTCTGATCTAAATTTAATATAGGCGTAAAATATTACTGTAGGGCCGGGGAGCTTATGATCCGGCCCACGCTCTATCCGGGCTCAGGGCCCGTGTCGAGGAGGTAGTGTGCCGATGACGAGTGATCAAAGGCCGAGGGGTTAAGGGGAACAGCTGAGAACGACCCTATCCTCGGCACTCCAAGACTTCGATGAGAAGAGCAACGTCTTAGTGAAGGATATCCCCAAATAGTCCTCTGAAGGGGATGTGAGTGGAATAGGGCCCATGTGGAGGTACGGTGCAAAATAGGTTCAAGGAAAATACGTCCTCTCCGCATTAAATGCGCCGGCCAGCGTCCTGATCATGTTAATGAGAAAAGACGCTTGGACGGTGTAACTTCGATCCTCGCAACTAACAGAAAGTAAAAGGGGACAGCTGATGGGACAGGTACTGAAGTAAGCACCTGCCTGACCAACAAGTGGAGGGCTAAGATCAACCAAGAAGGACTATATAATGTAAAAGTTAGTGCACCAAGAGGAGGCTGGGAAAAATGGCCAAAAACCAGAGCCTCCCAGCCCGCCTCCAGGAGAAAGACTCCTATGGCGAAGACGACTTAACCATGTATGAACACCACGAAAAACCCACCATCTGGTGACCAAGGCCTAACATTTCAAACCCACGCTCTACAAATGATATTGTTTGGGCCTTTTTACGTGCGAACCCAACACCGTTGCGGGTCGTTACCAATTGTGTCCTTACAATTACTATATAGGATTAAATACTCAAAATCATTACTATATAGGATTAAATACTCGCCAAAGGCCTTGTAGCTGAATTGACATCTCCCCATTTACAAAGTACTTGGGTGTCTAGGGGAAAAGGGTTTGAGCTGCGGGGTTAGCAGCATATTGTAATTATTTCTCAAAAATACTCAAATCTCAAAGGGTTAGGGAGTTTTGTATATATATATATATATATATATTTTTTTTTTTTTCTTAAGTTTTTTTTAATTGTAAATCAGACAGAACCCTTCCATTTCCTTCTCTACTTCATTCATTCCAAAAGCTTCCATACCAGTAGCGGCTCCAGGAATTTTGTTTAGGGGGTTATTAAAAAATTTTAATAAAAAAGAACTTTAATATATCGAATTATCGACAAAATAAAATTAATACATGAAGTTTTACAATTTTCTTCTACAAGTTTTCAAATTTTAAATTGTTATATGATAGTTCATTATGAGTATCTATGTCCAATATGGGTAGCTATGACTATTTTATTTTGTTAAATTTATCTAATATTTTTATTTTTATGCAGTTGTTATTATCTATTTGTTATTGTTTTTATAAAATATTTTAAATTAAATGACTAAACTAAACTCATTAGCTTCGTATTAATTATTGAGGCATACAACCACACTCATTCATATATAAACTTATACACTTTGCGTCTACTTAACCAGTCAAATGCTTGGACAATCATTAACTTTACAATTTTTTTCTTAAATTTTACTAACTTTATAAAAAAAAAAAGTTATTATAACATGATAACAATACACATATGTAACAAACCATATCTATTTCCTAATTATTAAATTACATAAATATATATTATATTTATATTGTACACACAAATATTCACACACATCATAATTCACACAAATAGCATTATAACAAAAAGTAATACATATTATTAATATTAGACACACTCACACACATGATATAAATTTATAAAAAAAAAAGTGATACTTACAATTCATAAACATTGACTCTTTACTATTAGAGTTAGAAATACTTGTAATAAGGGGTGCAAAATTTAAGTAAGGATGTGCGAAAATATTTTAAAAAATAAATTAAAATATTAAACTAACAAAAACAAATATTTTATATATATAAATTTTTTTTTTAGGGAAGTCAGGGTTTTGAACCCCTGAATATAGAATAGCGCCGCCCTGTTCCATACTCATTTTCCTTCAAACCAAACACCCTTTCTTCTCAGTTCTCTTCCACTGCAAAACCAGGTTACTCTCTCTCCCTCTCTCTGTGTGGAAACTACGGATGTGAAATATTTTTTTGAATTTTTCAGTATCTGATGGCGTATAATCTCGGTTTTTGGATCCTCAAGTGATCCATTGCTTTTCTGATCTGAGAAAATAAGAAAGAATTGAATTCGTTGTTGTTCATGTTCATGTAATTGATTAATTTCTAGAGAATTCGCAGATCGACTTGATTCTTGAATGAAATTGATTTGATTTTGTTTTCCTTTAAAAATTTATACTTCTATTGTGCCTAATATGGTGGATTTAGGTCATAGAGTTTGTGAATTGTTTGAAAATTGAGTTGTATGTTGCTCATTTTTCACTTCGGATTTCATTTGAAGCGTTCTGTGGTTAGTGAAATCGCTCTCATTTTCCATTTTTATTTGGTTTTTGTTATTTTAATTAGTTCGATTCCACAATAACTTACTGTAGCCTTTCAGTTTCACTGCGCTTAGTTTGATCTAGAAATTCTCTGAACAGTAACTCTTCATTTTGTAAGTGAATTGAATTCTCTTTCACCTTTCACTTTGAAGCTATGATCAGAATGAGATCAGTTCCTTAAAAGTATTTGTAATTTTTGCGAATCTATGTAGTTCGTTTGTATATTGTTTTGATGATTCCTGATAAAATTGATTCATTCACCAATTTTTTAGAAACTATCTTAGTTTTTCTCATCGTTGAATTAAGCGTCACTGTTTGGATTTGAGGTCTCTATCCTTTTTCCCTTTTTTTTTGGTTGTAAAAAATAATTTGAAAGCACACGTAGCATCGGAATATATTTCACATTCAATACTTTGAGAGTGAACATGTAGACAGATAGAAATAGATTACACTTTGATTTGTCCTGAGAATGAATTGGTTCTTAGACATGTCTCTAAATTTCTTAACTGATTTAGCTCTTTGTTACTGTATATCCAAATATCTTTCAATTATGAACTTAATGCATCATTTAAGATGGATTTGTTTTATAATTGGTAAGTTATACATGCACATGGTGGGTCTTAAACCCACAACCTCACTATTCACCTTGCTCCTATAATTTGACCTATAGCTAATTCGTATCATTTCAGATAGAGAAGACCAGATTGATGACTATAATTAAAAAGAAAAAGAATGTATATATGTATATATATATATATATATATTAATGTGCCAACCTTTCATTGATAATATGCCATCCTGGTTTTTATTGATGAATTTGGGTCTCACTAATGACTTTCGGGAATGCTTGATGCTTCACTGTGTGGTTTCTTTCAAGTAATATCTTTGTTATCAAATTTTGAGAGCTTTGTTGAGGCATCTTAAAATGGATAAATTTCATCAATTTTTTTGGTTTTACCCTTTCTCATCTTTTATGCTCTTAATTATTATTGTTTTATTTATCATGAAATAAAGGAAAAAAAATAAAATAAAAATGATGCCTTACACAGGTGTATTGATGTAATACAGTATGACACCCACAATAGGAGAAAGGTTGCAGCAGTTTCGGGAAATTCAAAGCAATGTGAGGAGACTTAAATCGGAAAAGGAGAGTTTTGAGCAAAAAGCAGCACAGTGTCAGCAAGCAGCAGTGACACGGGTGCAAGAAGTAGTGACAGGGGTGCAAGAATTTGAAACATTGGTGCAAGACCGAACTTCTACTTTGTACAGTTATCTGGTGCTCATTTTTCAATTCTGCAATTGCGTTAGCTTCATTTTTGTTGTAGAAGTGAACAACAATGCCCTCAAAATAGACAACTAGCTCCTCTGCCTTTTGCACCTCTGCCTCTACTATGTTCGCCAGCCTCTCTACTTCTTGCGCCCGAGCTATTGCTTCTTCCGCCAGTTTTCTTAGTACTTGTGCCAGTGCTGTTTTCTTTTTTTGCTGAATAATAATAAAAAAGAAACAGCATTGGCACAAGTACTAAGAAAACTGGCGGAAGAAGCAACAGCTTGGGCGCAAGAAACAGAGAGGCTGGCGAACATAGTAGAGGCAGAGGTAAAAAAGGCAGAGGAGCTAGCTGCCAATTTTGAGGGCAAGGTTGTTCACTTCTACAACAAAAATGAAGCTAACGCAATTGCAGAATTGAAAAATGAGCACCAGATAACTGTACAAAGTAGAAGTTCGGTCTTGCACCAATGTTTCAAATTCTTGCACCCCTGTCACTACTTCTTGCACCCGTGTCACTGCTGCTTGCTGACACTGTGCTGCTTTTTGCTCAAAACTCTCCTTTTCCGATTTAAGTCTCCTCACATTGCTTTGAATTTCCCGAAACTGCTGCAACCTTTCTCCTATTGTGGGTGCCATACTGTATTACATCAATACACTTGTGTAAGGCATGATTTTTATTTTATTTTTTTCCCTTTATTTCATGATAAATAAAACAATAATAATTAAGAGCATAAAAGATGAGAAAGGGTAAAACCAAAAAAATTGATGAAATTTATCCATTTTGATGTGTTCTCTTACAGACCCACCTCTTGGTTTCCACCATCTATTTTGTTGCAGCGGGGGTTATTGAAAATGGGTTTTGTAATTCAAGATTAGATATTGGGCAAATTTTCATCTAATATTGATTTGAGATTGGAATCTGGGTACCATTTGAAGAAGTTATTGACTTTGTTTGATGAGAGTTAGAGATAATCCATATGAGGACGCAGGAGGTGTCCATAACGAGGAGGAGTGCTTGGGAAGGTGAGCTGAGGAGGGGAACTAAAGTGCTGGCCTGAGCCAGGGGCGGCGCTAGAGACAACTGTTGATCTTTTTTTTTTTTCTTTTTGGGATCAACAGAGACAATGGCTGATCTGAGGGTGGTGTGTTTGCTGGTAAGTAATTTTTTAATACTAAAAACAGTTGCCATGTCATTAAAAAAAAGATACATTAGTGATCCGTTTGACACAAGCAAAAAAAAACTAACAGAAGTTAATAAATGAACTAATAATGCTTATTTTTAAAATTTTAGGACCAATAGCATTTATTTAAAAGTTTAGGGACCAATTATGCACGGCAGGTATACTTTAAAAACTTACTGTATAGTTTCGCCTATAATATATGAGTTTGCTTCATATGTACTTTTAAAGTATATATTAATTATTTATTTTAGAAAGCTTTGTTAAGAAAGCAAGGCACTTTCATTTTTTTTTTTAAATACTTCTTAAAATAATTTTACTTGGAGTACAAACCTACGCTATCGTCAGGCATGACGAATTCAAATTCAGTATTCACCTACAGATTAGATTAGCATTTAGCACACACAGAGACATAAACGAAGTCAAAGACTCAAACTCAAAAGCCAAATAGTGCTCTAAAAACTGTCATCCAAAGTCAAAAGCTTGTCAGCCATGTCCATCACCACCACCGCCACCGGTGCACACATCCTTGTTTACACCTACCCAGCCTCAGGCCACATCATACCGCTCCTCGATCTCACCCACCGATTACTCCGCCGCGGTCACACCGTCACCGTTGTAGTCCTCCCCACCAACCACCCTTTGCTCCAACCCCTCCTATCTCTCCACCCTTCTTCACTCCACCCCTTAGTTCTCCCAGCTCCTGAACGTCCCACTCCCTCATGGAAAAGTCGCATGGCCAAGGACCAAGCCAGGCGTGACCTTCACTACCCACTTCTCCTCAACTGGTTCCATTCTCACCTCTCTCCCCCCATAGCTATTATCTCCGATTTCTTCCTCGGCTGGACCCACCACCTCGCTAAACAACTCGGCTTGCCACGTGTCGTCTTCTCTCCCTCCGGTGCTTCTGGCTTGTCAGTTCTTTTCTCACTATGGCGTGACTTACCCAAAAATGAAGATCCTGCAGATATGAATTTTCAGGTCTTGTTTCCTAGAATCCCGAATTCCCCAGTTTACCCTTGGTGGCAACTCCCTCATCGGTATAAAAATAGTAAGGAAGGAGACCCAGATTGGGAATTCAACAAAAACAACATGCTCGATAATTTCGCTAGCTGGGGTTTGGTTATCAACTCGTTCACTGAGTTGGAGCGAGTTTACTTGGAGCATTTGAGGACCGAATTCGGGCACGATCAAGTCTGGTCTGTGGGCCCGTTACTGCCTCTGGAAGATGATGTGATTGGATCGTCTAACAGAGGTGGGTCCAGCTCAATTCCATGTGAACAAGTGATGACGTGGCTAGATTCGCGACCTGACAGTTCCGTTGTCTATGTTTGCTTCGGGAGTCGTACAACGTTGAATACTAAACAAATGGAAGTGTTGGTTTCGGCTTTGGACCAAAGTGGGGTCCAGTTTATTTTTTGTGTGAGGGGCTTGGATGATCGACACGTGGGTTTGGATGATGATCTTGGTGTGATTCCAGATGGGTTTGAAGATCATGTGGAGGGTAGGGGTTTGGTGATTAAAGGATGGGCCCCACAAGTGGCTATACTGAGGCATCGAGCTGTGGGTGTGTTCTTGACTCACTGTGGATGGAACTCGGCGTTGGAAGGGATCATTGCTGGCGTGGTGATGCTGACGTGGCCAATGGGTGCAGAGCAGTTTGCAAATGCCAAATTATTGGTTGATGAACTAGGTGTGGGAATTCGAGTTGGTGAGAACGTAGAGAACATTCCTGAGTCTAGTGAGTTAGCTCGCCTATTGGTGGAGTCGGTGAGTGCAACAAGACCGGAGAGGGTGCGAGTCAAAGGGCTTAGTGATGCGTCTTTGGGTGCGATCAAAGGAGGGAGCTTGGATAAAGATTTGGATGAGTTTGTGGAGAGGCTAACTAGGTGAGGTCAACTATGGAAAGGATGTTTGGAATTTTAGGTTGTTTGGTGCCGTTTTTTACTAACAATTTTTGTTATTTAAACAACAATATACGTATTTTCACAATACTTTCTTATTTATACATATTTTCACAACATTTAAACAACGTTATTATAAATTCTTTACCAAATGGGCCCTTAATTTTTGTTCATAACATAAAAATTTAAAAATGAAAAATAAAAAAGAAGTACACTTCTTTGTTGCATTCTTTTCCATGTATTAAGATGCTAATGGAGTGTATTTTTTGGTTTGAATTATCTGTGATTTTTTTTTCTTGTGATTTAAGAAACAAAAACACACAGGGGACAGTGATGTTCTTTTAAGTTCTAATTAGGAATCATACCAAAAATTGCATTCAAAAGTATGATAAATTATTTATAATATTTCAAAATCTTTCTGTATACGGATATATAGATGTTTCTGTTAAAAATATTAATAATAAAGGAAATTATAAGCTCATGGCATCTATGTTTCTCTTATTTGTTAAAATGCAGTTGTATTTTTAATTTTTATTTACTTTAAGCAAACAAGCAAGTAGATATAGGAGTGACTCAGCAAAAATAAAAAATAGAAATAAGAGTGGCAAAATGGGGCTTAAGAATTAAAAAGTTTCAAACACGTTCAAATTCTTAATTTGTCTATATGATATTATGATGGTTCTTTATAATCATTAAAAGAGTTTTGGCTCTGGAAAACAGAAATCCCATTACTTGAAATACAGTTGAAACCTCTGATCTCAGCATTGAGCACTGCAATTATCATGAAATAGGATTAACTTGGCACACAGTCACAATCCTTTGAACAGTATATAAGTGGAAATATGTTAACTTATCAAAAGCTACTACTTGAGCATGATATCATCGCTAATGATTATTTCATAAACGTTCCAACGTTCATCAGACTAATTGCAGAGCTTCTAAAATCACCACAAAAAAAAAAAAAAAATGTAATGATGAGAGCGATGCATTCATTTAGTATGTGTGATGACATCAGAATGATCATTTTTTTTTTTGTTGATAATATGAATAAATCAATCTAGGTCATGAATCCACACTATGTTGGCATGTTGCTAATAATAATTCCCTTATACCTGTACTCGTACTAAGTTGGAGAATTGGAGATTTGTTCCAATCTGGAGATGACACAATCACACAATGGCAAAATCACTTGAAAATTTTTGTAGAGTTTAAATCTAAATGGTCACTCAATCCCAACAAAGAATATAGCCAGATTCAGATTATATACCCAAACAAATTTATGAAATAAATGTAGGCCAAAATGGCCCATTAGCATTAATTTTTGAAATATTTAGCAACAGAGCACTGTTTCGGAAATAATTAGGAAAATACCACTTTTAGTGGTACTCGAGCTCACCAAGCTCGAGTACCACATTTTCCCCTTCCACCGTGGCATGTTGCCTTAGTACTCGAGCTTATGAAGCTCGAGTACTGTTTAAACAGTACTCGAGCTCATGAAGCTCGAGTACCACTGGGTTTCCAACCCCACTTAAGACACACAAACTTTCAGACTCTCAATCTCACTCTCAGTCTGACTTACACCTGAACATACAAACCTCACTCTCAACGTCTCTGAACCAAAAGAAACTCACTCTCACTTACATCGGCGGCAGAGGGCTTTCGTCGGCGGCAGAGGGCTTTTGTCGGCGACGACCTCTGAGTCTCATCTCTCTCACTGTTTCTGCACTCAATCGCAGTGTGAGGTTTCAGAGGCTTTCATTTCCAAGCCCTTCACTCCGCTCCAAGGTACTCTCTCTCTCTCTCTCGATCGTTAAACGCTGTCGTTTGGAGCTCATTACTACTTTTGTGCTTCTGATAACAAACGGTTGTAACTTTATGAAGAAAAAGATTCCACTGAAAGTGGGTGTGTTTGTAAATTTTGTATTTTTATGCATAAGTTGATTCTGGGTTTTGATCCAGGAATTAATTAAGGAATTCAATTCAATTTAGTTAGTTAATTTTTAGTTTTGGGTGATTACTAGAATGTTGGTCTTATTGTGCTTGTCTTTAGGGTTATTGGTTTTGTAATTATTAGGTAAAATGAGTTTAGGGGAGATGAGAATTAGCAATTAGCAATTACCATTAAATGCATGTCTAACTTAGTAATAACAGGGAAAAAAAAAATCCACGGTTAGGAAAGCATCCTCCCAATTGTTAGCAAAATGATGGGAACTAAGTATATTTTTTATGTCTACACAAGCTGAAAGTATAAATGATTTCTGGTGGGAGTTCTTTGCAAAAGTTACCCCTATGTATAATTGGGCATGAGTTAAAAATATGCCGACAGTAAAGAGTTCAAGGAAAAAATAAAAGATTAAATACCAAAAGATTCAAGAATTGTGGTCTAGTTTCAACTTCTTGGCACCTTTTATAAGCCACTTTAGTTATTATTGAGTCTTAGAATTAACTTTCTTTAGGTTAGAAAGTTTCTGGTTCAATTTTAATAAAGTAGTGCTAGTTTGGTGAATGGGCTATTCTAGAGGTCCATGGGTTATGTTTTGAGTCCTTTTTGGTTTGGAAGTTCTTAAGTACTCTTTCTTTGTTATTAGTAATCCTAATATTTTTATCGTAGCCAATAACATTCATAGTGAAATTGATTTTAATAAAATTTTAGCAGGTTAGAAAAACCTCAGTGTGATTGCCTTCTCCTACCTAAGTGTGATTGCTTAAGAAAATCTATACCTACCTAAACCCTTAAATATCAAACCTATTCCTGAACCCTTAAAGATCTCATCAAGATATCTAATTTAGAGCTGAATTCTTAAATATCCCGCAACAAAATTGGTATTGGGGCTTAATAAAGCTTGTCCTGCATCATAAAAGTATAAGAGTGGTTTGCTTGTACTACGTAATTTTCACTTCCTTCGCCTTTTTCCTATCTAAAACAAGCAAAATTTATGAACAGAACTCCGTATTAGGGGCCCCATCTACAAGTGAGGCGGATATGGTTATAATGGAGAAAAATATGGCAATTCTGTGGTAGGATATTGTGTATTGAGTATTGACAGAGGAACATTTGAATGCAATCATGGTGGATCTTGTAGCTGTAGCAACTGTGTTGATGATGGAGACACGATGCAAATAGCAATAGGCACTAGGGTTATGGTAGCAATGGTTTGATGAGGTGGCAGTGTTAGCATACAAGCAAGTGGAGGCTTTATTAAACTTTTTAAGTCGAGATGTGGGTAAGAAAGTTTTACTGCGTTTTTTTTTATTTTTTTATTTTAATAAGTAATGAAAAAATAGATTAAAATAATTAAAAAGAGTGTCACTTGAGCATACAGGAAGTATACATCAGGGCAAAGTAAAATCAGACGCATAAAAGACAAGAAATATTTACTGCCTTTTGAATTTGGGTTTATTAGGTTTTCCCTTTCAAAATATATAAAAAATAAAAAATAAAAAAAATTCCAAAGATGCAGCTTAAGGACCTACCATCTTAAACTGTTTTTAACAAATGGCACTAAATATTTGTAGTTGATGAAAATCCTTTACTTTTAGACATAATTTTTCTCCAAATTTGTTTGGAGAAAATTTCCAAATTACCATTCATGTGTCCTTCCAATTACAGGACATATTAAATAGTCACGTGATTGTTTAAATAACTTACTAGATCATGTAATTAAATACACATGGATGGTCATTTGAAACGCCATTAGAGGAATCTCCTTCAAAATATATCATGTGGTGGTTCATACAATCATCCATGTGTTTTTGATCACATTACTAGTTTAGACAGCTTAATGGTCATGTGATCAAAAACACATGGAGACTGAACCCAGGAGAAGAAAGAAACCCAGAAACCCGAACCCAGTGAAAGAAGAAGGAAAAAAAAAAAGGAAGAACAATGGAGACTGAACCCAGGAGAAGAAAGAAAGAGAAAAAGAAGGAGATAGTGTCAGGAGTTGAGTTGACAATACAATGTAATGGGTCCCACCATGTGTGTTTAATTACAAAAATGTCATTGAGTTATGAGTTATGGAAACTGAAAATAGCCAAAATGTGTTTTCAGTTTCCATAACTCATTACTAAAAAATCAGAGAATTGAGTGATGGAAACAGAGTTATCGTTTGCTAAACGGATATTGAGTTATGGGTCCCACAATTTTTGAGTTATGAGTTATGGAAACTGAGAATTGAGTTATGGAATTAGCCAATCCAAATAGCCTCTAAGTAACTCACTAAATCAAATATTTGCAAACTTGGGAGGATTAAATTAGTTCACTCAGTATGGATTCTCCTTTATTTGGTTTCCAAATATAACTAGATTGTAATCTCATGCACATTTTCATAATGTCAAATTACATTTCGAAAATGGATGGAATATAGATGCACAATTACTATATAATACACACGTACATAAGAGCGAGTAGTCCAGGCATAAAATATATATATATATATATATATAAATTAGTTCATCTGTGCATGCTACATTTTGATTTCAATATTAATGAAAAATCTCTTTTGGTTCTTTGTAGCTTAGCTACTTGAACCCGTCTTGGCAATTGCCTTGCTTGTTTACCTTTTCAATATTAATGAAAGTTGTAAGGACTCGAATTGACCCAAAACCCAACAGATATGAACAATGGCCCAACAAGCCCATGACAATAGATTTATTAGAGAGCGGGCTTAATAGATGAAAACTTAGGGTACGTTTGGTACACTGAATGTAAATTACATTAGAAATAGTAATCTTTATTATTGGGAATAGAAGACATTGTAATGGAATAACTATTACTATTCATAAGTTTGGTTATTACATATGGAAAACTTGTAAAATATGATGTATAAGGAAACTTTATATTTTTGGAAATATATTAATTTTAAAACCTATTATATGCACTAAGGAATATCTATTACATCCATTTTAAAGAGGAATAACTATTCTTCAATTTAAAGAATAGTCATTCCAATTTAATAACTAATCCATGTAATAAAGATGCAACCAAATGAATGACTTGCTATTACACTTGAAGAACTATTCCATTACAGGAGCTATTACAGCATACCAAACGTACCCTTAATGAATTAAATGTGAATCATAGTGAGTAGGTTTGGTATTATAATGATTGAAAAGTACAATTTGAAGAGAAAAACACTCCTTAGTCAAGTCCGAGGAAGGTATGTTCTTATCAGTTTCAGACTTGTACAAATGTTCATTGTTCTTGGTTACATTAAGTTCTTTTTCTCTCCTTTCCTTTCTCAGATGCCTCTCTCATGTAACATAATCCTTTTCCTTTTATACTCCTTCTCCCTCTCCCATCTCAGCCTTCCATTTGTTGATCAAACAACTAATCTCTTTGACGCTTGTCCCATCAGAACCTTCTTGAAGTCTTTGTGTGTAGCTGTAAAGCTAAAAGTCATTGTTCAGGTATTACCTCCATATTAATGCGGCCAGTAGGTTAGGTGCAGAGTATTCAATGTGGTAGCAGCAGCTTTCTTCTCAGATATTTCTCAATTCTCTGTTGACTCACCTCTCTGAAACTTATCCTTCCAAGCATGGTTGCCCCTTGCCTAGTACTTGTTTGGTGGTCGGGCTTCAGAGTTCCTTTCTGTTTTCCAAGGAAGTTTGGCTCCTCAAACAACATCACCTATTTGTTACTACCGGCCCTCATCCTCGGCCCAATAAACTACTTGCCCGTATTAATACTTGATTTCAATATTAATGAAAAATCTCTTTGGGTTCTCTGTAGCTCAGCTACTTGAACCCGTCTTGGGAATTGCCTTGCTTGTTTACCTTTTCAATATTAATGAAAGTTTTCTATCGTTTTGACCTCAAAAAAAAAAAAAAAAAAATTAAGTCTTACAAAATTGTCGTATTAAATGATGTAGATATTTTCCTTAAGTATATTGTGATCAAAATTATGGATTTTTTAGTGTTTTAAGAAAAGTTTTTAAATCTCCATTGTTCCTTCATGAATAATAAAAACTTAACCATGGCTAATATATCCGAGAGGTGCTATAGAAGAATCCACATTCCACACACATTGAAATACAATCTATCCAAAAAAAAAAAAAAAAATACAATCTATCTTCTGAGATATAATCTCATTGAGGTATTGTATATATTAAGATTTCTGATAAATTTAAATTCTATAATGTTAAGGAGCAAATTGATAGGGATTAGTGTAAATTTTGATGTGACTAAGAATTAAAATTCAATAACATTGATTATAATATATTAGCAGAATGATCAATAAACTTTTGTTGTTGATGTACAAAGAGTCTAGTTATAGAATGTGTGAAAGCTGAAGACTTAAAGGTGACCACAGTGTGAACACTGGATCACAATTAATAGATCATGGCGTCGTCAGTGTCAATCCCTTGAGATCGATCTTTCAAATTTTTATCAAGTGAACACCTTATGTTTAAGGTAGTCAATTGATTTTTTAGAAAACGAATAAGATTGTTTTTGTATATATGTACAACAGTACAAGTGCTAGATTTCATTGTTCAAAAGTCTAGATACATATCCATTAAGAAGTTTTACCATTGGAGCATTTAAATGCAGTAATAATAGGTATGGATCTTCAGCAAGCTACCTTTTTCTACTTTTTACTAATTAACTGCATCTCTGTATTTGTTGTGCCTTTAGTCTTGTTTTTTCTCATTTTTTGACTAATGTTGTGATTTAACCGCATCAAGCATCATTTTGCCTTCTGTTATTTTAATTCTAAAATTTATTTGCATGGCACAAGACCATATAGTTGTTTGTAAATGGAATATTTTTATATATTTATAAGAGGTATAATTCTAAAAATATTGAAATAATCAATATTATAATAAATTTCATTCTTTAGATGGTCACTATCTCTCTTGGCAATGTTGGATTTCAATTATTGAACAATGTATTTTTCTTTTAGCCTAATCTAAGTGTATATGTGTATTCTGCAAAAATAGAACATAGTCAAGGGCCGATTCAACATATTTTGGGGCCAGATGCAAATGTAAACTGTTAGGTTCTAAAAGTTTAGAACAATTGGCAAGTCATGAACACAAACTTATCTAGATATAGATCCTAGGGTTTATAGGTATTATTAGAAAATGCTCAAGGTGATTCAAGAACATACAAGCTACAGAAAGAAGAGCTCATAAACTGCCTGGTTCGATCAATTGAGAGATAGGCTCGATCGATTGAGAGTCGTATCTGCAGAATTTTAATTAAGGCCCAAACAGCAGTTCAAGCCCATTAAGGATTAGGGTTTCAAATTTACTTCTTCTAGTATATAAAGGAAACTCTAAGCACATTTTTAAAAGGCTTTTTAGAGAGAGAAGAGTGTGCCTCTTTTGTAGATCTAGGATTTTGTACCCAAAAGCTCTCTAGAGTCTTTGTTATTTATGCAGTGTGTGTGAATCTCTTGTGAGATCTAGAGGTGTTTGTCTTCATACATAATTAGGATAATCAAGATCAAGATTAATGTCGAGAGCTTGGTGATTGCTTTAGTTGCTACATAAAGAGCTTAAAGAAAAACACAAGTGGGAGTACTTATGGTTGTTGTGAATCCAAGAAAGAAGTAGTCTGTGGACTCGGAGCTGTCACGTGGTCGTGTTAGTAAGTTTTCTACTCGAGGTAGTAATAGGATGTTAGTGGTCTAAGTCGCTATTGTAAAACTTCAATTCTTTCATAGTGGATCTGTTTTACCTTGAGGATAGTTAGGTTAAATCCTTCTCAGGTTTTTTACCAGTTTGGTTTTCCTTGGTTATCATATCATTGTGTTCTTTATTTTCTGCATTATTTACTTGATATGATTTACTCGTGTTAACCTAAACTTGAATAATTTATCTAAGTAATCACTTGACTAAATAACTAGGTTAATCAACTTGTGTTTTAAGGAGTCTAAAAACGTACATAAACTATATTGTTACTTAATATTTTATAAGAGATACATAATTTAAAAATAAAATCCAACATTATTATATAATTAAATACATTAATTTGAGTATTTTTTATATATATTTATTAAACGTATAATTCTAAAAATATACTTGAATCATGGTCCTTACCCCACACTCCACAATTATTTATATTTGTAGAGTGATCATCACGCCAAAAGTGTGCGGTGGTAACAATGTATTTCAATAATGAATTGGTCTCAAAAAATATTAATTTAAATTTAAATTTTGATAGAGAGAGAAGAGAAGGGTAAATTTTTTGGAAGATTAAAAATTTACACTCTTAAACTACCACAAACATAGTGAAATGTATTAATAAAATATTGAACATTCGAAAAAAATATAATATTTTATAGATTTTTTATGGTGAGAATTTTTTTCATTAGTTAATTGCATACTTAACGGCAATTATTTTAACAAAATTGGACAAAAAGCTAAATTGAATAGATTTAAAACTTAGAGGACTTAATTAAATTAAAGTAAAGTTAGAGTATTGAAATAAATTTTAGTTAAACTTAGAACTTAGAAGGTGTAATTTGCTTTTTAGCCAACTATTAATTATGAAATTATTAGTTCAACCATCAGACAGGACCAGACAACCGAAAATCGTTCCCCTTTCCATATGAAGTATAACTCGTTGTTTTGTTGTTTTCCTCAAAAAGGAAAGTAGAAGAACACACTGCAAAACTAACTTTTGAAAATCCAATTAGAAAAGAACAAAGATGTTTGACCATATCTTTGGTATGTCTAAGGTAGGCTTGAATTGAAAAGAAGTACATAAAAAACTACCTGACATATTTGGAAAGAAATTGCCATGAGAAACAGTGTTGGCTTGAGGCTGGGTAGAAGAACTAGTACCAGGAATACCATTCTCAAGATCAGAAGTAGTCATAGTAACATGATGATTCTCATTGAAACCTTAACTTGGAGCATTAAGAAATGCTAGTAGTTGTTCACACTAAGTCTTGGAAATAGGACATTGATGAGACAAATTTAAGAAATTGTCTGGAGCAAAATTGTCTGAGAGGTTGAGACCTGATTGGCATTAGAATTTGATGTCCCTTTAGTCTTGTACCCACTCAGGTGGATAACCGTGCAATTTTTAGCACTTATACACTCTATGTATAGGCATGTTACAATGAGTCTCATATTACACTTTGTACCATAAATTTTTCAAATGCATATTTTGACTTAATTATGAATCTTGTTACACTTTGTTCTCTGACGTTAAGTTTGCTATTAACTTGGACATAAATTGAAAGTTTATGATGTAAAGTGTAATCATGAGTATAATATAGGGTCATAAAATGTAATTTCTCCTTTGTTTTTAAGTAATTGGGAAGATGTGTAATCAGGTATTTTCACATGGTGCCATATTTTTCTATCAAAGTTAATAACAAACTTAATGTCGGAGTGTAAAGTGTAATCACCATATAGTTTAGAATGGTAAAATCCAAACTCTCGACAAAATATAAAAGAGGTTTTTATTCCTGTCTAGTGTAATTCCTCCAAAAATACAAAGGACATCTTAAAGCACACAAACAGAGAAAATTAGAATCACCGTAATTGAACTTGAACCATACACAGTGTTTCAATGGTTTGCGGTTTGCCATAGATATATACATGACATTGCAGCTCCTTGTAAGAACATAATTGATCCATTATCATTATTTTCTTTCTTTCTTTTACATGGTCTGTATTCAACATTTAAAATAGCAGTAGCATTCCCAAAAAACGATCCCTCTACATTCTCCACGAATCGCTTGTTTAAGTTCTCGGCATTTCTTGTTACAATTCGCATTAGATTTGCACGAACCAATCCATGTTTTGCTAGGAATTGGACAACTTTTTTCCATGGGTATCGAATGTACAATCTCTGTATATATACAGTATAGTCTCATGTTAGTGCTATCTAATTAAATAGATTCTTGCAAAATAAATTAATTAGCAAACACTGTACAATGTAAAATTGCTCAACAAAAATATTATCACATTCAATAATGAATGTTTTAAAATCCTACAAATTAGTGGCCGAGCCAAAAATTTTCTCAAGAGAGGCCAAGCTAAATGTATTATTATATTCCGGTATCCTTAATTCTCTTATGAAGAACAATTATTTTCTAAAGAGATTTAATTATAGATTTTTATAAGCCTATGCTTTAAAAGCTAATAAAATTAATATCTTATATATGACAAAAAGTAAATATTAAAAGGAAAAAACATGAGACAATAATAAATTAAAGAGTATTTATAGTTTTAAAAAAAAAAAAAAAATGAAGGGGGGCCATTACCTAAAATTGATTCAAATATTTGAAATTTTGACATTAAGAGTTCATTCGATTGGGAGGATGAAAAATTAGAATGATAGAAAATGGGGAGGGAGTGGAAAAGTGAGGGGATAGAAAATATTTTAATTTCCCTAAAGTGTGTTTGATTAAGGGAGTGGAAAAGTGGAGTGATGAAAAACTCTTTTATTAGGTTGAGTAGAAAAGTGAGAGAATAGGAAATGTAGTTTGTATAAATTTACTCTCATGCCTCTAATACATAAAAAAAAAATTAATATTCTATAAAAATTAATTTTTTTTATTACTACAAACTTACAAATTAACACAACTAATAAAACATCTAGCCAAAGAAAAACTAATAATGATAAAAAATTTGTAGTTTGATATTAAAAAACAAAACAAAACATAACAAAAGCTGCAAAACAAGGTCAGTTCCTATAGGATAGAAGGTTCCAAAGGCTAATAAGACAAAAAAAAAAAAAAGCATAGTTTTATTTAAAAATAAATAAATAAAAAAGAAGAAGAAGAAAAAGAGAAAAGCTAACCAACGTGTTCACAATATGGAGTAAATGATTCATTTTCCATTTACCCGTTCCCACTTCAATTTTTTTTTTTTCCATAAATCTCTCCAAATTAGGGAGATTGATTTTTGGTGGGCCCAAGAAGAAAACTCCCTAGGCCCCCAACAATTTTCCCTCCCCTCACCTGTCCAACTAAACACCTACATAAATCATTTTCTCTCTATTTTTCTCTCCTATCTTTTCCATCATCCCTAAAATCCACTCAACTAAATAAATCCTAAAATAGAGGGTGTGTGGCATTTTTTTTTGGAAAAGCATTGGGCTTCCCTCCCCCCCCACCCCCCCCCCCCCCCCGCGCGCGTGCGCATAATATACTTTATAGCTATTTGTGAGGACAAATACAAATGTGTAAGTTTATACCATATAGATATTTGTAAGAACTTTCTCAAAGAAAGAAAAAGAAAAAGAAAGAAGATATTTGTAAGAACAAATAATGTGTAAATTTACTCACCTATGTTTGTAAGAAGGATGGAGATAATGAAAAAGCAAGAAAAAAAATCTAGCCATCTATTTTGCACTTATATCAAATGCTGTTGTTGATATTTATAGTTATAAAATTTTTTGGTTTTATTATTTTTTATGAAATTTGTTGGTTTTATTCTTAAGAGTAGTGGCTACCGTACAGGTATTATAAGTTTTACTATATTAAATTTACAAACTGATGTGTTATGTATCAATTTTAAAGAGTTATTCAAATATTCGTTTATTAGATAGTTAAAGTCCACAATTTATATTCATTTACACATTAATTTTTAAGTTTTATATAATAAAATTTGTATTATCTTTTACATTCTACTTTTCTTAAATCATACTAGATGAAACTTCGAGTAATATTAAAATAAGTTATTAACATGATATTTGTTATTGAATAATTATCAAGTTAGTTAAGCTTTCTATTCTTTTGGGGTAGCGGCGGGTTTATTTGCATTCCAATGATTGACAATACAAGCTAATAACATTGAAAAGTATTCAATTTAGATGACAATTATTATTAACAAAAATATCAAGTTGACTAACATTTCCATTTTTTTAGGTATTATTTTTTTCTTTCTCACAAACAATAGGGTAGAAAGTTTATTTGCACAAATGAAGGGGCACATTTTGGTGTTAACCTAAGGCCACCGTTCCACCGTGGCGTAAAATATATTGCATGAAATGTGATTAGGATGTTGACATGTTGTATTGTTGTTGGCATGATTACGGAGTTCGATATAGTGATTTGCCAAATATTCAAAATAGGTAAAATAAAAAATAAAAAACATGAATGATAACTCGAATCGATTTCTTAATTTCATTTTAGATTTATGGAGTTTCTTAAAAATATAAGCACAAATTAATGAAATCTCTATATATAATAATATGTAAAGCTGAGAGAAACTCAAATTAAAATTCCAAATTAGAGTTCCAATTTTGCGTCATGTGTCCAAAATTATTTATTCTTAAAGAGTTTTATTTCTTAATTTTGGAATCAAATATGGAACCATATAATAAATATTCATCCAAGTGAGTTATTAAGTACAAAAACCAAAGAGTGTACGATAAATGAATTGTAAAAAAAAAAAAAAAGCGCTTCACAATAATTAAAAAAAAGAGAGGACAATTTACATTTTATACTTAATAATATCATTACAAAATTTTTCAAAGAGTTAACAAAATATAAAAATGACTATCAATAGTATTTAAATTATATATATATGAATCATATTATGTATTTTATTGTACATTTTTAAGTATATCCGTGCATATGCATGGGGTTATAAACTAGTTTATATAAAACTTGAACAAGCAACCTTTCACCTCCCGCACTCCCCCTCCTTTTTTTTTTTTTGATACAACTCCCCCTCCTTTTCAACTTATGAAGAGTCGTTATTCTGACTATTGCACAAGATAGTAATAGGATGATAACGCATAATTAGATAAATTAAACTTATTTAATGTTTGCAAAATATGGGTGAATTCTATTTTGGTCCATCAAAATTTAAAAATTGGCTAAATTTCAATTTTACTTCAAATGTCAAATTACTCCTTAAAGTTTTGTACATTTAGCCACTCAGTTTTTCAAAATAAGTCAATCTAATCCCTTCATCTAAATATAATAGTGAATGAGCCATTTAAAAAAAATTTAAAATGTTTTTCAATTAATACTTATTAAACAATAAATTCTATCAAATAGTGCCCCTCATGATTTTTTTATGGAATTTTTTCCTTTAAATATTTGAAATGTAACTGTGGGACCGAAGAATTTGTGGTCCCGGCCCACTTTACATTAGGGCCCAAGACCCAAGCCGAGGAGACCTATTGCCGAGAACACATAATGAAAGCCCCAAAAAGGCCCAATGATGTGGCCGAGAACGATCTCACGCTCAGCATCCCATAGGACACCTAAAGAAAAAGGACGAGCTCAGTGCAGGGGCAGGTCAAGGGAAAAAGCTGTCAATACAGCAATAAAGAACCCTGCGTCTGACAGGTCCATGCCTTGGACCATGCTATCCAGCTTTTACAACTACTCCCAACCACTCCAAGTATGCGCTGATAGGACAAGTCTCAACCCCAGAAAATGGAGCTAACACGTGGACACTAGAAGAGGGGTAAACGCTAGTATAAAAAGGAAGGAGAACCAAAGGGGAGGGGGGAAGCTCCTCGGACAAGGTCTAAAAAACGGGAACCATTCATTGTTGCCACCAGAAGAAGATCTCGTTAAACTCGTTAGAATTCGCCTTCATGTAAATTTCCATAGACACCATGGCTAAACCGCTGTTCGGTGACCAAGGTCTAGCCTTACAAGCCCACTCTCTATAAATTGTATTGTTTGGGCCCTTAATGTACGAACCCAACACTATTTTGTGGATCGTTACAAATTGTGTCCCTACAATTGACGCCATCTGTGGGGAGGCTTGCGCGTTGGCACAAGTGGTGGCGGAGTCAAGCCTCTGTCAAACAAGGGTCTGCGAAAGCTCCTTCATTTCCAGTAACACGCTGTTGTTGTCCCGACATAAATTTCCGCTAGGGGCTACACCTCGCAGTGTCAATGGCACGGGCAGCTCTAGGGGCTTCCAACATCAAGCTAACGCCCCCCCACCTTGGTCGAGGGGCTAATCCTCGAAAAAAAAATGATATAAAGGAAAAACTACAAGTTTTGGACAGAACCAAGACCTTGTATGGTCCTCGGACTCAAGCCTATGGGGAAACCAACTACTTAAAAGAAAAAGTACAAGTTTTGGACAGAGTCAAGGCCTTGTATGGTCCTCGGACTCAAGCCTATGGGGAAACCAACTACTTAAAAGAAAAATTACAAGTTTTGGACAGAACCAAGACCTTGTATGGTCCTCGGACTCAAGCCTATGGGGAAACCAACTACTTAAAGGAAAAACTACAAGTTTTGGACAGAACCAAGGCCTTGTATGGTCTTCGGACTCAAGCCTATGGGAAAACCAACTACTTAGAAGAAAAATACTGAGTTTTGGACATAACCCGGACATTGTATGGTCCCCGGACTCTGTCCCATGGAGGGGTTACCCATTAATAATTGGGTTAATCCCTAGACCAAATGAAAGTCCCGGTCTATCCTCGGATCCTCAATACCAAGGGAACTAATGCGAATGTGTTGGGGCCCAGTACAACCATACCTCAGTCCTCGGATCAGAGGCCAGATGTTATCAAAAACACGGCCAAAATCCCTCACTACTCGGCAACCCTCTCGGATGGTTTATTTTGGGTTTCTCATTCTCAGACGACTACCTCACGCACATTACGGAGCACTCAGCTGTTATCTCGGTTAGTCTTATAAGTTTAATCTACTGTGGGTTGGTATTATTATGTTTGATAGTCTCAATAAGTTCAAATTAATAACTCTTTGTTACAAGGTTTCCTGCCCCAAGTATCGTTAAATAAAAATACACATGAAATACATCCATTCACAAAGTAATTACTGCAGAAAAGAAAAATATTTAGAATGAAACAGAATCATCTTTTATTAAGGCAAAGAACTAGTACAACGTACAACGTACAATGAAGGAGCTTAAATAAGCCTATACTAAAAGCTAACTACATAAGCAAAAAGAAAAGATACAAAGGAGAGAAGAAGAAGCAGAAGAAGAGCTGCAGAGAAGAAAGATGCAGCAGTTCCAAAATGTTGTCTAAGGAAACCATTTCTCAATACTTTTACATGCCCATAACTCAGGTGGCAAAAGAACTTAACGTGGGATTAACACTTTTGAAGAAAAGGTGTAGGGAGCTGGGTATTCGTAGGTGGCCACACAGGAAGTTGATGAGCCTTCATATTAGCAACACTCGCGATAGAGCGGATGGTGCTGATGACGGGAAATCCCACTGCTGTCGCATCAAAAATCTGACGCGACCAGTATTTGCTTCGGATTTTGACTGAAAGAGGTGGAGGAATCGCTCCCATCTTGTGAAAGCGGAAGAGCTGTCTTGAGTCTCTGTCTTCCCTGCCCTGACCGCGCCATCCTAAGACTCAGAGAGACCCAGTGCTTCTGGAGTGGGTGTGGTTCCTTCACCCCCACTCGTGCCTCAAACATATTACTCTAAGGTTTGATTGCACTGGAGATGAAGACTAGGAGCACAGCTGAAGGATTAAGAATTTGAAGGGGCCGAAGGGTTTTGTACGTAAAGGAAGTGACCTCCTGTCCTGCTTCTTATATAGAGGGCAAGTTGGAGGCATTTAATCTACGCAGGTTCCCAAGAAATGCTACAGACGAGACAGTTTTTGCTCAACTCCCAACGCTGCTTGCAACCATAAGATTTGGATAGCCTCGTGAAGGGGACATATTAAAGACGCGCCTCGAGCACTGAAACGTCGAGGATGCCGCGTGAGTAAATCTAGAGGGATGTCTCATAATCCGGCGCACCTCCCATGCAAATGGAGAAACACCGACATTAATGAAGTGCAGAGCTGGGCAAGCCATGGTTTGGGCCCGACATCACCAAAACCCTTCTCTCCAACCACGAGGTCGGGCAGCAGGATTTTGAGGGGCTATTGTGGGGCCGGAGAATTTGTGGTCCCGGCCCACTTTACATTAGGGCCCAAGACCCAAGCCGAGGAGACCTATTGCCGAGGACACATAATGAAAGCCCCAAAAAGGCCTAAGGATGTGGCCGAGAACGATCTCACGCTCAGCATCCCATAGGACACCTAAAGAAAAAGGACGAGCTCAGTGCAGGGGCAGGTCAAGGGAAAAAGCTGTCAATACAGCAATAAAGAACCCTGCGTCTGACAGGTCCATGCCTTGGACCATGCTATCCAGCTTTTACAACTACTCCCAACCACTCCAAGTATGGGCTGATAGGACAAGTCTCAATCCCAGAAAATGGAGCTGACACGTGGACACTAGAAGAGGGGTAAACGCTAGTATAAAAGGGAAGGAGAACCAAAGGGGAGGGGGGAAGCTCCTCGGACAAGGTCTAAAAAACGGGAACCATTCATTGTTGCCACCAGAAGAAGATCTCGTTAAACTCGTTAGAATTTGCCTTCATGTAAATTTCCATAGACACCATGGCTGATCATGGCTAAACCGCTGTCCGGTGACCAAGGCCTAGCCTCACAAGCCCACTCTCTACAAATTGTATTGTTTGGGCCCTTAACGTGCGAACCCAACACTATTTCGTGGGTCGTTACAAATTGTGTCCTTACAGTAACAATTTAGTCACTCCATCAATTTTTCCTTCTATTCTTTGCTTACCTTCATTGGGGAAATATCATATTGAAGTTACTACATTTTCTTTCTATATTCTTTTTTGCAATTTTTTATTTTTTGCAAATTAGAACTCTTTTAAATAAAAAATGAAGAGAATTTAAATTTCCTCATTATGGTTTGGTCCTATCATAAGTTAGTACACACTTTCATGTGCTACATTTAACACTCTTTTTAAACACCTTATTTCACAACGTTGAGAAAATCAAATATCTGTGATGGCTTAGGCCCAAAGTTTTCCAACATTTTTTATCCCAATATCAATCATTGGGTGTATGTATTATTTAAAAAAAAATCAACTTGATTTATTAAAAAATATATCAAGATGACTAACCTTTCCATTTTTTTAGGTATTATTATTTTTTCTCTCTCAAAGTTTAGGATAGCAAGTTTATTTGCACAAGTGAATGGGCACATTTTGGTGTTAACCTATGGCCACCCTTCCACCGTTCCACATGAAAAAATTATTGCATGAAATGTGATTAAAATGTTCACATGCTGTATAGTTGTTGGCATGATAACGAAATTTGATATAGTGATTTGGGGAGTATTTTTCGTTCCATTTTTACCTCTTCTAGGCCGTCGGATTTTGAGAGTATTTTGCAAGGGATTCATCCAGCTATCTTCGAGGATGCTACTGGTTGCTTAGGCCGTGAGTTTCAAGCATATGAGGTTTGGGCTGCGCTTAAACAAATGGCTCCTCTTACTGCTCCTGGTCCCGATGGGATGTCGCCCATTTTTTATAAGTCTTTCTGGCATATTGTGGGAGAGGCTGTTAGGACGATGGTGCTTCAAGTTCTTAATTTAGGTGTGGTTCCAGAATCCCTTAACTCTACTTTTATTGCTCTTATTCCAAAAGTGAAGCAACCTAGGAAGGTCTTTGATTTTCGCCCTATTAGTTTGTGCAATGTGGTCTATAAACTAATTTCCAAAGTTTTGGTAAACCGGCTGAAAATTTTTTTAGTTAATGCTATTCCTGAATCTCGAAGTGCTTTTTTGTCCGAAAGGCTTATTTCTGATAATGTGTTAGTTGCTTTTGAAACGTTCCGCTACCTTAAAAGGAAAACTCAAGGGAAGTTGGGTTATATGGCTCTTAAGCTTAATATGAGCAAAGCATATAATAGGGTGGAGTGAGAATTTTTGGAGAAAACCATGTGGCATTTAGGGTTGGGGGATAGAATGGTTAGCCTTATTATGTCCTACATTACTTCGGTCTCTTATTCTGTGCTTCTTAACGGGCAGCCGATTGGGTGTATTAAGTCGGAGAGGGGTTTACGCCAAGGTGATCCTTTATCACCTTATCTTTTCCTTATGTGTGCTATGGTACTTCAAAGTTTGTTACATATGGCTGAAATGGAGGGGCACATCCAAGGAGTGGCCATTTGTTGGAATGGGCCAAGGGTTTCTCACTTGTTTTTTGCTGATGATAGTGTGTTATTTTGTCGGGCAAAAGAGGAGGAATGTCAGACAATTTTGGATATTTTGACTACTTATGAGAGAGGTTCGTGTTAGAAAATTAATAGAGACAAAACTAATATTTTTTTTAGCTCTAATACTTCTTCTGATATGCAGTCTTGTATTTAGAGTATTTTGGGTGTTTTGGCCATTTGGCAATATGAGAAGTATTTGGATATGCCAGCACTTGTGGGAAGAGCCAAGAAGCAAAGTTTTATTTATATCAAGGAAAGGGTTTGGAAAAAACTTCAGGTGTGGAAAGAAAAGTTGTTGTCTCAAGCAGGGCGGGAGGTGTTGATCAAAGTTGTCATTCAAGCAATTCCAACATATACTATGAGTTGTTTTAAACTCCTTAAGGGTTTAATCAAGGAATTGGAAGTTATGATACGAAAGTTTTGGTGGGAATATTGTGGCGGTAATAGGAAGACCCATTGGGTAAAATGGGATAGGCTTTGTGAAGCTAAGGAGGTTGGAGCAATGGGGTTCAAAGAAATTGAGAAGTTTAATGATGCTTTGTTGGCTAAGCAAGTTTGGCGGCTGATAAATAATCCTACTTCGCTTTGTCATCGTGTTTTTAAGGCGAGGTTTTTTCTGGATTGTTCTATTCTTGAAGCTAGGGAATCTACTGTGGGTTCCTATGCTTGGAAAAGTCTTCTTAGTGCAAGGGATGTTATTCGACAAGGGATGATTTTGTGAGTAGGGAATGGGGATTCTGTGCAGATTAAAGGGGACCGTTGGCTGCCAAACCAAGCTTGCTGCTCTGTTATTTCATCTTTGCCACAGGTGGATGATGATACAAGAGTAAGCTTCCTTATTGACCAAGACAGATTTGCATGGAAGGAATCATTGGTTAAGGAGCTTTTTCTCCCTCACGAAGCTAACATTATTCAGGGAATTCCTCTGAGTTTTAGGTGACCTCCTGATCGCATTGCTTGGGCTCCTACTCCTTCGGGTATATTCTCAACTAGTAGCGCTTACAAACTAATTGTTTTAGGTGCTATGACTTCTATTGTAGGTAGCTCCAATTTGGATAATCAAAGAAAATTTTGGAAGGGCTTGTGGCAACTCCGGGTTCCTAATAAAATCAAGCTGTTCGTGTGGAGGGCTTGTAATGATGCTTTGCCAACTATGGACAATTTGTATTGACGATCGGTGTAATATCTGTCAAGAGTAGTTTGAGGATGTTGTGCATGCTCTTTGGCTGTGCATGGACATCTCGAGTGTTTGGTTGTCTTTAGAGTGGTTTCACCAAGCGGTTCTGGTTCAACCTGTATGTTTTTGTGAGCCCCTGACTAGGTTCATGCATTGTGAAGAAGAATATTGTGCTGAGATTTTGTCATGGCTGCAAGGAGCATTTGGAATCGAAGGAATGCGTTGCATTTTGGGTGTAGTGCTCTTCCTGTGGATCGGATTTGTAGCAGTGTTGGTAATTTCTGGCAGGAATTTTTGGCTTCCCAGGAAAAGGAATTGGTACTTCCTAGCCCTCCATCCATGCAACATTGGTGTCCTCTGGCGTTTGACATGTGTAAGGTTAATTATGATGCAGCGGTCTTTCGGTCTTTGAACTTGGCGAGTTTGGGTGTGGTTGTGCGTGACAGTAGTGGTGCTGTGGTTGGAGCGCTCTCTGTTCCCATCTCTCTTGGTAGGTCGGTGGTGGAGTTGGAAGCTTTAGCTTGTCTGAGGGCTGTCCAGTTTGCGCTAGAAATTGGCCTTACCCGAGTGGTTTTTGAAGGGAATTCAACTGCTGTTATTGACGCTCTTCGACAAGGATCGGGCGAGCTTACTTGCTATGGGAACGTGCTGGATGATATCCAAGTTCATGTTTCTTCTTTTCAATTTTTTGATTTTAATTTAGTTAGTCGTTTGTGTAATTCTGTAGCTGAAAGCCAGTTCTGTTGTGGGGTTGTAGGTTTGGTTGGGAGACCTTCCTGCTGACATTGCTCCTCTTTTGTTTCGTGATGTTCATTGATTTTGTTTTTGAATAAATTCCCAGGCCTGGGTTTTGGTTTCTCAAAAAAAAAAAAAAAAAAAAAAACTTATAATTTATATATATATCTTTGAATGCTAAAAAAGCAACAAACTTATCAAACAAAAAAAAAAAAGCAACAAACTTATCAAACAATTTTCTTAATTTTTAGTTGAATTATTTTTCACTCAGTATACCAAGCAAAAACGCAAACAATCTAGTAAACAATCAAATATTTTCCCCTTTTTAACTCAGGATGAGATAACCATCATTCTAGCATTAACTACTAAAATATCATTAATACCTATTATTTTGTAACAAACAAACTAGAAGCAAGTAAAAACAACTGGGAAAATTTTGGACCATATCATAGCAATTGAAAAACTATAAATAGGAATACAACAGAAGCAAGAGTGAGAAAGAGAGGAATGGAAATAAAACAAACTTGCCATTCAATTCCATGTTATCTTGCCACAACACTGATCCGATCTAAATATCCCACACAACTCTTTATGAATTGTTCTGAAATTTTTCTCCTGAATGAGAGGATGAATTGGGGGAGTCATACGCCGGCGAAACATTGAGATAGAATGAGTAATGAGGTGGATACTGGAGAGGGTTAATCTGTAAAGGGGATTTAAGCACAAATTCCTTGGGGTTGGTACATGAAGTATCACATGATTCACATGCCTAAACATGCAAATTAAGTATCTCACTAAATTGAAATTTCAAACTTGGAAGGATTAGATTTGTTCACTTTGAATCCAAAACAGTATGGATTCTCCTTTATTTGGTTTCCAAATATAACTGGATTGTAATCTCATGCCCATTTCCATAATGTCAAATTACATTTTGAAAATGGATGGTGCATATATAGATGCATATATAATTACTATATAATTACACACGTACATAAGAGCGTGAAATCTAGGCACTAAAAACAATTTATTTGTGCAAGCTACATTTTTATTTCAAAATTTATTTAATTAAAATTAAGTCTTGCAAAATTTCATATTAAATGATGAAGATATTTTCCTCAGAAACGAACTTATTAAGAAATATGACTATCCATTATGGTTTTTATTTATTACTTTTTTTTTTTCCCATGAGGGTATGGTATCTACTGTGAACATAATTATGGATTTTAAGTGTTTTAAAAAAGTTTTTAAATCTCCATTGTAATTAAAATTAAGTCTTGCAAAATTTCATATTAAATGATGTCGATATTTTCCTCAGAAACGAACTTAAGAAATATGACTATCCATTATGGTTTTTATTTATTACTTTTTTTTTCCCGCATGAGGGTATGGTATCTACTGTGACCATAATTATGGATTTTAACTTTTAAGTGTCTTAAAAAAGTTTTTAAATCACCATTGTTCCTTCATGAATAATAAAAAATTAAGATTGGCTTATATATCCGAGAGGTGCTATAGAAGAATCCACAGTCCACACATTCAAATACAATCTATCTTATTCAGCAAAAAAAAAAAAAAAAAAAAAAAAAAAAAAAAAAAATTACAATCTACCTTCTGAGAGATCATCCTATTGAAGTTTCATATATATTAAGATTTCTCATAAATTTAAATTATATAATGTTAAGGAGCAAATTGATTGGGATTAGTTTAAATTTTGATGTGACTAAGAATTAAAATTCAATAAGATTGATTATAACATATTAGCATAATGATCAATAAACTTTTGATGTTGATGTACCAACTACCAAGCATCTCGTTATATAGAATGTGTGAAAGCTGAAGCCTTAATTAACATATTATGGCGTCATCATCAGTGTCAATCCCATAAGATCGATCTTTCAAAATTTTTTTTTTCTTTTTCTTGAGAAGGTATTTTTTTTTTTCTTCTCAAGTTAACACCTTATGTTTAAGGTAGTTAATTGGTTTTTTAGAAAACGAATATGATTGTTTTTGTATGTACAAGTGCTAGATTTCATTGTTCAAAAGTCTAGATATATTTCATTGTTCAAAAGTCTAGATATATATATATATATATATATATTGAAATAATCAATATTATAATAAATTTCATACTTTAGATGGTCACTGTCTTTCTTGGAAATGTTGGACTTCAGTTATTGAACCATTAATGTATTTTTTTTTTAATTTTTTTTTTTATTTGAGATAGAATTATACTTTGATTTAATCTAAGTGTATATGTGTTATTTACAAATATAGAACCTAGTCAAGGGCGACTCAACACATTTTGGGGTCAAATGCAAATGTAAACTATAGGTCTGTTTGGATAGAACTTATTTTGCTGAAACTGAAAACTGAAAACACTGTAGCAAAATAATTTTTAAATGTGTGAATAGTACCGTGGGACTCATTTTTAATGAAAAAGTTGCTGAAAAGTGTAATTTGTGGGTCCGTGAACAGTGCACATGTACACTGTTCACGGTCAAAAGTTGCGGCTACTGTTCATAACAGTGATGAACAGTAGCATTTTAGCTTAAAAAAAAAAAAAAAAAAAAAAAACTGAAACGTAAACGTAAACGCAGCAACTTCTCAGTGGATCCAAACACACACTATATTGTTATTTAATATTTTATAAGAGATACATGAATTTAAAGATAAAATCTAACATTTTATATAATTTAATACATTAATTAGACTATTTTATAAATTTATTAAACATATAATTCTAAAAATATACTTGAACTTTAGCCTTTACCCCTCACATGCCACAAGTACTTATACTTGTAGAGTGACTATTTCAATAAGGAATTGGTCTTGAAAAACATTAATTCAAATTCAAATTTTGATGGAGAGAGGAAAGCAGAGTAAACTTTTTGGAAGATTAAAAATTTACACTCTTAAACTACTGCAAACATAATAAAACTCGTATCAATAAAATGTTGAACATTTAAAAAAGTATAATATTTTAAAAATAACTTTTATTTACAAATTTTTTGGGCCTTAATTAAAAATTTTACATTGTAATACAATGGACAAGCCGTTCTATACACCAATAAAAATGTCCCCCCCCCCCTCCCTCCTTTAAGTGGGAGACCTTACTTTCTTTTTTTTTTTTTTTTTTTTTTATAATTATTTTTTTGCAATACTAAAAGATAAATAGATATAATATATTCTATTTTAGAATGCCTTCTTCTATTTCGGAGTCTTAAGTCATTGACTAAATGTTCTAATGGTTGAGCAGTCTCTAATGAGATGATATTATTCGAATCGTTTCTTATTAATAAAGAAAAATCAAGATTAAATGAACTCTATGTGACCCTAGAGGTTACTGATGCAACTAAATTCAAGTGTGTTTGGCTATGTATATTTAAGGGTAAAATGTAAAGTTTACCCCTAAAGTTTGGGTTATTTGGATTTTACATTCTAATGTTTAAGAATTTGGATTTCTAACCCTAACGTTAGATACCTTTTTATTATATTTTATTTTTATACAAGATAGAAATTCTATTTTAGCCTAATCTAGGTGTATATATGTGTGTAACTCCTTCCGGGAGATTTGAACTCCGACCTTACCCCCCACACCCCATAAGCACTTATACTTGTGGAATGATCATCGTACCAAGGGTGTGCAGTAGTGTTATATACCTCTTTAATTGTTAGCCCCCATGTTAAGTTTTTGTTGATGTGTCTATTAAGTGACACATCAGCTTGTCACCTATGTTAATTAAACCAATTAAATCATGACACATGCTATTAATTATTTCATATCCCTAACTAAACTTTGAAGAAGACTTTGATATTGTTTTAATGCCTTGCGACATGGTGATATACATTCTCTCTCTTTTGGTCACTTAATTAAAAACACTTTGTCTTTCTCTAGCTCTCTCAAGAGCTTTTCTTTCTCTCATACTGTTAGGCAAGGTAACTATATTACTCATGCCTTAGCCTGTAGAAGACCAAGATTGTCTTTTCCCTTTTTTGTTTGGATGGAGGATGTTCTATCAAACATCAATAATATTGTTTTAGATAATTACCAACTCATTAATTTATAAATGCATTGTCTTCTTCCTAAAAAAATAAAAAATTTAAATAATTGAAATAAATCTTTAAAAACAATTGAATTAAAATTTTTGTCTTTTCAAATTTTTATGAAATAAACAAATTGGGTGTTGTCCCCCAAAAATTAAAATTTTCTCTGGAAACAAACATCAACCAAAGAAACTCAGGAAAAAAAAAAAAACAGTTCAACAAAAAACCTCAAATCGAAGCTTTGCAATAAAAAATTCACCAAACACCGGGCATCACCGACGATGGCTCTTGAAAATGCTTCTCCTTCCTGCCTAACTCACTTGCTCTCCCTCTATCTAACTCGGTTCGACTGTGGCTTCCTCTTCATTTTCCCCTCCTCAATCTTAATGCTCAATTAAAATCAGTGCCTAAGGAGGAACTAGAAGCCTGGGAAGGACAAATCCATGAAATAATGGTTGTTAAATTCACAAATAGGTGCAAGTGGGATGGTTGGGACTTGGGTGTTTGGATTTTAGCATGGGTTTGGTGATTTCAAGTGATGTGGGAACGAATATATATATGTTATGAAGGTGTAAGGTGTTGTATGATCTGGTCTGTGTGTGGTTAAGGGGTAAGAAATGGGTTTCGATCTGTTCAAAGATTTGATGTTGGGTTTAATTAAATATTTTTTTTAACACAACTCAAGCATTTCATTAGAACAAAAACGCGATACTTACATCAAGGCTACAAATACAAACTTCAGTTCTAATTGGTTTTCAATTCATAGTACTGGCTGGAATGATACACCCTTGAAGAAAAGTGCAGAGTGATGTAAATTGCATACAGTGGGACTAATTCTTCATCTGAGATTTTTATTTTTATTTTTTTTTATTATATATATATTTTGAATGTTTGTTTCAAAAGAAAATTTTAGAATGCCCAGAATTATGGTAAAGGGAAAAAAATATTATTTCATATTATTTTCGTTTATGTGATTTGTATATTCTATAGTGTTTATTTTAATTTTTTAAGAGTTATTTAATTATGTGTAATTGTTAAATCTACGTGGCATGTTTTGATTGGAGTAATGGTCACATGTGGCATGCTAATGTGTCATTTAACAGACACATTAGCAAATAACTGACAGAAGGGGTAATAATCAAAACAAGATATAACAATAGGGTGTGAAGTTTAAATTCTGAAATTTTATTGTGTAAAATTCAAATATTTCCCCAAACTTTAAGAGTGTATTTTGCACTTTACCCTATTTTAATATTGTTGCTTGACTAATTCTTAGCATTTGAATGAAAATATTGCTTGTTGGTCTTTCAAAATTTGAGAATTTAAGTTTGAGTTTATTTTATAGTTTGAAAACTATTAAGGCTAAAATGCAAATTATGCACTATGAGTTTCGTTGGAATTCATTTCAGTGCTTTAACTTTACTTTCATTCAATTGAGTAATCTAAATTACAAATTTATTTAATTTAGGTATTCCATCCAATTTTGTTAAAAAATTTACATTAAAAAAAAATAATTTCACATGAAAAAAAATCTATAAAATCTAAAAAAATATTTTATAGATTTTTTATGATGAGATTTTTTTTTTCATTGGTTAACTGCATGCTTAATGACAATTTTTTTAATAAAATTGGAAAAAAAAATCCAGAATTAAATAAATTTGAAATTTAGAGGACTTAATTAAACAGAAACAAAGTTAGAGGACTGAAATGAAATTCAGTTAAATTTAGAAAATACAATTTGCATTTTAGCCAAATATTAATTATGAAATTATCAATTCAACCATCCAACTTTATTGGACCAGACAACCGGAAATCGTTCCCCTTTTCATATGAAGTATAACTCGATGTTCTGTGGTTTTCCTCAAAAAGGAAAGTAGAAGAATACACTGCAAAACTAACTTTTGAAAACCTAAGAAAAGAACAAAGATGTTTGACCATATCTTCGTCATGGTATTTATATTATAAATTTATATATGATATTATCTGAATGTTACGGATGATTTGGATCAATATGAGAATACAATGATTGATTTGTATGGAAGCTAAATTGTGTTCGTGGTATGGAGGTTGCATCAATGGCCAGAATGGGACTTTCGGGTCTTATGTCTTTTATATCCGAAAGAAGTGTGTTGGGTTTACGCCTATATATGTGCCATGATGATAAAAGAGGTTGCATTGAATTAAGTTCTTTAAGTTGTCGAACACAATCTTTTGCTTTAATCTGTAATTTTTTTTGACATGTGTTTCTGTTTGGATAAGTTATTTTAAAATGCGTGATTTTTAAAATGTGCATTTTAAATATTTTCAAAATCACACTTACGTATTGGTAAAATTTTTAAAAATAAATTTTTTTTTTTTTGTTGTTTTCGTCTAGTCACAATAATCATAACATTCTAGTAACACCCTTGATTTGTCATCTTTTTTTTTGAATAAGATTTGTCATTTTTTCTAAAGCATATAATAATAATAATAATAATAATAATAATAACATCTTTATTTTATAGTGTAGTAAAGAACGAAGTACCCCACAATTTTTTATTCGTGTAAACTTATCTTTGTTTGATCGAACAAATTTATTGATTGAAAAAAGAAATTAAAGTAAGGGTGTGTTTGGATAGAACTTATTTTGCTGAAACTGAAAACTGAAAACACTGTAGCAAAATAATTTTTAAATGTGTGAATAGTACCGTGGGACCCATTTTTAATGAAAAAGTTGATAAAAAATGAAATTTGTGGGTCCGTGAACAGTGCACAAATGCACTGTTCACATAAAACCGGTCAAAAGTTGCGGCTACTGTTGCATGAACAGTAGCCGCTTGTGGGAAAATCTCGTAAAAAAAAAAAAAAAAAAAGGAAAAACGCAGAAACGCACAGCAGCAAAAACGCAAACGCGTATCCAAACCAAGCCTAAATATGAGAAACCCATAAGCAATTGCCATGAAGCTAGCCGCGTCTCCACGCGACAATAATCCTATCATAATTAATTTTCGTTAAAAACCAGCGATTTTTAAAAAGCTATCCATCAGAACGCGTCTATCTGTCGGCAATTCTGGTCAACATAATTTATTGACTTTGAAAACAATGGTGCCGTCTGGATTCGGCTAAATGTTGCGTCTGCGTCCGCGTTGTTTTTTTTTTTTTTTTTTCATTTCACACGTTTTGCAGAAAGGCAGGGACATTAACACTGTAGCAGTACTGTATCAGTATTGTTCATATACTGTAGCAGTACTGTTTATGGGATCCACAGTCACTTTATTCATAAAAAAAATATTAAAAATGGGTCTCACGATACTATTCACACATTTAAAAATTATTTTGCTACAGTGTTTTCAGTTTTCATTTTTCAATTTCAGTAACAATAAGTTCAATCCAAACGGACCCAAATGCCATTTATCATGTTACGTTTCTGGCTTGACTTATGCATGTGATATGTTCATGAACCAAATCAATTCATGTAAATTACATGGCAGGGCACTTGAAGTGTCTGTAGGTGTAATTTTTGTTATTCATTGTGCGCACTTTTGAGTTCTGAGTACATAGATTTGTTTCCTAATTATAAAATCTTAATGAGTGGTTGAATTAAAGGAGTGTTTTTGATATACGTATGGATGAAAAAATGTGGATAAAAAATAGGGGCGGAGCTAGGATTTTTTGTTTGGGGGGGCCGAATTTTGGTATTAATATAGTTTCGTGTCAAGATAAACCATCCTACACATGCGTAAACGTATATACACAAATATAAACATTAATATTTTGATACTAGAGTAGCTCATAATTTATAAATATATTGTATATAAAATTAACAACTTTCAAATATATATATTCGCAAGATAATTTTTAGGGAAATTTATCATCTTTTAAACTCCAATGAGTATACAAAAGCTGTCTAGTTTAATATTAAACATGATGGGAATGGCGAGATTACATCCCCTAGACGAATCCAACACTCATGACGAAGTCGTCCTGAATGACGAAGAAACCAGTTATCACTGACGAGGATAAGGGAATCGTTCAACATAGTCAATCGATGACTTGGGCAATTACAAAGCCAACCAGGCAGACTGTTGGGAGCCTATTAAAAGCCCCATTATTAGGCAGGAGGTGTTACTAAGAAAGGCATTAACGACCACAACGGCTAGCAACTAAAGCCACATATATAAAGCCCTCACATTGTCAACAGAAGGTACATACACACTCTAAGAAACACCCATTACTATCCTGCTTATCTATTTCATTTCACAAAGCGCTTTCCTATTCTAACTTTCGCATAGGAGGCATTGTGGCAGACACCACACCGGTGACCATCTTAGAAGATACATTCACGCCGACAGGAGGTTGGTTCCATCTGCCTATCTTGACTGACGAATTCACGCTTCATCAGTTTGGAGCCGTCTATGGGAAACGACATTTTCAGATTCATATTTGAAAGCGTAGTTTCCACCAATTTCTACATTCAGATGGAACCTAATCTAGATTCCGCAGCCTTGGTCCAGCAAGTTCAGGCTCTTGTAGCCACCATTGAAGAACTCACCAAACAAAATCAGGAAATGAAGTTACGGCTTCAACAGTTTCAGTAGGCTCAACAGGAGGAGAATCAATCCAGGGATAACGTGGAAGGAGAAGGGGATAGCCATAGGAGGAGCATTCATCAAAGGCCAACCACTCCGGACGAACATAATTCAGACCTCATTCGAGAGATGAGGAAGGAGATGGACGAACTGAGGAACGCCATCAAGGAAAAGACAGACCGAAGCATAGACAGAATGGTAAGGGCCACGGATTCACCCTTCACCGCGGCGGTACTCGAATGCCCCGTGCCGTCAAAGTTTCGTTTATCTCAGCTCGAACCGTTCGATGGACTCAGAGACCCTCAGGATCACCTTAATACCTTCAAGACGACGCTAGGTCTTCAACAACCACCTGACGAGATATTGTGTCGTTCCTTTCCCACCACTCTCAAAGGAGCTGTAAGGGAATGGTTCACAAAGTTGCCGACATCGTCCGTTGACAACTTTGAGCAATTGAGCAATGCCTTCTTGCGTCACTTCATAGGGGGGCAGCGTCCAAAGAGGCCAGCAGACCACTTTCTCACCATTAGATAGGGAGAGAAAGAAACCCTGAGGTCGTACGTGAAACGCTTTACTCGAGAGACTCTAGAGGTGGACGAAGCTGATGACAAGGTGCAGCTGACGACCTTCAAAGCGGGATTAAGATCCAGAGATCTCGTGGCTTCACTTGCGAAGAATCCAGCAAAGACGATGGCAGAGATGCTCCTAAAAGCGTAGAAGTACATGAATGCTGAAGACACTTTAGCAGCCAAAAAGGATGCAGAGAAGCCAGCAGACAAGGGAAAGAAGGAAGACGAGCGTAGGGGTCAAAAAAGGGAGCGCCCAGATCGTTGGAACTATGACGGGAACAGAAGAAAGGATGACAAAGGTCCTCGAACAGTAAAATTTACTCCTCTAGTTATGCCTGTTGACAAAATTTTAATGCAGATTAAGGACGAGCACTATCTCAAATGGCCGAGGCCGTTACACTCATCCCTTAACGTCCACGATAAGAACAAGTACTGTCGATTCCTCAAAGATCACGGCCACGACACAGAAGATTGTAGGGACCTAAAGGAGCAAATAGAGGAGTTGATACGGAAAGGGAAATTACAGAAATATGTGAAGAAGGGGGAATATAGCAAGTTCAGAGACGGCAATAAAAGCCGGCATGAGTCCTCTTACGGGAGTGACGACCGTCCATCCCATCCTCCACAGAATGTGATCGGGGAGATAAAGACGATTACAGGAGGGCCTTTCTCAGGAGGATCATTTAAATCCCTCAAGAAAGTGTACCAGAGGCAGGTGAATAGCGTCCACATGATACCGCCATTTAAGCAGCAACGAATCGACCGGGACATGTTCTTTAGTGAAGCGGATGCCAGAGGAGTGAAGCAGCCCCACAATGACCCTTTGGTTATAATGCTGAATATAGAGGGATTCAATACCAAAAGGATCTTCGTGGACAACGGTAGCTCCGCCGACATCATCTACCTCTCTGCTTTCTAGCAGCTGAAGCTAGATCCAAAGAGACTGCGCTCATTTGATTCTCCCCTCATCAGCTTCAGCAGAGACAGGGTATATCCCAGGGGCATAGTGACGTTGACAGTAATAGTGGGGGCCTACCCGATGCAGTTGACGCATCAGTTAGACTTCCTAGTGGTAGATTGCCCTTCATCTTAAAATGTCATTATTGGGAGGCCCACGCTCAACAAATGGAAAGCAACCACGTCCACCTATTGTTTGAAGGTGAAATTCCCAACAGATAACGGTGTCGGCGAAGTAAAAGGATATCAAGTCTTAGCCAGAGAGTGTTATCAGGCCGTCTTGGCTGCAAAGGAGAACCATACATGGATGATTGAAGAGAAGGAAGAAGGCAAAATGGAGGCTCTGGAAACAATAGAACTGGCTGAAGGAGAAGCAAACAAAATGACGAAGATAGGGATGACGCTAAGCCCTGAGATGAGAACAAAACTCATCCAATTCCTCAAAGAAAATCTAGATGTCTTCACATGGAGACACGAGGACATGCCGGACATAGCTCCTGAAGTTAACCAGCTAGTGGACTCTACAGCCGGACATAAGTTACTGACGTTCATGGATGCCTTCTCGGGATATATCCAGATAAGGATGGCTGAAGAAGATCAAGAGAAAACTGCTTTCATCACGAGTCAAGGACTTTACTGTTACAAGGTGATGCCTTTTGGATTAAAGAATGCCGGGGCAACGTATCAGAGGTTGGTGAACAAAATGTTCAGCCAACAGATTGGTAGGAACATGGAAGTATACGTGGATGATATGCTCGTCAAGAGTAAGGAAGAGCTCACGCATCTGGATGAGCTGAAGGAGATGTTTGCCACCCTCAAAAAATACCAGATGAGGCTGAACCCTAGTAAGTGCGTTTTTGGTGTAGCTTCAGGGAAATTTTTAGGATTCATGGTGTCCCAAAGAGGAATAGAAACAAACCCGGAGAAAGTGCAAGCCATAATCAACATGGAATCGCCCAGAACCGTCAAGGAAGTCCAGAAGCTCACAGGAAGGATTGCAGCTTTAAATAGGTTCGTCTCTAGGGCTACGGACAAGTGCCTACCATTTTTCAAGACCTTAAAACAGGCTTTCGCCTGGACCGACGAATGTTAAGCAGCATTCTAAGAACTCAAATGTTACCTGAATAGTCCGCCCCTCTTAAGCCCGTCCAAAGAAGGGGAAAACCTATATTTGTACCTGGCAGTGTCAGCTTCAGCAGTGAGAGTGCAGCCTTGATTAGAGAAGAAGGCAAGAAGCAGCTCCCAATTTACTACGTCAGCCAAGCTTTCCAAGGGGCTGAGTCCAGGTATCCACGGATTGAAAAGCTCACGTTTGCGCTAATAATAGCCTCACACAAGCGAAGGCAATACTTTCAGGTGAATCCCATCCTGGTGATGACGGACCAACTAATCAAAAAGTCCATGAACAAACCTGAGGCAACAGGAAGAATGGTCTAGTGGGCAATTGAACTCAGTCAATTTGACATTGAGTACCATCCCAGAACGGCAATCAAAGCGTAAGCTTTGGCAGACTTCATCGCAGAGTTCACCTCCCCGGACGAGGATAGCCTCATCGACGAAGTCGAGCAATGGACGATACAAATTGATGGTTCGTCAGCCCAAAGGAGGGGGGGAGTAGGGGTCGTCATAACCACCCCTGACGGAGAAATACTCAAGTATGGAGTTCAACTGAAATTTCCGGCCACCAACAACGAAGCTGAATACGAAGGGATAATGACGTGATTGAGGCTCGGAAAGGCGCTTGGAGCTAAGAACCTGTTAGTCCAAAATGATTCAAAACTAGTGATCTGGCAAGTCAAGGGGGAGTACGAAGCAAAGGAAGAGAGAATGCAGAAATACCTCAGGCTGACGAAACATCTAATTCAGGGGTTCGATGCGGTGGAGTTCGTACAGATCCTAAGAAGTCAGAATATGGGGGCAGACGAAGTCTTGAAGCTAGCATTGTCAGAAGAGGGGGAGATTAGCATGGACTTGGCGATGGAAATCCAGAAACACCCCAGCATTGAAGAAGCCCCAACATTCACAGTCCAGAGCACAAACCGCTGGATGACACCAATAATATCTTTCCTCCAGGACGGGCACCTCCCTCAGAATACAGAAGAAGCTAAAAAGATCAGGAAGAGGGCGACCAGATTTACAATCCTCAATGACACCTTATACAAGAGAGGCTTTTCCATGCCTTACTTGAAATGTGTCGACGAAGAAGAAGCCAGATACATATTGGAAGAAATCCATGGAGGAATTTGCGGCGACCACGGCGGCCCAAGATCCCCGGTAAACAAGGTAATACGAACAGGTTATTTTTGGCCTACTATGCAGGTGGATGCAGTGGAGCTCGTGAAGAAGTGTGACAAGTGCCAACATACGGGAATGTCCAGCGTCTTCCAGCAGAGAGACTGACGACAATAGCCTCCTCGTGGCCATTCGCACAATGGGGAATTGACATCGTCGGTCCACTACCCCAAGGTAAAGGTCAGGTAAAATTCCTACTAGTTGCTATTGATTACTTCACAAAGTGGGTTGAAGCAGAGGCTCTGGCAACTATCATCGAGGCAAAAATTCGAAGTTTTGTGTGGAAGAATATAATCTGTAGGTTCGAGATTCCACTGACGATTATAACAGACAACGGGAGACAGTTTGACAGCCAAGGCTTCAGGGACTTCTGTTCAAACCTTGGAATCAAGAACCAATTCTCGTCCCCAGGGCATTCCCAGGCAAACAGACAGACGGAAGTAACAAATCGGGCGTTGCTCAAGATTATCAAAGCTAAGCTGGACGACGCGAAGGGCGCTTGGCCAGAAGAATTACCAAATGTCCTGTAGGCTTACAGAACCACGGCAAGAACCCCAACAGGAGAAACCCCCTTCAGGCTTACCTACGGCACCGAAGTAGTAATCCCGGTCGAAGTAGGAGTAATAAGCACCAGGCGAGATGCATTCAACGAAGAGTGAATGACGATGAACTGCGAGTCAACTTGGATTGTTTGGACGAAGTAAGAGACAAAGCTTCCAGCAAGATGACAAAGTACCAGCTGAAGATGACCGAATACTACAATAAGAGGGTTAAACTCAGACGACTAGACATAGGTGATCTCGTCCTGCGCAAGATCACAACAGCGACTAAAGACCCTGCCCAAGGAAAGCTGGGTCCCACATGGGAAGGGCCTTACCGAGTCGTTCACTACTCAAGGCAAGGCAGTTATCACCTGGAAACCAGGACGGACAGAGACTCCCTCGGCCATGGAACATTGAGCATTTAAAGAAGTACCACCAATAGATGTAACAAACAAATATATTCATTCCTGAAATTAATAAAAGAATTATTTATCTAATGTCTTTGTGTAAGCAGGTCTAGTCAACTGTACAACATAAAAAGGCTAAGTAACAAGATTCCGCCTTGACGGATGTAAGTTACTGACGAAGCCACAAACATGGCAAAATCCCTTGAAAGGGTGAAAGTCAAAAGGCTAAGTAACAAGATTCTGCCTTGACGGATGTAAGTTACTGACGAAGCCACAAACATGGCAAAATCCCTTGAAAGGGTGAAAGTCAAAAGGCTAAGTAACAAGATTCCGTCTCAACGGATGTAAGTTACTGACGAAGCCACAAACATGAAAAAATCCCTTGAAAGGGTGTAAGTCAAAAAGCTAAGTAACAAGATTCCGCCCTGACGAATGTAAGTTACTGACGAAGCTAAGTAACAAGATTCCGCCCTGACGAATGTAAGTTACTGACGAATCCACAGACATGACAAAATCCCTTGAAAGGGCGTAAGTTAAAAGGCTAAGTAATAAGATTCCGCCTTGACGGATGTAAGTTACTGATGAAGCCACGAACATTACAAAAACCCCTTAAATGGGTGTTAGTCAAGTGACAAGACTCCGTCTTGACGGGTGTAAACCATTGACGCAGGCACAATCCCTTAGTGGGCGCAAGTGACAAGATTCCGCCTGACGGATGCAGGTTACCGACGGATCCACAAAAAAAAAAAAAAAAAGACAAGAACCTTGCAACAAATCAAAATAAAGCTCAGGTTGTATCCAAGCTCCTCTGAAGGATTGCGAGTTGCAGACTAAGTAGCAGATTAGTGACTAAAGGAGGGAAAGGATCACAGCTAAAAGTTTTGCTAAGTGCAAGATACGGACGAGCGCAAAACACCACAAACGTGTCAGGTGCCAAAAAAGTACAATTACATAAGCAAGTCCGGGCATTAATGGGAGCGTCACCAGAAGGATTGTCAATGGCAGGGGCGTCACCAGAAGGAGCGTTATCACCAGGAGTCTTCTCAGGGGCATCACCTTCAGGGGCCGAAGACTGGGCAGCCTCGTCCATTGCCATCTCTTGATCCACCAATTCAAGATCCAGGTTCGGCAGGTCAACTCCAGTAGGATGCTTGACGAGGTACCTCCGCTGAAGCTCGAAGCCCTTAAAATACCAACTAAAGAGCACTGTGGCGTACTCCTTAGTTTGCTGGAAGGCCTCGATGGACCTAGTGGCAATGGTTTTGAGCTTTTCTTTGGCCACCTGAAGCTGGTCGTCCTTCTCCAAGTTTAGCTGACGCTCAACCCTAAGATTGGCATTCAAGACCTTGACGTTTTCCTTCAAAGTGGCAGCTTCGTCCATTGAATCAACAAGCTTCTTCTTTAACGTGGAGTTCTCCTTCTCCAAAGCCTCCATCCTGGATGCCAGAGATGCCACCTTAGCCTCTTAAGTAAGAAATTCAGAAGCAAGGTGGAGATTCTCCCCCAACACCTGATGAAGGAAACTGAGTCTGTCAGTTAAAAAAAAAAAAAAAAAAAGGGAACAAAGAAAGTACAGAAGTATTTTACCTGGACGATCCTATGTACGTGTTGACTCGCAACTACGTTGAGTGGCACCCCAGAAAAGACCTTGAGGTCCTCAGCACTCATGACCTCGTGTGCCCGCTCCACGGCCATACCCTCGTCATCCCAGACGGTAGAACCAACTCTCTCATTTTCCTTATCCTTACCCGACACTCGCTGCCTTTTCGAGGAAGGAGTAGGGATCTCTTCAACCGACGTAGCCGGAGAAGCTGTCCTTACATTCTCAACTCCGGAGACGATGGGAGTGACGTCTGTAGCTGGGAGAACGGACGGACCCTTCCCCGTGACGCGGACCCCCTTCTTCCCAATGTTCGACAAAGGTTCGTCCTTCTTGGAACTCATCTTGGCGTACATGTCCTTATTGAACTTGGTCGTCATCTCTACAAAAAAAAAAAAAAAAAAAGAAAAAAAGAAAACATTTAGAGATCCAAGCACATAAGAGAAAATCAATACTGACGAAGTCAATACTTACTCTTTTTTCCCTCAATGTTGATGTTGCGCAAGACGTAGGGAGATGGGTCCAGGCCTAGGCAATAGAATGCAAGCGTCTGTGGATCTACAAGGTCCTCCCAACTTTCAATCGTCCTGGCGTACTCTATCGCCTTTTCAACACAATCCTGGTATTTGCTTTTTAACTTGGACCATCTCTTAACTGCCAAAGAAACAACTAAAGGGGTTAGAGACGACCACATAAGCAAAATGAAAATTAACAGACGAGGAGAAACATTGACGCACCTAAGTTTAGGGTTCCCCACCGACGGAGCAACCTTGGGATATCACCCCAAGCCTCGCTAGAAGGGGTCTCAAAATCGTCCCCGAACACGAAAAAGAAACGGGACTTCCAATACCTGAATGATGAGGGTAAACCCTTGACGATCCTAGTCCTCCTCGCCCAAGGTACTAACTCATAATATCCATACTCTTTTGACTCTTTTAGACGGTAAAGGTAGACGAGCTCACTCACCTTGATCATATCCCCGTTAGCGGCCAACCATATCTCCATACAGTTGATCACTATCCTCCATGAATTGGGCATAAGTTGCCCGGGAGTAATACCAAAGTAACCCAAAATTTCCATCACCAACAGATGGACGGGTAGCCTAAGCCCACAAGTGAAAGTAGCCTCGTAGAAGCATACCTCACCAGGGAAGAAGTGGTAGGCCCGATCCTCACTACCGGGCCGACGAACACGAGCCTGTTCAGAAAATTGAAATCTATCCTTAAACCTAGCTACAGTATCAGCGTCCAGCCCATCTGCCTCCTCGAGGGCGTAAAAAGCCCTAACTGGACGAGGGGCAGAGACGGCCGTATCGCCCTCCACTGGGCCATTGCTAGACGACAACCCAGTTTCGAGTTCGCTAGATCTCACCTCCGACATCCTCTTCGTTTCACCCTCAAACCAAGCAAGTGATTAGCCTAATATTGGAGATAGCTCCCCTAAAACCACACTCAACCCACAACCTTCAAAAATAAAGTCCCCAACCAAAGGGAAAAAGTCACCGGAAACACCCAAAGCTGCCCCTAAGCGAGCAAAAAAGAAAGAGATCGAGGGGCAGGCTACCCAACTTCAGAAGAACTGACCATGAAAAGGGGAATAAAATCCTAAAAACCCGAAAATCAAACACAACAACAACAAAGCAAAGGGCAAAGAAAAAATCAGGAACTCATAAAAGATTATGAAGGAAAGGGGAATAGAAGAGTAAGAAAAGAGGAACGTACCTTGAAGAATGAACGATTGAAACCAGAAAAATTCAAAATATATCGCTGGAGCAGAGTCGGAGCGATCGCAGGAATAAACGGGAAAAATAAAACTCAGAGCAAATGATTAAAGTGAAGGAAAGGAAAGTTTTGAAACCAAGACCCAAGAAAACTGAAAAATAGCGGGAAACCTAAGGGTCATGCCATTAACTCCACTGATCAGTACGCGCCACGTGGCCACATTGCGTGTAGTGCCACCATTACGCATTAAATTCGGAGCAAAACCCCAAGAGTCATAGACAGCTCAGGAAAACTTTTCATCTTCTATGGTCCTCATGACACGTCATAGACGACCACAGAACCTGGGGGACAACTGATGGGAATGACGAGATTACATCCCCTAGACGAATCCAACACTCATGACGAAGTCGTCCTGAATGACGAAGAAATCAGTCATCACTGACGAGGATAGGGGAATCATTCAACATAGTCAATCGATGACTGGGCAGTTACAAAGCCAGCTAGGTAGACCGTTGGGAGCCTATTAAAAGCCCCATTATTAGGCAGGAGGCGTTACTAAGAAAGGCATTAACGACCACAACTGCTAGCAACCAAAGCCACATATATAAAGCCCTCACATTGTCAACAGAAGGTACATACACACTCTAAGAAACACCCATTACTATCCTGCTTATCTATTTCATTTCACAAAGTGCTTTCCTATTCTAACTTTCGCATCAGAGGCGTTGTGGCAGGCACCACACCGGTGACCATCTTAGAAGATACATTCACGTTGACAGGAGGTTGGTTCCATCTGCCTATCTCGATTGACGAATTCACGCTTCATCAAAACATGTACAAAAAAACGAATTACAGAAAACAAAAACTACCTTGTCTCTATGACTACTAGACCAATTGACAAATTCTATTGGTTTTTAAGAGCATTATTGGACTAACTCAAACATTTGGGGGGGGGGGGGGGGCAACTTCTATTTTTGTAGCTAAATATTTAAATTTTTAATACTTATACATAATATAAAATAATTTTTTAAAATTTTGGGGGGGGGGGGGCATGCTATAGCTCCGCCCCTGATGAAAAAGTGTGTTGAAATGTGTGTAAGTGTGTTTGAAATGTGAAATAGTGAGTTAGAACTCACAAAACAAACGGGCCTTTAGTTTGCCTACTAGTTCTCCGCAACAAAATAGATAATTAAGGGGTGTTAATTTTTTTTTATGATTTATTTATTTATTTTTTATAATCAAACTGCTTAAATTTCTGAAACAGTTTTTAATTCAATTGTGTGAGTTTTGCTTTTATCTTTGTAGTTTTGCTGATTGGTTTTGGAGTCTTTTAAGAAAATCAAGTACCTTGACTTGTGTTGGGGTGTGCTTGAGTTTGTTTGAAAAATTTATTCAATTGAGACTGAAAAATTGACCACTCATGTTTTTTTAATTAGTCACTGTTTCGTTTTGTAATTAGTTTGTTTGAAAAATGGATCACACCTACACCAAGTAGGAGATGATATCTCATGCGCTAGACTTATGTCTCACTGATACGTGGGATTCACAAATATCAATGCAGTTGGATGATATGTTATGTCTCACTTGTTCTAAATTTACATGACATGTTCTCCAACTAAGAGCATCCATACTACTACTTCTAAAATCTTCTAAATTTACACAATTTTTCATCAAAATTGCCCACATCAGTGGGTGAAAAAATGTGCATATTTGCACATTTGCTATAGTAATTATGCAAATATACATGGTTATTTGTATAATAATATTTTTTAATTTTTTTTATCTCTCCATTTTATTATTATTATTATTTTTATCTCTCCTCCAGACTATGAACACCGTCCTCCATTAGCAATCATGAGCACTTCTTCCTCAGCCCAAAAATCACATAACAGGAAGTGCAGTCCGACAATACTCCTAACCCAGCTATAACAATCCTTTCAACTATAGAAATCACCAAAGAGGAAGCAAATCCAGTGATCATAACCAGAGGAACTTATGATGGTGAGATCTCCTTTGGGAGCAGCTGGAAAGAACTAGAAAGTAGTAGGGGCACAAGAGAAATCACTTCAATCACCGAAGAAGATGCCTCCGACATGAAACCCAACGGAACCGCTACAGCCGCCGATCTACTGCCACTGTTGCCGTTGATCTGCTGCCATCGATCTGCTGTGGCTCTGCCGCCGGATCTACCGCCGTGTGTGAGTGTTTGAGAGAGGAAGATAGTTAAGGGAGGAATGAGAGGGAGACTTTTGGATTGGATTGATAAAAGATACGGTAACTCTGAGAATTAAAAAATAAGTAATAAAAAAGAGAGAGCTATTAATAAATAAGTAATAAAAAAGAATAAAAATATTATTTAAATAGAGTATATTGTAAAATAGATGAACTGATGTGGGTATTTTGAAAAAAGTGATAGTGTAAAATAGAAAAAGTAGGTTTTTAGTATAAAATAAACGGAAAAATTTTGCCGAACTGATGTGATTACTCTAATAAACCTTATATAGTTCATGTTAGGCTGTTTATATTGGACACGGTTGCTTAACCAAGTCTTAGCCTTGAATAAAACTATTGCCTTTTGCACTTTTCAAAAATTGAGAATTCTTGTGTTCATTTTATAATTAAAAAAAAAAATTAACTAAATCAATTATAATATTTCTATTGGAAAACTTGGAATAGCACCCTTTTTTTGGGTTATTGATGCTGCAAAACTAAGTTTTGAAAGGCTAACCAAAAAAAAAAAAAAAAACCTATCGCACACAGTGTGTTACTGTGTTATACACACACTGTTACTTTTAAGTTTAGTGTACCCATTTTTTTTTTTTTTGGGTAAAATGGAATTATCATTAAGAAAGACTAACGAGAAAGCAACAGCTCAAGACAAGGCCAGTTGACAACCATCCCCTAACAATCAGCCATAACAAGAAGCACCAAGTCTACAGGCGGACAAGAATAGGAATGAAATCTAAAGATTGACAACTACCTAAGTTAGCTAATCGATCAGCACACTTATTAGCTTCACGATAGATATTTTTGATGCTTAGGTAGGGAATCTGTGCAGCTAGTCGTCTACAGTCATCAAATAGCGAGGAGACTATAGTATTAGCATATGAAGGATTTTTGAGAGCATCAACAAGAGCTTTGGCATCAAGCTCAACCATAACAGCATTCAAGTTTAGCTGATTACAGAGGAGGAGACCATCACGCAGGGCCCACGTTTCAGCTAAGAAGCTGTTAGCTTTACTGATTTTTCTAGTGAAGCCCATGATCCAATTGCCCCGATCATCTCTAATCAGTCCTCCTCCTCCTCCAGCAGTCCTTGAAGCAACATCTGCAGACCCATCAGTATTGAGCTTGACCCAACCCGTGTTTGGCTTTTCCCATTTGATTTGTCTGATTACCATTCGGTTGCTGCACCTTGGCTGAGTAACACAGAGCACAAATTCCATTGCTTGCCTAATTATCAAATTGGTAATGTTTGGGTTGACTCCTCTGTTGTTGAAGACAACTTGATTCCTTTGCTTCCACAATGACCATATGGCAAACGAAAAAAGGGAATGCCAGGGAACACCTTTGACAATGTGAGAAGACTTTGAACTAGCATTAGAAGTTAGCCAAATTTTAAAGTCTTAAGAAAAAAAAAATTAGCATTGAAGTTGTGAGACCCCAACTGTTGCCACATCGGTTTCACTAGGTGACAGTCATGAAGGGCATGGGAAATAGATTCAGGTTGCTCTAAGCACAAGGGGCACGAAATGTCTAAAGAAATACCTCTTTTGGCTAAGCACTCCTTGACACCAATGTTGTTGTGCATGCACCTCTAGATGAACATTTGGATTCTAGGCAAGGTCTGGAGCTTCCAAATCCATGAACCTGAGAAGGAATCAGCTTCCATTTGATCTGTGGCTAAGAGGTAAGCACTCTTCATATCAAAACTTCCCTTTGTAGAAAACTTCCAAGCCAATTTATCACTACTTCTAGCAACTACCGGCAATGGGACCGCTTGAATGTCAGCTTTAATTTTTGAGGGAATTTCAAATGGTATGGCAGCCTAGTTCCAACCATATGGTGCATGGAGATCCTTCAAAGTGAGGTTGCACAAAATGTCTAAAGAAATACCTCTTTTGGTTAAGCACTCCTTGACACCAATGTTGTTGTGCATGCACCTCTAGATGAACATTTGGATTCTAGGCAAGGTTTGGAGCTTCCAAATCCATGAACCTGAGAAGGAATCAACTTCCATTTGATCTGTGGCTAAGAGGTAAGCACTCTTCATACCAAAACTTCCCTTTGCAGAAAACTTCCAAGCCAATTTATCACTACTTCTAGCAACTACTGGTAATGGGACCGCTTGAATGTCAGCTTTAATTTTTGAGGGAATTTCAAATGGTATGGCAGCCTAGTTCCAACCATATGGTGCACGGAGATCCTTCAAAGTGAGGCTGGCTGATCCTTGGGGGAAGGGGCCTTGAATGCTAGATCTGATGGGACCACTATTTAACCAACAATTCGACCAAAAATGAAGATTACTCTTATACCCTGGCACCCATTTAATCCCTTTTTTGAAGATAGATTCGCCTTTTTTCAATCCTTTCCAGGTAGGAGAACTTGGAAGTTTTGACTCATTTCTAGAATTTATCTGCTACCTCGAGCCGTACTTGAATCTGAGAACTTTGGCCCATTGAGATTCCTTCTCGGTGAAATCTCCAATTGAGTTTAGCTAGGAAAGTCGTGTTTCTCCCTCTTGCAGATTGTAGCCCCAAACCACCTTATTCTTTGGGCTTGGTTACTATATCCCAGTTGACCCAGTGCATTTTCCTTTTGTGCACAGAAGACTCCCAAAGGAAATTCCTATTGACTCTTGAGAATTTTATTGGGTAAAAAATTACTCTGCATAACATAGCTTGGCTGAAGTCGAAGCTTGAATAAGAATCATTCTACCCGCCATAGAGAGTAGATTGGCCTTCCAACCAGCAAGTTTCTTTTTAACCCTATCCAAAATGGACCCAAAATCATGCCTTTGCCTCCCTGGGTGTTTTATAGGAAAACCCAAATACTTGCCGAAATTGGTGGTTGCATTGAAACCCAAAATGCTAGTTAAAGCATCTCTTTGATTAGGGTCAACATTAGGAGAAAAGAAAGCACGGGACTTTGCTTCACTAACTTTCTGCCCAGATTTATTACAAAATTCTTGGAGGACAAAACTAATGGCAGCATAGTTTTCTGGAGTCGCACTGGCAAAAAGGACCAAATCGTCTACAAAGAAGAGGTGCGAAAAAGCCGGACTGCTTCGGGATGCTTTAATAGGGGTCCATAACTTGGAAGCACATTTTTCCTCAATTAAATGGCCCAAAAACTCCATGCAAAGGATGAAAAGGTAGGGGGAGAGGGGATCGCCTTGCCTAATACCTTTCGAGGGCAAGAAAGGGTCAAGACTGCCACCATTCAAGAGAAGGGAAGTGGAAACTGAGGTAATGCAGCTCATGATAAGCTTAATGAGGTTCTCCAGGAAATTAAAGAGAGTGAGCATCTCCCTAATAAAGCTCCACTCAATTTTATCATAGGCTTTTTCTAAATCGATCTTGATAGCCATGATCCCTCTATTACCTTTGGCTCTCCCAATGGTGTGAATTAATTCTTGGACAATGATTGCATTATCAACACCTATCCTGCCTGGGATGAAAGCAGTTTGGTAAAGAGAGATAAGCTTGTCCAAGTGTGGTCTGATCCTGGCAACTAATATCTTAGTGATGATTTTGTAGACTGAGTTGCATAAGCTGATTGGTCTGTAGTTCCCAATAGTTTCCGGACCTTGAATCTTAGGAATGAGAACAATATGAGTGATGTTGAGATACTAGGGAACTTTCCTTTCAATGAAAACTTTTTCAACCTCTTTCCTCACTGAATCCCCAACTATGAGTCAAAACCTTTGGAAGAAACCAGCATGCAACCCTTCTGGTCCCGGGGCCTTGTAAGGTTTCATGGACCATAGTGCCTCCTTAATTTCTTCAGTGGAAACCATGGCATCAAGCGATTGCTTTTCCTCCTCTGAAAGCTGAACATGGCACTGATCCAAACAAGGGGATTTCCAAGAGACCATCTTTTGGGCAGTGGTGTACAAAGTATGGAATCCAGCCCTAAAATGCTTCATTACCTCCATTTCCTCAATGAGCCACGACTCCCTTTCATCTTTGACTACCGCAATGTGATTTCTTTTCCTCCGAGCAAGGATAGAAACATGGTAGAAAGAGGTGTTCCTATCCCCTTGGATCATCCAGTTCAGCCTAGACTTCAACATCCAGAGATCACGCTCTTGGTCCAGAATAGTCTCCAGCTCATTAAGTAGCTAATTCTCAAGACAAATAAGAGAGGAGTTAGGATTGTTTGACAGCGCCTTCTGGGTACCATAAATTCGAGCCAAAATTCTCCTTTTTTCTGATGTATGTTGCCAAAGTGGTTTCTATTCCACGCTGTTACATCCTTTGAGAAACAATCAATAGACTCTACTAATTCCCTATTCCCATTCCAAGCTTTGGAAAGATGTCGGAAATCCAAAATTCTTGAAACTTGAATGGCCTGATGAGCATAACTGTACTGATTGGCAGAGCTTCCATGAGAACAAGGCAATGATCAGAGTGACACCTAGGGAGGTGGGTTACTCTGGCATTTGGGTAAATGACGCACCAATTCGGGTTCATGAAAAATCTGTTAATCTTTTCAAGAATCAAATTGCTGATGTCTCTCTTGTTAGTCCAAGTATATCTAGGACTAGAAAATCCCATATCCACCATACTGTATCTATCAAGGTAGTCCTTAAAAGCCAGAGATCGATTGATGTTTACACCTTTACCTCTGAATTTATCCTCATCAATTAACGGCTCATTAAAATCTCTAGCTATAACCCATGACAACTTATGTAATTCTGCAACTTTAGTTAGATTCTCCCATAATATACATCTCTCCTCACTCCTAGGGCGATCATAGATAGCAGAAAACAACCAAGTAAGCCTAAAGGCTCGTACCTTAACTTCAACGTGAATTTCCTGCTTAGTCTTCGCAAGCAATTCCACCTCAACTAACTCTGAATTCCAAAGAAGCCACAGACCACTAGAGTATCCGATGGTATTTGTGTGGATGGTACCATCAAAGGGCAACCTGTCAGTAATTGCCTTAGCTTTATCACCCCCTAATTTCATCTCCATAACCACAAGGATGGCCGGATTATGCTTCTGGACTAAATTATGGATATGTCCCTAAAAATTAGGCTTTAGGGCACCTCTACTGTTCCAAATAATAAAATTCATGATGGACTGGAGGTATAAAGCCGTGTAACATACTTTAGAGGAAAGGAGCGGCTCCACTTCCCTCATCGGACACCATATGATCTTCGGCAACATCGGACACCATATGATCATCGGCAAGACTCTTCTCTTCGACGAGCTGGGCATGCAAACTCCGATCACTCTCACTTTTAGCAAGTAATCTGGTCTCAGCATTGGCTTTCGTCGAGAATTCAAAAGTGGCGCAGGTGGGTTGGTTGGGCTCAGACCGAGATAAAGGAGGTTGGGTGAGGTGAGGGGTGGTGATCTTCCTGTCTAAACCTTCCACACATGAAGAGGCGGCGCTTTTGGGTAAAATATCAGAAGCTAAGTTCCTAGCCAAATGCTTTTTGTTTTTCACTGAGGAGGGATATGTTATGGGTACATGGGGAGATGGGCTTGGGCTGCTATCTTGCTTCAAACTAACCACTGCCTCCTTAAAGCTGTCCACAGGTAATCTAGTCATACTAGGGCTTGAAGTGGGCCTTTCCTTAATAGTAAACACTCTTGGAGTTTTTGAAGCCCACGATTTCACCTCATTCTTGAACCTGGCCATAGTCTTAGGATTGGCAAGTCTACGTGGCAAAATTTTGCTGGATGAAGGACCACCAACGGGCATGCTCGTTCCTTCCGCAAAAACTGGAGTCAGTTGGTTAGTGGAATTCCATGACGAGATGCCAGCATTCCCCGTACCAAGCCCAATACCGTAATCTGTCCTTTTCCCTTTCTGTCCGTATCTTTTCCTACTCACCATCATCCACGGACCATAATGCCCCTCCACGTTCGTCGCCTTACATGCATTGTGCGTGACAATGCCGTGCCAGTTCTGAAGATCAGCACTTCCATCACCAACGTCATTGATTTGGCTCTCTAGAGCTTCCTTCGTCGGAGCTTTCTGTTCCTTATCCTTTTCCTTACGAATAGTGTATGGGCAAGCTTCAACCTTATGCCCAATTCTGCCACATGAAAAACACAATTTTTGGATTCCTTCATAAGTAACCACCTACTCAAAACGACCAATAAGAATGCTGTTGACAAGCGGCCTGTTGATATCAATCTGGATACATAATCTGGCGTATCTGCCATGCGCCTCCATGGCTGTATGTGAATCAATCCATAACACCTTGCCAATTGATTCACCAATTTCCTTATGCACCTTTGTTTCATAAAGCTCGATAGGGAGCTCATTAAGCCTGATCCAAACAACAATTAGAGAAACATTTGCCATCGATGACTTGAAGAATGGCTCCCACGGTCTCAAAGAGAGGAAGTGGTCCTCGATGAACCACGGACTCCTTTTGATCACCCTCTCTAAGTCTTCCTTGGAGTAGAATCTGACTAAGAAGAAGCCATAACTAAGGTCGATGCAATCCATCCTTCCTTCAGGTCTCCATAGTTGAGCCAACTTGCTCTGTATATAGCTGAGACCCATTGTTTTCCCAACTAACTTCACTATGATAGCCTTAGACCAAGGACCTCGAATATGCTTCTTAGTTTCTTTAGATAGCTTGATTTTCACCTGCCTCTCATGGATGGAGTTGGAGGCCTCACCACTCTTATCGTCGGAGTCCAAGTCCTCCTCCATTTGGTCCGTTAAGTTGAAAGCTTGTGCAAAGGCACCTGGTATTTCCCCCACAAGTTTGTCTTTGAATGAAGGTTTGGTATTGGGACCTGTGGCTTGGTTTCCCAACGAGGGCGAGGAAACCCAAGATCCGTCGTTGAACTCCGCATGGTTGATATCTTTTACCTTTTTATTGCTCCGGGCCAGCTCAGCTTCTTCCTCTCTAGAGAGTGTTTGTGGTTGCATGGTTCTATGTATCCCCTTTATAGTTTAGCGTACCTATAGTAAGAGCATTCGCATCTGAATTCTATCCCATCCTATTTTATCATCCAAAAAATCTACTTTATTAACTATACCATACCATTTTACAATACTCTCAGCATCCCAATTTTTTTTCCCATTTTATCTAAATATTCTATTTTATTCTTTTTTTTAATATTTCTCTTTTTCTCTTCCTTTTCCTCTCTTTCTCCCTCAACCTCTAGCACTGGTTCAACACATAGAGCCACACACACATACAGACCCATGATACATCGATCAACCTATCCAAACCCATCACCACACACACAGAGCCACACACACACACACACACACACACACACACAAACACAAACCATCAAACCATCAACAAAGCCACACACACATAAACACAAACCATCAAAACATCAACAGAGCCATACACACACAAACCATCAAACCAATCGGAGCCAACAACGGCCACCACACCCACCACCCAAGCCACCGATCAGAAACCCACGCTGCCGATTTGAAACACAGACTGTTGAAAATACCCAGAAAAACGCCATCACTGCCGTGAGAAACGCCATCATCGATCAGTAAATGTCATCACTGCCACGCCTTTGTTGGACCTTGCTTTGGCTAATAGCGAGTCAGAGAGTGAGAGAGGGTAGATGAGAAAACAGAAACGAAAACCAAAACCAAACCAAAACTAAAGCACCGCCACTGGAGCAAACCCATTCAAAAAAAATCACCACCGGAGCCACCATTGGAGCTACTGACGATCAATCCAACCGATCCACCCACTGATCAATAGATCCACTGATTCAAACCCATTGATTAATGATCCAAACCCATTGATTAATGATCCAAACCCACCATCAACCGATCCCAGCCCATCGATCCAAACCCGGCCCACCGATCCGCACCGATCCAACCTCCAAAATCCAAAACCCAGCATCGATGCAAGCTTTGAACAAGAGAAATGTGAGAGAGGGAGTGAGGAGGGAGGAGCTGTGACTTGTGAGAAAGGAAGTGAGAGTCAGAATGAGAGAGGACAGTTAAGAGAATAAAATATTGTTTTTGGTTTTACCATTGTGTTACAGTGCAATTCCAAAGGTAGAATTGTACTGTAGCATCATTGCAAAAAAATTTGCAATACTTGCTTTTTACAAGTCTAGATGTGTGGTTTTTTTAACCTTTATACTAAATTCTGCCTACATATGACATATGATATTTCCAATATGAATGCTCTAAACATGTTTTTCCTTCTCCACGGCCACGGGTCCCCACCCCAATGTAACATGGCTTTGCTATATATATACGTCATGCATGACGTAGAACATAGGAAAAGAAAAGATAAAGTCAGCAAAGGCAGCAAGTCTTGATTTGGCTATATTTATGTTCAAACTAAGCAACAACTATAGAGCCTATTCCCAAAATTTATAACCATTGAAGACCACCTTAAACTCACCAAATAATAGCCCAACCGAACCGCAAAACAGAGCTTCTTTAATCTTTACAAAAAACACCATGTCCACCACCAAGTCCAAGACCAACCTCCACATCGTTGCTTATCCTTTCCCATCCGCAGGCCACATCATCCCCCTCCTAGATCTCACCCACCTGTTACTCACCCGCGGCCTAAACGTTACCGTTTTGGTCACCCCCAGCAACGTCCACTTACTTGAACCATACCTCTCCACCCACCCATCTTCTCTCAAACACTTGGTTCTCCCAGCCCTAGTCCCAGATAACACACCTTCTCCTCCACATAAGAGACTCCTCGCTATCGTGCGCGCCTTGCGTGACCTTCACTATCCTTTCCTACTCCAATGGTTCCAGTCTCACCCTTCACCACCTGTGGCTATTATATCTGATTTTTTCCTCGGCTGGACCCACCACCTTGCCTGTGAGCTTAAAGTGCCACGTCTCTGCTTCTCACCCTCCGGTGCTTTTGGGATGTCCGTAACTTTTTCAATGTTCCGTGACCCGCCCCAAAACAATGATCCCGGTGAAGATATCAATTTCCTAATTTCATTTCCTAAGGTCCCGAATTCCCCCACGTACCCTTCGCGGCAGATCCTTCCACATTATAGAAACGATCTTGAAGCTGACCCAGATTGGGAATTTCACAGAAACAGCATGCTGGCTAATTTCGAGAGTTGGGGAATTGTGTTTAACTCGTTCGCCAGTTTGGAGAGTGTGTACTTTGACCATTTGAAGAGAGAGGTTGGGCACAATCGAGTGTGGGCGGTAGGACCTGTATTGCCACTTGAAGGTGATTTGATTGGATCGGCTACTAGAGGTGGGGCCAGCTCTGTGCCATGTCACGAGCTTATGACGTGGTGGATGCTCGTCCTGACAACTCTGTTGTTTACGTGTGCTTTGGAAGTCGTGCTATGTTGACAAGTAAGCAATTAAATGTTCTTGCAACAGCGTTGGAGTGTAGTGGGGTCCATTTTATTTTGTGCGCGAGGGTGCCTGATGATCAAGGTTCGATTCTTGATGGGTTCAGAGATCGTGTGGGCGATAAGGGATTAGTGATCAAGGGGTGGGCCCCACAGGTGGCTATACTAAGACATCGAGCTGTAGGTTCATTCTTGACTCATTGTGGGTGGAACTCGGTGTTGGAAGGGCTTATCTTGGGAGTTGTGATGTTGACATGGCCAATGGGTGCAGAGCAGTTTGCTAATACCTTGTTGTTGGTCGACCAATTAGGCGTGGCAATTAGAGTTGGCGAGGGCACTGAAAATATTCCGGACTCTAATGAGTTGGCTCGATTATTGGTAGTCTCACTTGACAAAATTAAGCCCCAGAATGTTCGAGCCAAAGAGTTGAGTGATGCGGCCTTGAGCGCGGTCAAGGGAGGAAGCTCCGACAAAGATTTGGATGAATTGATCAAACAATTAGCTGACATCAAAAAATTAGAGTGAATCTAAATTATGTAATCATAATAGCATTTTTTATGGTTTTACTCACTCACACATATCTATTTAAGATTTTTTCCTTTGGTTGCATTAATGATTGAGATCACTGATCACATATATGATGAAAAATTAGTGATTAATTCAAATCTTATCATTTTCGCGCTAAAACTTACTTACAAAATAATGAGTACTTACTTCATAGGCTTTATTTTCTAGTATAACGTTCTACATTTTGTTTAATTCTTGTTATGACACATGGCTAGTATTGAAGAGAAGAAGACAGGGAAGCATAATTTTGTTGGAGCAAGCTCAAGATTTGAGCTCTCCTCTGTTTTCCTCTTTCGTTCAATAAAGTCTTTATTCAGATTATATATATATATATATATATATATGCACTCAATTATTAGACCCATCAAAGTCGGCTAATTGGTAGCTGAAACAAATTTAGATTTGTACTCCTTGATATGTGCGGCAAAGAAGTTGTCCTGTCCCATCTTTTAGAGAAGTTTCATGTTCTTATATTTTAAGTTCTTGTAATCGAGCTATCTAGGGCTTAAGCCAGGTGAGAAAGAAGCTATTTGGTTGGAAGGTTACCCTCATTTTTCTTTCTCAGGGCAGAAACTGAGATTTCTTGAAATAAATTTTTTTTCCATCATTTCCTTAAAAGGGGGATAGTAGACACCTCATTTTGTACCCGATTAATAAACTTTAGTCCATGGTCCCAATGATGAGCTTGACATGTCTACAAAAGGTAATTGAAATTATTTTGATAGTTTGGAAGTAATTACAACTCAAAAGTGTTCTAATCGCTTTGAAAATAATGCTGAAAAATGACATTTGCTCATTGTTTTGACCATAACTTTTGATCCACAAAGCATTTTTGAGTAAGATTTATTTCATTGGAAATCAGATATCCTGGACTTCAATTTGGACACAAATTTTGCCTAATTTGGACTTAAATTGAGTGAGTTATGACCGTTTGAAGTCAGGTCATCAAATTTGCCAGAATTAGGGTTTCTAAGGATGCATGCGTACACCTGAAACTTCATGCATACCATGCACAAACTTGTGTATGCAGAACCCATTCCAGAACCTTAGAACTTTAGTTTTTAGGGCCCTCTTTGTTAGGACATATGTGTTTCACATGTTAAGAACATATGTCTTGATTTTATGTAATTGGCTTATCCTTTGACAAAACGCACTTTACTTGTATTTGGGTAGATTTAGGATGTTTTAAATACTTCAAGAAACCTTGTTTCAAGATCATGTATTGAAGCTTTCAAGTCTGCTCAAGAAAACAAGTTCAGAATGCAAAATCATTAAAGCTCGACAGCTGGTCGATAGCTGCATCTATCGAGCTTAAGGAAGCGGTTCTTCATTTGGTGTGCTCGACACCTGCTCGACAGCTGCTCGACACCTGCTATCTGTCGAGGTTTAAGATTTTTAGAATTTCAATATGATTTTCTTGGGATCCGTGAATGTGTCTTTGGGCCTTCTTTTCTCCTAACCATAGACATATAAAATGATCAGTTTAAGGGTCGTCAAAGTGTTCACAAGTTGCACAAGCATTGAGAAAACTCTGTTCAAGCAAATTGTGACTAGAGACGAAGTTCTTGCCCTAGTTCATCTCTTTCTCTTGAAGAAGTTGCTGTATATGTGCACCGTAGGGTTTTGTGACCAAGCATCTTCTTGATCTTCATCTTTTGGATGAACTGAAGAACTTTACAATCAACAACCTTCTTAGTTGGTGATTGAAGTTGCGTATTGGGATCCGCGCAATTGGTTAGTCACGTATTGGGAGTCGTGCATCAGAAAGGGGAACTGTCACTACAGAACAAGTCCAATTGGGTATTGGGGTAAGAGTTCAACTGTAGGTTGGTAAGGTACTTGGATTCCTTTACTTGTAACCGCTTGTTGTGATAATAGTGGAGTTTCGGGAGTGGTGACCTGAAAATCACCCGGTGGGGTTTTTGCCGTTAGGTTTTCCCCATTCGTAAACAAATCACCGTGTCTTTTATTTTCTGCTGCATATTTAGTTTATTGGTGATTTGTTTGTGCTATCACGCGTTTGCATGATAAATTAATTAATTAATAACTTGGCTAATTAATTAATTAATTTCTATCACAAGGGGTCATTCAGTTTGTGGCCTATCACTCTTTGATGGGGCCCGACCCCTAGACCCTTTTAAACGTCCAAAACCCTAAAAATAAGCCTGAAAACCTTAAACCTATAAATACATCCTTATGCCCCCAAACTAAAACCCTAACTAGAGAGAGTTTATTTTTGTCTCCATCTTCTCTAAAAACTCTATTTCATCTTCTCTAAAATCATACACAGACCTGAGCACGTTTTTTAATCATCGAAAAACCTTTCTTTAGTTAGTTTTAAGGTAGAAACTTGTTCTCAATTAGATTTCTCAAAATCTTTTCAAAACTAATCATTTTATTTTGAGTTGTGATTACCTATGAACTATTGAATCCTTTGATTTCCTTGATATCTCTTTGAATCTTGTTGTGTAGGCACTGAAGGGTTGGTTAAAATATCAATCAAGTTTTGTTCCATAAGCAAGGTGAGTGTCTCTTCATGGCTTTTTCCTTGATTTGGATTATTTTTGTGTTCTTGTTGTTCTTAATTTTATTTATGTGTTATATTTTCTCATAAATATGATTTGATTTGTTTGTGTCTCATCATGTTTTGATTAATGAGTTGAATGATTGGATATGTTGATGAACATGTCTTGATGTGTTGCTCTTGTTTGTTATTAGATCCAATACATGTTTAGGAATAGTTTTTGGTTTTGTTTATTTTTGGTATCTTTGTTGTTAGTTTAGGTTTTTTGGTTATATATTAGAAGCATGCTAGGTTTGGTTTGATTATTATTTTGTTGCTTGTTTTAAAACTGTGTTTCGGGGCGTGTATGTGTGCACATACTTATGTATGCATACGCATACTAGAGGCATGAGTATGCATACGCATACTCGTGCACAAAAATGCAAATTCAGGGTTCTTGCAAATTTTGATTGTTTTGCTTAGTTTTAATCCCCTATTTATGTCTTGTTGAGTCTAGTTTTCACATGTTTAGGTCTAGGGTTAGTAGAATAACATATGTCACATGCTTGGATCGATAGATTGATAATTAGGATTTATATCTTAGATAAATCACATGAACATGCATATGAACATGAACATGCATTGATGCATAGGTGTTGTGGTGCTATGAGGTAAAGGAGGTAAGTCATGCATAATTACATGAACATGCATTTAATTGGGATGATGAGCATGATATGGTTTATGAACATGATAAATATGCTTGATTAATACCATGATGCTATACTTGGATGTTTGGGATATGCTTAATGTTAATGTCTTTTTGATGCTATTGTATTGTAATATGCTTGTTGCCTTGGATGAGATGAGATAGATGTATGTTAGGATGTGTGTATGCCATGATAGATGTATGTTAGGGTTTTGAGATGAATATGCCATGTCTTGTGTGTTAGATGCATGTTAGCGTGTGTGAGTATAGAAGTGCTGAATATGCCTTTGATATGGTTAAAACATAAGACATAATGAATGGAAGCCAACCTTAGGGTTGGGCGGTTTTGGGTGCTTAACACCTTCCCGAGTCATACCTAAACTCCATACCCATACTTTGTTAGTAAGATCAAAGGTCCTTCTTCGAAAGGACACTATAATCATGGTTCCTAGGCCATTGTAAATCTAGGTGGTGACTCCTCGCTGTGTCCACAAAGACAAAAAGAATAGTGTCATTAACCTAGTCCAAAAGGCTTATGTCGACTTATACCTAGAATAACTTTTTGTACATTCTTTCATATGTTGCAGCAAATCAAGATTTTTCATTTATATAGATATATTATATATCTTGTCTCTTTTGTGAGAGAATCCTTGTATTGCTGTTATAATTTCCTATTTTATAATGAAGTTTCCTACTTGTTGTGGCTTTTGGACGTAGACATTTTGTTGAAATACGTAAATTTTTATGTTTTTTGTGTGTGTGTGTGTGTGTATTTGTGGGTGCTTGAGGATCGATGATGAAGTTGAAGAGTTGCAGCATTGGTGTGGGAATGCCACGAGCCACGGGCCCAAGGAAGAAAGCCGCCCGAGGATAGGAAGAAATGATTCAAGGTACTCTATAGTATTCTAAGTGGGAGTTGGAATCTGAAGAGAAAGTCAGTGGACATTAGGGAAGCTTCTGGTATGATGTAGCTTGTTGCATCCGCATTAAATAGTGGGCAATAGCTTTATCAGCCGCATTGATGAGGAAGTGACCTGAATAGTTTAAGTTACAGCTAAGCAGATTCCTTCCACCATCTTCTTCATATGTTAAAAGCGACAAGTGTCATGAAAGGAGGGATGTTAGGTGAGAATGGATGGTTGAGATATGATAGAGGTAGAAGTATATAAGGAAAAGAAGGAGCATTGAGAAAGGGATTGAGACACAGGTATCAAAAGGACATAAGCACAAAAGGGAAGAAGAAGAAGAAGAGGAGAGAGAAAGGAGAGTGAATAGTGTAACTACTTGTACAAACTAAGCCTCCTCGGGCGAGCTTGTGGAGGGATATATACCCCTTTATTTTATAAGATTAACCTTTTCTGCTCTATCTTGATCCTCGGGCAAAGTCTCCTCTTATTGTTTGTTTCCCTCTCTTACAAATTCTATTGATTTAGGCCAAGATTTAACTGTGCAACTCACTGTTCTAAGTGGGTTTGGGCCGCAAGATTTTTTGGTCCTTACAATATTCATTAACTTTGTCTTTACTATTTTTTTTTTTTTTTATAAATTTTGTGAATGCTATTTTGACAATAAATGGTACCATATCAAGGTTAGGATTCAAATTTCTTAGTTATGATAAAGATGATAAGAAGTTTTGTAGTAACAAATTTTTTTTTTCTTTTTGGTAAAAATGTAGATGAAGGATTTCTTAATCCTACTAGGAGTTTAGAAGCTTTACCTGGGAAGGCAAAGAAGCTTGAAAAGATGAGCGATGAAGACTACAAAGAAATGGATGAGAAAGTAGTCAATTCAATTCATTTAAATGTCTCCGAATAAGAAAGAATTTGATGAACAAGTTGTGCATGAAGAAGCAATTTTATTACTTGAAACAAAAAATAAATTTAAAAACTACCAAAAGAAAGAAGAAGAAAACAATGTGCTTTTAAACTACTCTTAAAGTTCAAATATAATGACAATTCAGCAAAAGTAACCAGTAATTAAATATGCAAAACTCTCATCTTGATCTCCTAGTGAACATTAAAAAATTCATATACACTCACATTTGTAACAATGGCGAGTATAAAAAAATCACCATTAAAATGGGCTTAACCAAATGTGGGCTTAATGTTATTACCTCGATCAAGAATCTAGAAGCATGATTTTCTTTAAGGGCCATTAAATCAACTATCAAGTTGGATTTCAAGCTCTGCATGAAAAATTAGGATAATTACTAATGCACAAACTCTAGTGTACACATAATACACACAAGTCACAATTTACAAAGTAATAATAGGACCACGACTTTTGTTACAATGCTCACATGGCAAGTGGTGACAAGTTGAGGTAAAGTCGTGCCAAAAGTTATGGTCCTAGCATTTTACTAGAAAATTGTGACTTTTGTGTACTATGTGTACACTAGAGTGTGTGTAATAGACATCACTCAAAAATTATATGTTATGAACATTTTTATTCTAACATATGTGAATATTGAAAAAGAAAATTAAACAATTTGATTGAGATTTTTCTGAAAAAAAAAAAAAAACATGAACATAAACTTACATATAAACATAACCTTGTATTTTACAAAAAGAAATAAATTGAATATAAAAATATTTTTATGTTTATTCCATGTGAAAACATTTTTATTCTAACATATGTTAACATTTTGGAAAATAAAATTGAACAATTTAATTGAGATTTCAATGTGCATATTCATTTTTATTCTAACAAATTCAATTTGTTTTTCTTTTTCTTGCTCATCCCATATTTACAAAGAGGATATAAAAAGAAAAATTACAAAGAACCAAAAAAAAAATGAAATGGGATGCATATAAATATTTTTCTAAATCCATGTAAATAAAAAAAAAATTTTAAAGAATTAGAATATTAATATTGTTTCTATGTTCATTTTCTTTGTATACCTAATGTTCTATACATGTTTTAGAGCCTTTGTATGGGACTTGACTTAAATAAAAATCATTAACTATCTTTTTTGTTGCCTCGTTAGGTTGAAAGTTCAAAATTTTGAGTTATCCTCCCTACTTACACCTCCTCTCTTTTGATTCTTAGGAAAAAAAAAATCTCTCTCTCTCTCTCTCCCCAACCCCCCTCATCTATTCTATTCCTAGTTTAAACACACATTTACCATGCACCTTAGCTAAAAACTTTTATACTATCTCACCTTGCCCCCTCAATGGTGCCTCTTCCATTAAACCCAAAGCTATGGGAAGTCTAGCCTACATTGATTATGCCATATTATGCCCTTGGCTGGCTTCGCGGTGTGATACTCACAGCTGATGGTGATAAATAATATAGAAGTAAAGACCTTAACATGAAGACTTTGGTCAAACTCAATGACTATAAGGATATTGGAAGTTGCGCATTTGAGTAGCTAGCAAACATCATATCAGAATTTTTGTATACAAAACTCCTTATCATTTCAACTTCAATCAATAGAAGTCTTGGTTTTCTGTTGATTTGGTGGAATTTTGTGCTTAACTCTTCAAGAACAATCATTTTAAAGAACCAGAGAAGAGATTTGTCTCAATTTTATTTATTTTATCTTCTAGTAAAGAAAATTTTCATACCTAATGTTATAAGAATTTTTTCCGCATTTTTGTCTTTGTAATTTTGATTTCTCTCTTTTTAAAAAACCATTAGCCTTTTTATCATCACACATTTGGAATTTTGGGCATTACTTTCCAAAAAATATCATTTTAAATGATATAGGATGTGTATAACTATTTTTCTATATTTATTTAAATAAAAAGATTCAAAGAATTCACGAAAAATATTATTTTTTAATTTCATTTTATTTATATACATAATGTTAAAGATATGATTTAGAGCCTTTGTATAAGACTTGACTTAAAGAAAAATCATTGAATATCTTTTTTGGTTGCCTTGTTAGGTTGAAATTTCAACAATTTGATTTGCCTCTTTGAAATCTAATATGTAAAGAACAAAATTTTACTAAGAGGAAAAACAAAATGAAGGAGGATATGAGTATAAATATTATACTAGGAGTTTAGAAGCCTTACCTGGGAAGGCAAAGAAGCTTGAAAAGATGAGCGATGAAGACTAAAAGGAAATGGATGAGAAAGCAATCAATTCAATTCATCTAAATGTCTCTGAATAAGAAAGAATTTGATGAACAAGTTGTGCATAAAAAAGAAATTTTATTACTTGTAACAAAAAATACATTTAAAAACTACCCAAAAAAAGAAGAATAATACAATGTGCTTTTAAACTACTCTTAAAGTTCAAATATAATGACAATTCAGCAAAAGTAATCAGTAACCAAACATGCAAAACTCTCTTCTTGATCTCCTAGTGAACATTACAAAATTCATATACACTCACATTTGTAACAATGGAGAGTATAAAAAAAATCACTATTAAAATTTAACCATAGGTCGGTTTAATGTAATTACCTCGATCAAGAACCTGGAAAGCATGATTTTCTTTAAGGAATTACTTTGTAAATTGTGACTTGTGTGTACTATGTGTACACTAAAGTGTGTGTAATAGACACCACTAAAAAATTATATGTTATGAACATGGGAAAATAAAATAATAGTTTAGTTTATTCAAGATGACCAATCTCTTAAAGATTGAAAGGAAGAGAGACTTAAAAAAAAAAAAAAAAATCAACTTGCTTAATTCATAATTCCTATAGACATAAATACTAGGGAGGAGATAATCCTCATTACAACCAACTCCTAAACATAAGACCCAACTCCTATTTAAATTTAAATACAAATTGAAATTAAATCCTAATCCTATTCCTAATGTATAGCAAAGTTTAAAATCCTAGTTCTCTCTGTTCACTAACATACCGAAGATATAGAAAGTAAATTTGGAAACGGTCTTATTGTAGATTGATGATCACTTGCTGAAGCCATAAAAGCCACCACAGTTTGTTGTTGTGAAGAAATCTTTGAGATGGTTCTCAAAGACACAAAAGCGTTAGCGAAGAAAATTTCATGATGGAAGTATTCAATACACTTAGAGCAGTGTGGGTTCACGCTGTTAATTCTACTGGAGGTAGCTTATTTTAGAGGTTTTAATCTATTTCAATCATTGTGTATGTTTTCATGGGTATTTTGTCCATCTTGTAGGTTTTTGGTATATTTTGATCATTTTAGAGGTTTTGAGTATATTTTAGCCATTGTAGATATTTTCAAGAGTATTGTGGTCATTTTAGAGGTTTTAAGGGTATTTTGCTCATTGTAAAGGTTTTAGAGGTATTTTTATCATATTCAAGGTTTCAAAAGTATTTTGATCATGTTAAAAGTTTCAAGGATATTTCAGTTAGTTTGGTGGTTTACATGTACACATTTGTGTAAACGGATGTGTTGAGTTTTATTTCTAAGGCTAAGTTAAAAATTATTTCCAATATATTTAATCTGCTTTCAATTTAATTTTTCAATTTTTATTTTTCACTAGCCACAGGCTTGTGTGATATGTGAAAAAAATTTAACGATTGTGTTTTGTTAAGTAAAAAATGAAAATAGTAGATGAGACTTATAAGTGTTATTCCTTAACCCTTCTTAAAATGAAGTAATTGATACAATATATTATATTTTCTAAATTAAGCTATCTATATTTGTTATTATTATTATTTTTTTCAATCAAGGAAACATAATGCATTTTACATTCAATTATTATATAAGGCGAGATATTTTGTAAATAATGTAATGTATAGTTGAAGGAATTTGTTTCTAGTACCCCTTACAAATGGTTCGTCCTCTACACATCCTAAATAGCCTAAAGAGGAAGCGGATACAAGTAAATTCATAATGTATATTACAAGACTCTAATTACATATAACTGATATAAGAAAAATGTAATTTTATCAATAATCTACCAAACATTAGGATGAGAAGGTAACATAATTGTCAATGAAGTATCTTCTCTCTCTACACAAACCTCTCCACTTAAAACATTACCGAAGTGGACCGGGTGGATTGAATTGGATTGACCAAAGTGGACCAAACGAACCAAAATGGACCGTGAAGGACCAAAATGGACCAAAATGAACCGAATAGATCAAAATGATCCGCTAATGTGGCTCAATAAGAGTAAAGCAACAATGGATACTGTGCTTCAACTTTTAGATAATATATAATTTTTTTTCATTTCAATTATTTAGGTTCTATTAATTTGCTTCAAAATAAATTCCTTCAATTAATCCAATTCGTACCATTAAGTCCCACCAATTGATGTCGTTTTAATTTGGAATTGAATAATATTATAAAACTAACAAGATGATTGGACAAAGTTAGGCAGAAGGAATTCATTGAAAACAAACTAAATTTAAACGATTGAAATGAAAAAAAAAAAAAAAAAAACCCTTAAAGGATTGAATTGAAAACATGTTAGAGGTAGAATGTGTAACTTATAATTTTGCCTGTCTTAAATAATTGAGTTGGATTAGAAATGGACAAAATATAAGTATCCCTACCTGTTTATAACCCACCCCACCCATTTTTAGTTTCAGTATTTTTTTTTTCAATTTTCTTAAACTTTGATTCTTTTTTGATGTTCTTTATTTCTTGTTCTAAATCGATTTTGTTGTTCTTAGGCTGTTCACTGCTAATACATCTGAAAAGTGAGGAAGAAACTTCAAGGTCTACACTAACAACCACGAAGTGTCTTCATCATGAAAAAGAAGAAGAAGAAAATAAAAGAAAAAAAAATACTACGAACCCCTATGTGATTTCCAAAATCTTAGAGACAACTTCATAATTTATATTGTCAAGAAGTCATACTTGAATAATGTGTTGGAAAAATACATGTTTGTATTGCATATAAAACATATGCAGCGAAAATTAACGGATCTACTTTATTCGTAATTGATAACATGTACTATTTAAATTTCAGAATATAAGAACAAGAGAGCGTACCTTGGTGCGGTGAAATTCAAAACCAAAGATTATAAGTACTTGGAAACACTTTTAATTTTCACTCCAATTCCACTTGTGTCTAAGAAGTGTGGTCTCTTAATCAGTTTATATGTATGTGTTCAAGGGAGAATTAGAGAGTGACTTACACTCACATACAAACCATTTCATTCTTTTACAAAATTCTATATGTTTCTCTTCTTATAATTGATTATCTAATTGGGCTAACCTTTTGGGCCATTCCAATTGGGTTTTAGTATGTGGCTTGGAGTGGGACCAAAAGGGAACAAATAAGACACTACCTCCAATAGGTTTTAGGCTTTTCTATTAACTCTTGACAAGCCTAAAATTACCATTAATTATATTTAATACCACTATATAAATATAATTGCACTCTAGGCCTTATTAATAAATTATATCCCAAGACTTTATTATACATTCAATCCCTTTATTAAAATATTCGTAGTAATACAAAGTCATAAATGTTGATTACCACTTTGAAGATTACTACATCTTAATCCTTGAGTACCCGGTTTAACCCTTTAAGTTATTCATCATATATTTATGAAATCTAATTTCATAAATATATACTTTAGTAACTCTTTACTAAAGTGGTTAGGCTTAATACTCTGAATAACCAAATCCATTAAACTTATGTCAAGGGAATATTTTATATCTTCGTTAATTGTGGCTGCCCAACATACTGAGGTTTTGATCGTGATTTTAGATCTCACTCCTAATATATCAAAGCAACCTACACTTCATGATCAGGTTCATTATTCTCTCAGGATTAAGAGTTGATGTAAATAGAAGTCGTGAGATTTATTATTCATTTGATAGTCGTTAGTAGAATAATAAATCTCACAGCGGTCTAACTCAATATGTCTTAACACTTAAAACATATCAACATATCAACTAGAAGTCTCCACTTCCATGATTAAGACAAATCATCTTAGTTGATATGTTATAGTCTTCGCAGATGAAATGCCCAATTTCATCATCGACTATGAACTAAAATTTTGAGTTTACAAAAAACTTATGACTTATATCTTCTGTGACTAAATCACATAAATCACATACTATACATCTCATGAACTATATGATAATGTCCAAATATCCATGTTACCATTATTTTAGATAATAATAAAACAACTTTATTAATCACAACATAATGTCTCCGTTAAGAGATTATAAATTCCATCTTAAGAATATATGTTTCTTCAACACTAAATGTGGCTGCCAAACATACTGAGATTTTGATCGTGACTTTAGATCTTACTCCTGATATATCAAAGCAATCTACAATTCATGATCATGTTCATTATTCTTTCAGGATTAAGAGTTGATGTAAATAGAAGTCATGAGATTTATTATTCATTTGACAGTCGTTAGTAGAATAATAAATTTCACAGCGGTCCAACTCAATATGTCTTAACATTTAAAACATATCAACATATCAACTAGAAGTCTCCACTTCCATGATCAAGACAAATCATCTTAGTTAATATGTTATAGTCTTCGCAGATGAAATGCCCAATTTCATTATCGACTATAAACTAAAATTCTGAGTTTACAAAGAACTTGTGACTTATATCTTCTATGACTAAATCACATTAATCGCATACTATGTATCTCATGAACTATATGATAATGTCCAAATATTTATGTTACCATTATTTTAGATAATAATAAAAGAACTTTATTAATCACAACATAATGTCATATATAATGTCACACATAGTATCATACAATAGGATTTAAAGGGCATGTATCCTAACATAATGTTAGAACAACATTTTTTTTAATGATTTTTTCAAGGGGGTAATTACATGCGTAATAATGTTATAATTGGAATAAGATCACTTTTATCATATTTATCATTAACCTTACTTTTATTGTATATTGTGATTATTGTTGGGTTAAGATAGCTTGACTCGCTTAATTAACTCGATTATTCAAGTTGATTAATTATGTTAAATTACATGCAAATCGTGGAGGCACTAATAAATCATCAAATAAACTAAATGCAGCAGAAATAAAATAGATACAGTGATTTGTTGATAAATGGGGAAAACCTTTTGCAAGGCAAAAACCCCATCGAGTGAATTTAAGGTCACTACTCCCAAGAATTCACTAATCAATAATCAAGCGGTTAAAAGTATGATGAATCTTACCACTAACCTAGCCTATCCCAATATACCAACTTACAGTTGAACCTTCAGTCCAATACCTAATTGGACTTGATCTTGTAGTAACCTTCTTTCCTTTGATGCACAAAACTCCAATCTGTGATTAATTCCTTTGCACGGATCCCAGTATGTGACTAACTCCAGCAACTTGAATGATTGTTGTTGGATACAAAGTTCTTCACTTCATTAACAAATGAAGATTAGGAAGCACTTGGTTACAAAACTATATAGCGTACAAACGAAGTAGCTTCTCACAGAGAAAATTAAATTGTTGGTCTCTGTATCTGTGTATGACAACTCTTAAAATAAGCCTTATATATGTCTAAGGTTGTGAGAAAAAAAATCCTAAACAAATAATACAGCATGGGCCGAATTTCAGATTTGGAAATTCTAAAATTGTAATTCTCGACAGATCGAACTTGTGTCGAGCTTGTGTCAAGCTTTAAAGAAACAGCTTTTCTTCACTTGTTTCTTGGATCAATCTTCATGTCTTTAATACTAACACTTGATATGTTTGAACAACATATTTCTTGATGAATTAAACTCAACTTAGATCTATCTAATTACAAGTAAAGTGCGTATTGTCAAAGGATTAGCCAATTACATAAAAATTATGACCTTAACAATTATGTTATTGAAAAAAAAAATGGGACCAGCTCACTTCCTGTTAAGAACCCTCCCATTACCTCTTGTTTTTAAATAGATTTGAGACACCTATCAAATAATAAATCTAATTGTCAAAAACAAAACCATGTCAACCCCACTTTATTTATCACACATCTACTCTTTGTTTGTCTTAAACTTTTCCCCTCTACAACATCACTGCTGTGACACCATCACCAGAAAAGAGACCCTTCAGCTGCAAAGAGCATAAGGAGACATGATCTGGTGGAGATGTTTCAAATACCATTTACCTCTCCTTAAAAAACCCAAAAGCTAATAGATGGAACTTGACCCAGAGATCTTTGATCCCAATCTTGTTTTATAAGGGCCTGTTTGGTTAGCTGAAAAAAGCACCATTTTTTTGTTTTCATTTTCAGTTTTTGGTGGGTCCCACCACTAAAAACCTAGGTCAGTTTTAGCATTTGTATTCAGTTTTCATTTTCAGTATCCTAAAAGTTGGATTTGAATACAAAAATAAATACAACTTTTCAGTATTTTCGATTTCTATGAATAAGAATACAGTGACATATTTGTAAATATTGTGAAAACATAAAGTTAATTTTTTTTTTTTTTGGTGATGTGAAGTGTGTGAGTGACAAAAGTTATTTTATTTTTTAAAAATAGAAAACAATGACCAAACCTGGGTATGATGTATTCTATACCCAAATTATGTATTCAAAACAACCTACCAAACACTACCAATTATGAAAATAAGGGGATTTTTGGTTTAGGGTGTTTTCATCACTCATCACTCAGTTTTCATCACTCAATACTCACTTTTCGTGGGTCCCACACAAGGTGAGGTTGTTTGTTTTAGTTTTCATTCTCAATTTCCATAACTCATTACTCAAAAAATTGAGTTAGAGTTATGGAAAATGAGAACAAATTTTTCTTGTTTTCAGATTTAGAGTTACGAATTATCATGGAATTTTTGTAAATTTAGTCACATTTGTGGGGCCCATCTTAATGTGTTGTCTCGTCAAGTCAAACTACACTCTCACAAAACTCATTTCTTTTTCTTTCTTTTCTTTCTTTTATTTCTTCTTTCTTCTTCTTCGCTAACACCCAGTTGCTTGTTCTGACTTCGCCTTTTCTTTATTCTTTCTTCGTTCTTCTTCTTCTTCGCAATTTATTTATTCTTTCCTCTTCACCTTTCTCATCACATAAATATTCTTTCTTCTTCACCGATCTAACACAAAAAGGGAGAGAAAGGGCTAATCTATCACAGTGGGTTTGTGGGTTCCGATTGGTGTTTTATGCGGTGGTTGCAGTGGATTGGGTTTTTAAGGGTTAGGATTGGTGGGTTGTGGGTTGCGATTGGTGGGTTGAGGTTTGGGACTGGTGGTTGCTAGGTTTAACTTGGTGGTGGTTGCTGGGTTTAGCTTGGTGGTGGTTGCCATGTTTTGTGCGGTGGTTGTTCACGCGGGTTACCATTCTGACCAAAGTCAACTTGTAGGCTCCACCATTAAGAGTGTTTTAACTGAAAACTACACCCATGTTTTTGAGCCAAACACAATTGGGATAGAGTTAAGAGAAAAATAAGATTACAGATATGAGATATGAGTGATGAGAAAAGAGTCTTGAGAATTGAGTTTTGAGTTATCTCCAAACCAAATAGGCCCTAAGTGTTTTTTTCTATATTCAAATTTGGGATTTGAATAAAGAATAGAGAAAATGAAAAATGAATACACTACTTTTTGAAACCAAACAGGTACTAAGCTTCACTTTTGTAGGTTTTGATGGAATTTTATTAATGTCTAGGTTTTGCAGAATTTGAAATGAAATTAGCTCATGCTGTTTGGTATTGTTGTTTAAACAACAGTTTTCGTTGTTTAAATACCACAACACATATTTCTATAACACTTTTTCACCCACACGTATTTTCATAACATTTAAACAACGTTACTAGAAATCTCTTACCAAACGGGCCCAAATCCATTCTCCATCAAAAGAGAGAGAGAGAGAAAGGTACTTGTACTTTGCTCCATGGCCTTGTGGACCTATGCCTCCACCAGCAGACTAAAGCTTTCCACTGTCCACTGTGTGTTCTGGTAGATCTTCGATTTGGCAGCGGTGATGTTGCAGAGGGAGGAAGTTTGTGACAAAACAAAATGTGTCATAAATGAACTGGGGTGGTTTTATTTTTGACCATTAGATTTATTATTTGACAGGTGTCTTAAATCTATTTAAAAGTGGGAGGTAATGGGAGGGTTCTTAATGGGAGGTAAGCTGGTCCCAAAAAAAATAGCTTATTGTATTAGTTTTAGAACCTTTTCCCTCTCAGCTTTAGGAATTAAAACTATTTCAAAATGGACATTTCCAAAAAATTATGCACCTAAATTTATTGTAATTTTTTATTTAAATATTCAATGATCATTCCTAGGAAGCATGGGTACGGCTCTAGGGCCACCGCACCCGCACCCACACCCACACTCGACATGCAAAGACGTGCCGTGCGGCCGTCGACGTGGCTGCACACGCATCCGTGGCGAGTCCTTTTTTTTTTTTTTTTTTTTTGATTCGGGTCGAAACAGGGCCCGAACAGGATGATATCATTTGTTTTGGTTGGAAAAATCATACCAGGCTGGTATCAAACCACCCTCTTCATCGTCTCTTTCTTCTGCATTTCATCTTCTTCTTCGTCTTTGTGTTCTACAAAGCTTTTGAGCCTGAGTGTTTTCTTTTTATGCCTGTTAATCTTCTTTGTTTTCTCTCTTTTTAATTTCTTAGTTTGTGTGCCCTACATGACCTGGTCAATACTTAGTACTGAGTGAAGTGAAGGGTTGAAAGACTAGTACCTATTGGGTTTTATTGTTTCCCCACATACCAGCCATATGGCTAATAACTTTTGTTTTTCAATTTTTTTTTTTTAAGAATTTAATGGGTTTCCATTTTTTACCTTTCTTTTATTTTTTATTTATTTATTTTTTTAAATGGTAGTAGGTAGTATATTATTATTATCTATATATATATATATAAAACCGAAACTTTTGCTGGCACCACAATTTTCCACGTCAGCACAATATTTAAAAAATAAAAAATAAATAAAAATTATAACTCCTCAAAACCCTAGCAACCTTACCCTTCTCTCAAGTTAAGTTAAGAAATATAAAGCCACGGTTTCTGCAAACTCTCTCTTTCTCCAGACGTAGGAAGCCCTAAAGCATTCAAGATCTACAAAACCTTAGCAACCTTACCTCTCTCTCAAGTTAAGAAATATAAAACCACGGTTTCTGCAAACTCTCTCTCTCTCTCCAGTCTACAACGCACGGTATAAATTTTAGCTTATAAAGTTCAGCTTTTGTAAGATTAGTTTTGTTTATATATTAATTAATACATAGTACTTTGTTCACCATTGAATACTCATATAATCAATTTCCAATTCAGTGTTCAAGAATTAAACCAAAATTCTAACTGCGCTATCATAAAATATTATTATTAATATGAATTTTATGGAGTTGCAGTGTTCAATAATTAAACCAAAATTCTTTTAAATTATCTATAATATTTTGTCCTCTGAAAATTTTATCTCTTTGATTTTAGTATATTGTGTTTCTTAAGCTATAGAGAGATTTTCTTTGGTTTTCGCAAACTCTCTCTCTCTCCAGATGTAGGAAGCCCTAAACGCACGATATAGCATTCAAGATCTACAACTCACGGTATAGATTTTAGCTTATAAAGTTCAGCTTTTGTAAGGTTAGTTTGTTAATATATTTAGTCCTTACGTTTAGGTTTAGGTTTAGGTTTTAAGAGATTTATATATTACTACTATGTGGCTGAATTTCCCGTGACATCAGTTTTATATTTTTAACCAAATATATCAGGAAAGCAAGAGAAGGCGCATAAATATTTAGTCCTTACGTTTAGGTTTAGATTTAGGTTTTAAGAGATTTATATATTACTACTATGTGGCTGAATTTCCCGTGACATCAGTTTTATGTTTTTTTTTTTTTTAAAAATTTGTTTTATATAAGGTTAGTTTGTTTACATCAGTTCTTTATCTCAAAGATAAGACTTTTATTTCTACCGCAAGAACTATTTAGGTATGTATCCCTTGCAAGCACACATGAACTTAAATTGTCTTTTAATATATGCATGCTTTATTATTTTCTAATAGTTTTCCCGTGCATCGCACGGGTTAGCGACTAGTTATTATTATTTTGAAGGCTAATATATTTAGTTAAGGATTAACATATTTTTATTCTTAAAAAAAGATTAATATATTAAATTATGATATGGATTTATAAAGACTTTATTATCTATACTATTTCTTTTTAAATTGGTATATATTTACCATTATATGAAAAAAAATGTTTCGCAATACATAGAAAATATAAATAAAAATATTTTTAATAATTTATTAATAAACGTATCCTGTTGCATTCACACCCTACTTTTTCAAAAATTGTCGAGTCACCCCATTGCATCCGCATCCATACCCGAACCCGAATCCGCACCTGTACTTCCTAGATGATCAACGAAGTTTCCATTATATATTGATTTGGCATAACAGCTCAAGAATCCTCCACAAAACAAGTCGACAAACTAAGATCCTTTGATGTCCAAGTAATTCATCAGCAGAATGGTTAGAACTGACATCTTCAGCTCCAATTCTCATCTACTCGGCTTGATTCTTTGCTTGAGTCTCCTGGGAACTGCATACACAGAAGTTGTTAAACCCGCTTCATGCACCAGCAACCTCACTTTCAGATGCTCACAGATGAAGAAGAATGCTTTTCTTAGCTTCAAAGAAGGTCTCACAGATCCATCAGGCCGCCTCTCTTCTTGAGTTGCTGAATATTGCTGTTAATTGACTGGTGTTGGCTGTGACAACAGTACATCACATGTTGTCAAGCTTGACCTCAGAAATCCATTTCAGTTTAGCAACTATAGTGATGAGGAGAGAGAAATTTTCAACAAGTCGAGCTTTGGGGGTAAGATAAGTCCTTCTCTACTCAATTTAAAGCATTTGAGTTACTTGGACCTAAGCCAAAATAATTTTAATGGAAACAACAGTACTAAGTTCTTGGGTTCCCTTGAAAATTTAAAATATCTCAATCTTTCTTTCTCATTGTTTGCGGGAGTTATTCCTCCCCATCTTGGGAATTTATCAAAACTGCAATATCTTGACCTTAATTTCTATCGATTCCCCATCATGGAGTTTACTCCTTGTAAAAGATCGGAAGCCAAAAGCTGAGTGGCTTGTTGGTCTTCCTTTGCTTAAGTACCTTTATCTGAGCAGTGCAAATCTTGAGGAAGTTACTCCGAGTTGGCTACAGGCAATTAATATGCTTCCCCAGTCTATTACTCTATTTCCTCCATCAACTTCACATTTCTTACAGTCCTTGATCTCTCTCGCAACATGTCGGACTCCTTAATACCTCACTCTCACTGGTTATCAAATTTGAGTGGTCTTTCAATCCTCAACATTGCTTACAATTCCCTTCAAGGTACCATTTCAGATGCATTTTCAAATTTGGTTTTTTTGGGAGAGCTTGATCATTTATACAGTCATTATATTGAAGGTCAGTTCCCAGCTGATCTGGAACGTTTGACCAAATTACGCAAATTGGATTTATCTGGAAACAACATTACTGGTATCATACCAAGCTCATTTGCCAAACTTTGCAACCTGCAAAAGTTAAGTCTGATGCACAATGGCATAATTGGGGAGATAACTGAGTTTGTGGATGGATTGTCCTAATGTTCTAACCAGGGACGGATCCAGGTAGGGGCCAAAGGGGGCCTGGGCCCCCACTGGGCCCAAAAAACAAAAAAAAAAAAAATAGCAAGTTAAAATTTTCAAAAAATATATATATAGGCTTGGGCCCCCCTTAGTTTTTAGCTCAGGCCCCCTCCCAAAAATCCTGAATTCCAAGCCCCACTGGCCAGCCCAAGAGGCAAGAGCCCATGACCCATGTAAATAAATTAAAAAAAAAAAAAAAACCTCAGCAGCAAACCTAACGGAGAAAGTGAAAGACGAAGGAAAAATAAAAAGAAAGGAAACAGAGAGATAGAGAGGCGAGATAGAGAGATAGAGACTACCCATGCCGACGCTGCTACAACAGTACCCACGCCACACCGATGTCGACGTGAGACGGCGAGAGTCTACCCAGACCCAGTACGGCAATACCCACACTGACGTCGTCATCATCACACGAGATGGTGAGAGTCTTAGCTGTCACCGTCGCCCACGCGAGCCCCATCTTGCCACCGTCGCCGGTTGCTCAAGCCTTCATAGGTATTTAATCTATGATTCTTTCCTAGTTTCATTCAAAACCTAAAAAATAAATAAGATGTTTGTGCTTGCTTGTGGAGTGTTTGTGTTTTTATTGATGATTGATGATGAGTGATGAACTGATTACTGATGTTGGTGATTGTGATTCTGTGAATTGAATTTGTGCTGCGACCTGTGGTTTTTTTTTTTTTTTTTTTTTGGGCATTTTGGCTTTTTGACTCTCTGTCACTCTGTGTGTGTTTGTGACTCTCTCTCTCTTGTATTATATAGATAAGAGAGATAGAGAGAGAGAGAGTAGAGTTTGTAGAGATTACTTTGACTGTTTGTTTGTTCTTTCATCTTTATTGACTGGTGGTTGGGCATAATAGGGACAAGTGACACTGTGACAGAAAAAAAGAAAAAAAGAAAAAAAAAAAAAAGAAAAGTAAAGAAAATTTTTTGTTAGTAGTGCGGAATAAATTTGTAGTGTCGGTAGTGCCGTAATGGGATCAGGTTAGTGGGTCAATATCAGAAAGATGGAGATAACACAAAGACAAAGATAAATAAAGGCAGACCAAAGACAAAAAGAAAAAAACAAATCATATAATATAGAAAATTGTCACACAAATTTAAGAAAATTGTCACACAAATTTAATATATATGATTCTTATTTTATTTGTAGATCATGAAAAAATCAACTACAAAACAATGCTTGATTTTTTCAAAAGAAAATATTCAAATTCTTCTGAAGTCAATGTGGGATTGCCAACGACTAATGTTGATATTCCAATTTTAGAAAATGTGGATGTTCCAATTCTAACATCTGCCTAGAATTGCTAGTTCTGGCTGATAATGGTTCGCTGGGGGGTTCTATCGGAAACTTTTCGTCCCTACAAGAACTTTACCTCACCGGAAATAAAATGAGTAGAGTCATTCCAGAAAGCATAGGAAAACCATCCATGCTTAGTACGTTGGATCTTCACAACAACTATTGGGAAGGTGTCTTTAACTGAAGCTCATTTTCAGAATCTCTCACAATTAACAATTCTGTACTTTTCTGTAGTGTCCACAACACTGTCATTTGTTTTTGATGTGAAACATGATTGGATTCCTCCTTTTAACCTGGGAATTGCTGAATTAGAAAACGTTTTGATAGGCCCAAACTTTCCGGCGTGGCTCTATAACGTTGACAATCAATTGAGCCCTTGGACTTAATGTAGGCTCCAGAAACAGTGCATCAGCACCCATAAGATCAACCATACAGTTTTGTGGCTCATGGACTTCAAACATTACAGCAGGATAGGAAGTAACATCAACCATCAAATGACTCCATATAATCTCGAAGAAAACGGCTTGATCCTTCAGCACGACTTCATATATAGACAATTCTGTATTGAATTTTACAGTCTTGCCATCTCTTTTTTTCATTGTAAAATTTATATTGCCCACAAACCTCTCCATTGAGACCCACTAGCAGCAAGGGCATGTTTGCCACCTAGAAGAATCTTTTCATCAAGGATGGTAAGTTCCATAAGGACGCCATTGTTTGCTTGACCCACTTCATCATTGTCATGTAGCACAGTTGGCTTGTAATATGCCTGCTCTTTGATGAGTGTAGCTTCTCCGTAAGTAATTATCTCATTACTATCAATTGCAGAATGTTGATCAATGACATATTCCCTGTCATCTTCACAAAGCTATAACTTGTCACTTGTACCTTCAAGAAGTTGTAACTCTTTGTAAAGTTGTAATTTACAACTATGTTTTTGTTGGCTTTTATTCCGTGCCAAATTTGAGTGTAATTATGTTCAATCTTTTGTATTCTGTATTTATTGTGGGATTTATTTGTAAGGGTTGTGTGTGGGAGAGAGAGAGTGTGAAGACTCAAGGCAAATTGAAGACTGAAGTGTTTTCGCGGGTAGCTCGTGAGTAAGCATCCGGTGAAGTGATGCATGTGCCTTGCACATGACTGAAATGCAAAGAGTCAGGACATGATGGAGATAGCTGGTTTTCGCGAGTGTCTCGCGGGTAAGGCCTTCCCGTGAGATACCCGCAAAACAGTCTGTTTTGCTATTTTGTCCTATCTGCTCCACTACATCCTCACCCATACTATATATACCATCATTACTAACAGATGTTGAGGAGTGCTTCTGAGAGAAAATCCTAGTCACAAACTTTGAGAATTAGAGATTGTTATACCCACAATTCTCTACACAATTGCTTGTGGATTTTCCTCAACTCCTACCTCTCCATTTCCATACCATTGAGAGGTTGATAGCCCAAACACTTACCACACCCTTTCAGAGTGTTCAGTGAGGTTTTGGTGCTGCTGGGAAGCATTGGAAGAAGCCAGGTTTTGGCAAATGCAATTGGGCATATTGCGGGGTTCGGAGAGTTAGACAAGACACGGTTCCGAGAAGTTTTGTTGGAGTAGGAGCTTGGGGGGCTTAGGTGCATTGGGTAGATTAGGCTTGGAGGGTCTCTTGCTAACCTATGTATCTCAACTAATTGTCTAGTGGATCAATTATCGCTTGGAGGGCGGGGGAGAGGTTTTACGCCAAGTACTTCGGTTTCCTCTTCGATAACACATCGGCGTGTTATCTTGTGTTTGCATTCTTCTTCCCACTCTTTTAGTTTTCATATTACTACTGTGTTATATTGATAATGGCTTAGAGTAGTTTATTTGTTTATCCGCTCGCATTTACTCTATTCCGCACTTAGTATAAGTTAGAGTAAAATCTATCGAGTCGTAATTTTTAATTTAGGGGTCTAAACATCTCTTGTGTTTTAATACATTTTCGAGCTTTCAATTGGTATCAGAGTGGGTACACTCACTGTGATTTTATTACATGAGTGTGATCCTTGACCCTTTTGTGATGGATCAGTCACAATCTCTCAATGCCCTACCATTCTTTGATGGGAGCAATTATGCCTTTTGGAAGGTCCGTATGAGGGCTTTATTGTGTACTATAGATGAGTCGGTATGGGACTTCGTCGAGAATGGGTATGTTAAACCCACGACAGCCAAGTTCGAGTGGGACAAGGCAGCACTTGCTTTGGCTATTGCAAATAGTAAAGCTATTAACGCTATATTCTTTGGTGTGTCTACTGATGAATTTCACAGGATATCGCATGTAGAGACAGCCAAGGAAGCTTGGGCGATTCTTGAGACTACCTATGGGGGTACCAAGAAAGTCAAGGACACGAAGCTCCAAATGCTTACCACCAGATTTGAAGAGCTCAAGATGGGTGACGATGAGTCTTTTGATTCATTCTATGGAAAGCTCAATAAAATTGTAATTGCTAAGCTCAATCTTGGAGAGAAGATTGAGGATGCTAAGGTGGTGAGAAAGATTTTAAGGTCACTATCGGAGAGTTTCCGAGCAAAAGTCACAGCTATAGAGGAAAGTAAAGATTTGGATGAGATCAAAATCCTAGAACTCATTGGATCTCTCCAAACATATGAGCTGGGAATGCCTTCTCACAAGACGTGCAGATCTCTTGCTCTTAAAACCATCACCGAGAGAATGGATGATTCCCTCGAAGAAGATGATGTAGAGAAGGAGGTAGCATTCCTTGCAAAGAACTTCCAAAAATTTCTGAAGATGAAAAACAGTGGGAAGCCATTCAGCAAAGGAAATTTTTCATCCTCCAAGGGTGATAGGAAGGAGTTTAAGAAGAAAGATGGGAAGGAGTTTCAATCCCCTCAAGGAATTGTGTGTTACGAATGCAATGGCCAGGGGCATCTCAAGAAGGAGTGTCCTAACTACTTGAGAGGGAAGGGCAAAGTGTTTGCCACTACTCTTAGTGATTCTAACAGTTCAAATTCAGACACTGAAGGAGAATGTGACAGTGAGGGGAACTACCGAGCCTTCATGACAATTGTCTTCATTGATTCAAAGAATGATTTGAGCAAATTGGTTGATGAACTTGGTGATCTTTTCGAGGATAAGGAAGTTGAAGAATCGGAAGATGAAGACGTGTACCAAAATGAAGGCGAGAACAACCTTCAAGAAGTATATGATTCTCTACTAGAAGATTGTGGCAAATATACCAAAGTTGCCAACCTTGCTGTGAAAAAGATGAAAAAGGTTGAAGAAGAGCATAGGGGAATACTTGTGCAACTCAAGGAAGCAAAGTGTAAAGTAGAAGGACTCAAGGGAGAGTTGGTTGAAGCATACTCTAAGATCAAGTTCCTTGAACTTGAAATTATCCAAGCTAATGTCAAGGTCGAGCGCATCTCCACCAAGAAACTTGACAATGTATTGTTCTCTAAAAAATCTTCACATGATAAGACCGGTTTGGGTTACATCGGAGAAGGAAGTTCTAGCAGCGAACCCAAGAAGGAACTAAGGTTCGTATCAGCCAAGAATGAAGAGAAACTTAAAGAAGTGAAGCCTGAGATTGAGACCCCTGCTGTAGTAAAGAGAACCATTGGTGCAAAGCCAAAGGAAAAAGGGAAGTCATTACCTAAAAATCAAAGGGAGCCTTAAGTAAAGCACTTGTGTCATCATTGTGGCACACAAGGACACACAAGGCCGAATTGTTTCAAGCTTCATGCACTCAAAAAGGCTAATTCTATGCATGGTCAAGAAACTTCAAAGAGAAGACCAAAGGGAGCACAAGCTAAGGGAGATAGTGAGGGACATCTCATTGGAGACGTTATGGAGATTTTGAAGAACATATCACTGTGCCTTACTAGCTTCACTCCGAGGTTTGAAAGTTATATTTGTCGTACCCCTCCATCTAAGGCTCTCACCCAAAACACTCGTAAAGTGTGGGTGCAGAAGGGTACTTATGCATGATTTCCTCCTATGTCCTTGCATTAATACTTCCGATGTTTAGGGTCATAGGTTCATGCATCATGTGATGCATTGCTTCTAGTTTATAGCATGTTTCCTTTACAAGTTTTGTTTTGCACTTATTTTTTGTTGATCTTACTTTACTTGTTTTGTTTTTGAGTGTGTTCAAAAATTCAAAAACCCATAAAAATTGAAAAATCTCCAAAAAGTTTGATCGCTTGTGTTGTGCCTATATCTCTTCCCAATTTTTTTATGTTTTTGCTTAAAGAGCTCAATAAATATAAATTTCAAAATGAAAAGAGATAATGAGCTGCAAAAGCTGTCGCACATACTAGTATTTGACTAGGAAAAAGGGAAAGCGACTTTTAAATTGAAATGTATGGTGCTCAAAAAGCCAAAAGCTTACTCTCAATATTGAAATATAAAAAATTTCAAGCATCGATCTCAAAAATGAGATGTATTGTTCAAAAATAATCAAATGTTATGATTTGTGCAGAAGACAAATGAAAAGCTTCTAAGATTTGTAATCATTTTCTTGTGGGAGGTCATATATGCTCATTTCTATAATTGAGATAGTCCACTTGACTTAGTACTAGTTGTGTATGACTTGATTGAATTGATTATTGAAGCTTCACTCTAGTCTAAGGACTATTCCACATTTGATACTCACTCACAACACACAAGTCTTAGTTCAATTAATGCTTATTTCATTTGTGTGATTGTACATGCTCAAATGTGATGTGTATGCTTAATTGCTTGCCGATCAAACCCAAAATGATTTTTGAATATTTTATATGTTTTTGAAAGTGATTGTATACTTTCGTGCTTTAAGTTTTTGTTCAAAATGCATTTTTGTGTTGTTCTTCAAAAACTTGTACAGAGGCATTTTTGCGAGAAGCTCGCGACTAAGAGCTGCCTGCGAAAAGAGTTCAAGGGAAATCTAAAAATCTCATTTTCATACAGAGAGTATCGCGACTATCTCGCGAGTATTTCGCGACCAAGCACTTCCCGCGAACTTATTTTTAGGCAAAAACTAGAAAAACATAAGTTTCATACAGAGGCTATTGTGACTGTCTCGCGACTGTTTCGCGATCAAAAGCTTCTCGCGAAAGCCTCTATTCTTCAGTGGTGTTTTTCGTGACTGTCTAACCTGCGAAAAACGCATGTTTTCAGTTTTATAAGGCTGATGTGATAGTTTTTTAAAACACTTTCTATTTCCCTCGCACTGCCTCTCTCGAACCTCTCTCAACCCAAATTTCTTTTCTCTTAAAACCCTATCATTTTCAAGCTTATTTTCTGCAAAATTAACTTCAAGGTTAAACATTCTTTTCATTTTTGTCTTAGATTATGCAGAAGTTAACTTAGGGTTTTAAAATTGGGGATTTTCGAAAAAAGGGTTGGGTTCATGATTTTTAAGCAAAATGTTTTCAAAATTTTGATTGGGCTGAGTCCCATTTGGTCTGTGTGTATCTGTGTTAGCCCTTGTGGAATTTTAAACATGTATTGAGGAATTTTTCTATGTGTTCATGCATTGTCCATTCATGTAGTGCAGTGTTGCATGCCAAGTATTTGTCAAAATGTTCAAGTGACATTTTTGTATTACTTTGGACTCAAATGAGTTCCAATTTTTGGGAATACCCTTGATTGAACTTGGTTACCATGTTTTGACTATTAGGTGTGTGTTTTACACACTTTGCCCAATTTGTGCCTCACAATGCTATGCCATGCACCACCTAGGCACACACTAGGCACACACCATGCACCACCTCATGCACACACGTGCACACTAGATGCACACACATGCATAGTTTCTTATTTCTTGCGTGTTAGTTATTTTTTTTATGGTTCAACACTTATAGCATGATTTTTTTTAACCTTGTTGTGTTCTGTTTTGAGTATTTTTACTTTTTTTTTGGACTAACATGAAACTAATCATGTTTGTGCTCTGTTTTTGTGTTATTGCACTTGTTTCCCTCTTGCTTGGTAATTATGTGTGTAGATGTCTCCATTCAAGACATTAGCTGTGAAAGGAGGAAGCAGCAAAGGAAAAGAGCCTGTGATTGATGTTGATAATCTCTCACCAAGGCCAAAGAGGACTCGATCACTGATAGGAGTGTTTGATCCTAATTATTTCTGATCCTATGCTACATTTCAGAACTTTGAGAACTACTTTAGGGAAGCTCCATTGTTGGTTGAAAGGGCTATTGAACAAGCGTCTCTTCTTGACACTAAAATCCCTACATGGTTAGCCACCAAGGATTAGAACTACCTACTTTCCAACTTCGATGATGCATACGAGAACATGGTCAAAGAGTTTTATGCTAATGCCATTGTTGAAGGAGAGGAGCTCAAATGTTAGGTTAGAGGAAGAAGTTTCTCAGTAACACCGGTGTATCTGGCGGAGATTATACACATTAACTGGCCAATGTTAACTCCACCACCGATATATGATGATCTGAATCCAGATGCGGAGATTCTTCAAGAGGCTTTAGGAGATAATTTAGAGTTCTCATCCAATGGGAAATCAATAAGTGCGGGATCCCTATCTCTCAAATTGAGGCTACTCATGATGATCATGTTTCACAACCTCTATCCTCTGTTAAGCACCGGGTACATGAATCTTAGTTGAGCGTTATTCCTCCATGATTTGATCACTGACGAGGAGATTAATGTGTGCTCTCACATTTTCCACATCTTGGCAAAAATAGTTGAACAGACTGCTTCAAGGAACTGTATTCCCTTTTGCTGCATTATCTCAAAGATCTTAAAGCTCAAAGGCATGTGTCCTTCGGAAGATGAGCACCCATACCCACGGCCAAGCCCAATAAACATTCGTACTCTCAATGCAAGTATAAGTCACACCAAAAAGAGCACCAAGCAAGAGAGCCATGCCACTCTGGGAAGTTCAAGCTTTACCTCCCATGCTTCTTATGCAAAGCTAGACAACATCATAGTTACTCTCCAAGAGATTAATACCAAAATATCCAGACTAGCTACCATCATGCACTTCTAACACATTCGGTTTGACACAAAGATCACATCTCTCCAAACTCAGTTGGACCAAATTCAGAGGAAGCTGGAAGAATATGGAGACTAGCTATTCCATGACAAAAAGGGGGAGATAGTCTTCGATAGGGGGAGTGTAGTGATAGGGGAGGAGAAGCTAAAAGATTTTTTTTATTGCTTTCTTTAAAATCTTAAGTACTCTGTTTTAATTTCATTACTTGTATTTACTTCATTGCTTTGTAGCAATTTTTTAATACTTCTAGATGTTGCTAAACTATCTTAAGTACCTCACACTTGTACCCTTGTAGGATCTTGTATCCTAGATGCATATACTTCATGTATTTTGCATTGGTTATGTGTTGGACATGCAATTGATCATAGTGATTGGTTTTTATTGCTTTGCATGTCCAGATGAGAATTTACTAGTTAAATGTTCATTGTAGTCATTCTTTAATGGCTGACCTTGTTTGATCAAGATATGCTTACATGTTTTACAGTGTTTACAAACTTGATCGCACTTTACTTGCTCATGTACGTACCATGTATTCAACTTGTCATAAACTTAATGAAAGTTTTGTTTGTGTGTGAGTGTTTCAAGTTACAGGTATATATGTGCAAGTGCTTCACAGCTTCTAGATTAGGTGTGAGTGAGTTATGCCACTGTTCCTAAACTCATGTTTAAGTCTAGAGTCTGTTTTAGAGGTTTTGTCACGGAATAGTCTAGAGTCTGTAATTTACAACTATGTTTTTGTTGGCTTTTATTCCGTGCCAAATTTGAGTGTAATTATGTTCAATCTTTTGTACCCTGTATTTATTGTGGGATTTATATGTAAGGGTTGTGTGAGAGAGAGAGAGAGTGTGTGTGAAGACTCAAGGCAAATTGAAGATTGAAGTGTTTTCGCGGGTAGCTCACGAGTAAGCATCCCGCGAAGTGATGCATGTGCCCTGCACATGACTGGAATGCGAAGAGTCAAGACAGGATGGAGACAACTGGTTTTCGTGAGTGTCTCGCTGGTAAGGCCTTCTCTCGAGATACCCACGAAACAGTCTGTTTTGCTATTTTGTCCTATCTGCTCCACTACATCCTCACCCACACTATATATACCATCATTACCCACAGATGTTGAGGAGTGCTTCTGAGAGAAAACCCTAGCCATAAATCTTGAGAGTTAGAGATTGTTATACCCATAATTCTCTACACAATTGCTTGTGGATTTTCCTCAACTACTACCTCTCCATTTCCATACCATTGAGAGGTTGATAGCCCAAACACTTACCACACCCTTTCAGAGTGTTTAGTGAGGTTTTGGTGCTACTAGAAAGTATTGGAAGAGGCCAGGCTTTGGCGGACGCAATTGGGTGTATTGCGGGATCCGGAGGGGTAGACAAGACACAGTTCTGAGAAACCTTATTGGAGTAGGAGTTTGGAGGGCTTAGGTGCATCGGGTAGATTAGGCTTGGAGGGTCTCTTGCTAACTCATGTATCTCAACTGATTTTCTAGTGGATCAATTACCACTTAGAGGGTGGCAAAGAGGTTTTATGTCGAGTACTTCGATTTCCTCTTCAATAACACATTGGCGTGTTATCTTGTGTTTGCATTCTTCTTCCCTACTCTTTTGACTTTCATATTACTGTTGTGTTATATTGATAATGGCTTAGAGTAGTTTATTTGTTTATCCGCTCGCATTTACTCTATTCCGCACTTAGTATAAGTTAGAGTAAAATCTATCGAGTTGTAATTTTTAATTTGGGGGTCTAAGCAGCTCTTGTGTTTTAACATATTTTCAAGCTTTCGCTCTTCTTTGGACATGCTCTCAAGATCCCCTTGCAATCATGAGAGCTCTTCTTTTATATAATTTGATAATAAACCTGATTGAGCTCGACCTTCTTGCGGGCCCAATTAATGTATTTATTTTATTTTATGTATTTCTTGCACGACCCAAGCCCTTGTGAACTAATGGGGAATTGAGAGAGCATGTGACATGATTTATGCGTTACTAGTTTCTAAAAGAGTTAGTATCTCCATTAGCTATACCCCGTCTTTTTTGGAGGGTATGAGTCGGCTCTATTGGACCTTTTGCATGAGCCAAACCTGTGTGTGTTGCAAAGTGGGCTGATACACTAGTAGCACCAAAGGCTCACGGAAAGAGTTTAGTATCCAAAATTTTGTCCCAAATAGAGGTCCTAAACTCTTGTTGTGTGTGGCTTGACTTTCTCACCTAACCACTTTGGCCTCTAGAGCATAGCTAGCCCCCCATTGATCTTACTTGCTAACAACAACTAAGTTTAGCCTCCTAAGGACCTAAATTAACTAAGGAAGAGTAGCCAGTGAGGCTTAGTCTAAACCTTTCCCTAATCATGCAAAAAAAAAAAAAAAAAAAGCTATTTGCTTTGCCCAAACAAATGAAAATTTGAAAATTTCTCTTTATAAAACATCTTGGGGTCCAAAACCTCTTCTATTAACCAAAAACAAGTACTTAGGGACACCCAAAACTCAATATAAGAGGCCTCCATTAGCTCAAACAGATTTAGCCTCGTTCTACGCTTAAAACTCCAACTTCAAAACCAAAGGTCATTCAGCTATCAAAGAGTTACATGATTCTGAGGCCCATGTGTGAAAATAGTGGTACCAAAGAGTCTTCTCTCTCCCTGTCAGCATCTCTCTCAAATTCCTCTTCCTACTATCCATAAAGAAAAATTTAATACCTAATGTTCTAAGCATTTTTTTTCTGCATTTGATTCATTGTAATTTTGATTTTTCTCTTTTTAAAGAACCATTAGCCTTTTATTATCACACATTTAAAATTTTGGGCTTAACTCTCCAGAAGCAATCATTTTTAAAGAACCCGAGAGGAGATTTGGCCATTGTCCCAAAAATGTCTCCAACATTAAGGAAGCAAAGAGATTTAAATATAATTAATGTACTAGATAAGACTAAGATTATGATAGTGCCGATGCACTCATCATTTGTAATTTTACCAAAAGTTCCCTTCTTTTTCCTAACTAGCTAATATCCATGCAATGCCATGAATTTTTAATTTTGTTAAAAAAAAGATTATTTTATGATCAAAGTTTGATACTTATCTTGTGTTATAATATTGGAGGAATCAACTTTAATTATATGAGATGAAAAAAAGAATAAATATAAATTGTTAAAATCAATATAATTTAGAAGATGAAACTTTTTTTTTTTAAAGTAAAAGGCGAAAGAATAGTTCGCTCTATGCTCACTGCGTGGCTACGTTAGAAGATGAAACTATTTCTTAAATGAATTGACGAATATTTAATTATTTCCATTAACTTAAGGGTACAATTATTATTTTTATATTTGTTTTCGATTGAACATTGTTCCTTTTTTTTTTGGGTAAATTAAAGTGAATTTTATAATAAATGATGTTCAACTTATAATCTAAAAAAGAGTAAATTGCAAAGTTCACCTCTAACGTTTGGGATTGCTTGAATTTTACATTGAAGTTTGAAAAATTAGATTTTACACCCTGAAATTTACTTCTGCTAGCAAAAGCAACTCCTTCGTTAGTGGTTTGCTGACTTGTTTGTTAAGTGCCACATCATACTGTCGCATTTGCTAGTTGGACCAATTAAATGGTGACATATGTTATCAACTATTCAATCTCATTAATTAAACTTAAAATAAATTAAAATAAATCTTTAATAATATTTTTCTTTTATAGTATTTATAATTTTTTGGGTATTCAAAATTTTCCCCAAGAATTTCTTTCCAAAGAAACACTAAAAAATGACAAATTGAAGCAAAAATTCAAATGATTCCAGCCAGAAACAAAAAAGAAAAAAGAAAAAAAAAATTCTCAGCATTTTTTGGATAACCAAATAGAAAATTTTCCCAAGAAACACACCACAATAATGAGCAAACCCAACAACCAAAATACTTAGAGTACAATATTTTGGGCATTTAAAATTTTCCCAGTAAATCAAGATTTTCTATCCAAACAAACACTAAAAAAATTACAAATCAAATTAAAATCCTATTCCAAAAAACACAAGCAACTTCAACAAGGCACACATCAAAACCCATGGATCTACAAGCCCTCATTTCCCAAACCCAAAAGAAATCCTCAAGCTTTCATAACATAATCACCAAATCAACCAAAGGATAAAACCAAACAAAATAGGTGTTAAACTGTGTACAAGACAAGGATGCAAGGGACCTGCCTAAGCTACAAGTAGTTTAGAATAGAAATGCTTAAGCTACAAGTAGTTTGTATATAGCATTAGTTAGATTCTATTTTGACACTTGTCAGTTTTGTATTGGCTAGATTAGAAGTTAGTTAGAGCTGTTAGTGTTTCCCGCCTCTGATCCTATTATATAAAGGCAGAGCTTAGATATTTATCAATACATGTTTATACAATTCTCTCATCTCTCTCTCTCTCTCTCGTGGTTTGCTTGATTTCCTCCATTGATGAAGATTGTATGAGAGCTTGAATTCTAACATGGTATTAGAGTCGAGCTAGTTCAAAGTCTTCGTTCTTGGTACACTCTGAAATTACTAGTTCAATTCTTTGTTTTTCCTGTGCATTGTTTCAGACAAGTAGAAAATTTTCTTTTACATTTTCTCTTGATTCACACACATTTTCTTTCCTCTCTGTTTTGATCTCTTTTGCAATTCTTAGCAAATAGAATTCAGAACTTAGGCTTTTAGTAATTGAATTTCATTTGGATCTTGATTTGATTATTGAAAATTCAATTCTCATTTCTTATGAAAGAACCTTAGGGTTTCTGTGGTTGAATTCATCATCTAAATCTTCAATTGTTCAGAGATTTAGATTCAATTCTTGAATTCTGGTTCAATCCTCGTTCTGAGAATCTTGAAGCTTTTGTTGCTGTTCTTGTTGAATTTTGGTTTAGAGTTCATCATTCTTGGCTGTAGTCTATCAGTTCTTGATCTTATTTGTAGTTCATCTGTTCTTGATCTTTGATTTGAAGAAATGAGTGACAGTACATCAAGTACCTTTGTTCCAACCATTTAGCCATGGGAGAATTCTTCTAGCCCATATTTCTTGTCTAACAGTGACAATCCTAGTGTGTCACTTGTCATCCAACACCTCATTGAAGAGAACTACAGCACCTGGAGTAGGGCTGTTCTCATTGCTTTGGATGCTAAATCCAAAATAGGCTTCATTGATGGGTCCTTACTGAAGCCTCAATCTGTGGATCATCCTCTTTACACTGCTTGGTGCAAATGCAACAACATTGTTCTAGCCTGGTTGTTTAATTCCATCTCAAAGGATCTTCAACCTAGTGTGGTTTATTTCAAGATAGCTAGGGAAGTTTGGTTGGACTTACAACACATATTTTCTCAAGCAAATGGACCACGCATTTTTGAGTTAAGTTAAGAAATTTGCTCTTTAGCACAAAAGGATTTGGGCATCAGTAGCTATTACACCAAGTTTAAGTCACTGTGGCAAGAACTTTTAGATTATATGACTTGTTCTTGTGGTCATTAGGTAGAAGATTGTGTTATGTCTTTCTTGATGGGCCTCAATGAAACCTATACCATAGTTAGAGGGCAATTCTACTAATGGATCCCATTCCTTCTTCAGGCAATGTGTTTTCTCTTTTGCTTCAAGATGAGAAGCAAAGAAATGTTGGAAAGAAGAACACCATTAAGTCTTTTGCTCTGGCAATCAAGACTAATGGTTCTGGCAAGTCATTTAACAAGGCCAAATCTGGCAGACCACAATGTCCTCATTGTGGAGTTTTGGGACATGTTGCTGATAAATGTTACAAGCTAAACGGGTACCCCCCTGGTTATAAGTTCAAGACCAAGGGTTCACAAGTTGCTTCCTTTGCTAATAATGTGTAGCAGTTGATACTTCACTTGATGAAAGTGTGAACTTGACCCGTTCAGAATATCAACAACTGCTTAGCTTGTTGAATTCACACAGCCACTTTGGTACACAAGCACCACAAGAAGGAGGTTTTGACACACACCAAGTTGCTAATATCATCACTCAGCCTACCATTGGTCTTCAGGAACATGAGGTTTCAAGTATTTGGTCAGCTCCTTCTTTAGACTATTTTGTTTTTTCCTCTAGTGCAGCCACAACTCATATTAGTTCTAGTGATTGGATTTTGGATAGTGGTGCCACAGACCATATGATTCATTCAATAATTCCCTTTACTTCTATAACCTCTATAGTTCAAATCTCTGTTAGGTTTCCTAATGGTGATTTGGCTAAGGTTACACATGTTGGGACTGTACAAGTTTCTCCTACTTTGTTGTTAGAAAATGTGCTTTGCATTCCTAGCTTCTCCTTCAACTTAATCTCCATTAGTAAGCTGACTCAATCTTCATCTTGTTGTTGTATTTTCCTTTCACAATTTTGTCTCATTCAAGACTTACAGCTCTGGAAGATGATTGGGTTAGGTAAAAAGCAAGGTGGACTCTACACATTGCAAAGCCAATCTGTTGCTTCCCTGCCTGCATCTGTTTCTGATGTACTTGCTAAATTGCCTAGGTTTTCTTCTTTTTGTTTCAATTCTTGTACATCTAATGTTGACAAGACTAGCTTATGGCATTGTAGGTTAGGTCACCCTTCCTTACAAAGATTAGTCTTGTTGCAGTCACTTGTACCAAATGTCATGACTTGCAATATTAATAAAACTTTTGATTGTTCTGTTTGTCCTCTTGGCAAGCAGAAAAGGTTACCTTTTCCTTCATCTATTTCTTCTTCCTCTTCTTGTTTTGATTTGGTTCATGCTGACATTTGGGGGCCTTATTCTACTCCTTCATTAAATGGATCTAAGTATTTTCTTAATTTAGTGGATGGTTATAGTAGATATAGTTGGGTTTACTTGATGAAACACAAGTCTGAGACTTCATGCTTAATTCAATCCTTTTATAATATGATTTTCACACAATTTCAGGTTCCCATTAAGATCCTTAGATCTGATAATGGACCTAAGTTTGCTTTAAACTCTTTTTATACTTCTAAGGAATTATACACCAGCTTAGTTGTGTAGAAACACCACAAAAAAACTTAGTGGTTGAAAGGAAGCATCAATATCTCCTTGCTGTTGCTAGAGCTTTGAGATTTCAAGATAATCTTCCTTTGAAGTTTTGGGGTGATTGTGTTCTCACTGCCACTTACCTGATTAATAGAATTCCTATTCCCCTTTTGCATGATCTCACTCCTTTCCAAATGCTATTAGGTATGCCTCCTTCCTATAATCATCTTAGGTCTTTTGGCTGCCTTTGTTATGCTTCTACCTTGGCTAGAGACAGGTCCAAATTTGATCCCAGGGCCAAGGCTTGTGTTTTCCTTGGTTATCCATTTGGTACCAAAGGTTACAAGCTTCATGATTTGGCTTCTAGGACTTGTTTTGTTTCAAGGGATGTTGTCTTCAAGTGTCTTGTTTTCCTTTTAAACATTGGACTCCTAAATCCGCTTATATTCCTTCTTTCCTATCTTCTGATTCAATGTTTCCAGACCAACCTGTTCTGCTTGAATCTAGTTCTTCACTTGTTTCTGCAGACCTTTCTACTCTTCTTGTTTCTGTAGAATTCACTCCTGCTTTTACCATAGATATTGCAACCCCTCCTAATGAGTTTCCAGACCTTGTGTCTCTTCCTTCTGACTTAGAGCAGTCTCATTTTGCTCCTACCTTTCCTGTGCTTCCCAATTTTGTTTCTCCACCATCACCTCAACCTCAAAGAAAATCCTGTAGACCTCATAAGGCACCCCCTTATCTTTTTGATTACCACTGCAACCTTGCTTCTGCTCATGTGTTGGCCTTAGCTTCACTTACTCAGTCTCATGATTCCAGTGCTTCCACTACTTCAGGTATTCTCTACCCCATATCTTCTACTTTGTCTTATGATAGGCTTTCTACTTGTCATAGGGCTTCTGCCATTTCACTTTTTGTTTCTAAGGAGCCTGATTCTTATGTTGAAGCCATCTTGGATCCTAGATGGCATGAGGCAATGCAAGCTGAGATTGATGCTCTTAAGGCTAACAACACTTGGATTATGTGTCCACTTCCTCCTGGCAAGGTTCCTATAGGGTGCAAGTGGGTTTACAAAGTGAAGTTGAAGGCTGATGGTTCTGTGGAGAGGTATAAGGCTCGTTTGGTGTGTTAGGACATATGTGATTCACTTATTAGGAACATATGTTACTATTTTATGTAATTGACTAATCCTTTGACAAAACACACTTTATTTGTATTTGGGTAGATCTAGGATGTGTTTAATACTTCAAGAAACTTTGTTTCAAGATCAAGTGTTAAAGTCATACGAGTCTATCCAAGAAACAAGCTGAAGAAGTGCATGTCATTAAAGATCGACAGCTAGCTCGACAGTTAGCCATCTATCGAGCTTAAGAAGTTGTTTCAGCCCCATGGCTTGACAGCTGCTCGATAGCAACTCGACAGATAGGCATTTATCGAGGTTTATGAAAAACAGAGTTTCAGTTCTGTTTTTGACTCCAATCCGTGATTATGTGTTTGAGCTTTCTTTTCTCACAACCCTAGACATATAAAATGATTATTTTAAAGACTGTCAAAGGGTTCACAAGTTGCATAAGTGTTGAGCAAAGTTTGTTCAAGCAAATTGCGACTGGAGATAGAATTTGCCCTAGTTCATCATTCTTGTGAAGAAGTTGCTGTGTTTGTGCACCGTAGGATTTTGTGACCAAGCATTTTCTTGATCTTCATCGTTGGGATGAACTGAAGAACTTTGCAGCCAACAACCTTCTCTAGTTGGTGATTGAAGTTGCGTACTGGGATCTGCGTAATTGGTTAGTCACGTACTGGGAGCCGTGCATCAAAAGGAGAAATTGTCACTACAGAACAAGTCCAATTGGATATTGGGGTAAGGCTTCAGCTGTAAGTTGGTATAAGGTACTAAGATTCCTTTACTTGTAACCGCTTGTTGTGATAATAGTGGAATTTCGGGAGTGGTGACTTTAAAATCACCCGGTGGGGTTTTTGCTGTGTTGGTTTTTCCCATTCGTAAACAAATCACTGTGTCAATTTATTTTCCACTGCACTTAGTTTAATTGGTGATTTGTTTGTGCTACCACGTGTTTGCATTTTAATTTGATTAATTAATAAACTTGGTTAATTTATCAATTAATTCATCACAAGGGATCAATACGTTTTTGGTCAAGTGAGGGAATTGATTTTTTGAGACTTTTTCTCCTGTGGTCAAGTTTGTCATAGTCAGGACCTTACTTTCTCCTGCTACTGTTTCTAGATGGCATTTGACACAACTTGATGTCAATAATGCCTTTTTTCATGGTGATCTTCATGAAGAAGTCGACATGCATCCACCACCTGGGTTTGGCAGCAAGAGGGAGGTTTGTAGATTGCTCAAGTCTTTATATGGACTTAAACAAGCTAGCAGAGATTTGCTAAATAGTCTTCCACAATTATTGATCATGGGTTTGTCCAATCCAAATTTGATTACTCAGTCTTCACCAGAATTAAGGGAAGTTCTATTATTATCATTTTGGTGTATGTTAATGACATCCTAGTTGCAAGCAACGATGTAGATGCAGTGAGTTCTTTCAAATAATTTTTGGATAGCAAATTCAAGCTTAAGGACCTTGGCACATTGAAATATTTTCTTGGACTTGAGGTGGCTAGAACTACAAAAGGTATCTCTTTATGTCAGAGGAAGTATAACTTGGATCTTCTTGCTGACACAAGTTTGTTGGCTAGTAAACCTGCAAGCATACCTATGGAGCAATCTGTAAAATTAAGCAGCTCTATTGGTGAACTAGTTTTAGATATTTCATAGTATAGAAGATTAATTGGCAAACTTCTTTACTTAACCTTGACCAAGCCTGATATATGGTACTCAGTGCATAAATTGAGCCAATTTCTTAGTTCCCCTAAAGTTCCTCACTTACAAGCAGCTTATAGAATCATCAAATACTTGAAGAAGACACTAGGGCAGGGTCTTTTCCTTTCTGCAGATTCAAGCTTACAATTGAAGGCTTATTGTGATGCTGACTGGGTAGCTTTCATTGATACAAGAAAATCTGTTTCAGGTTTTTGTGTATGTCTAGGGGATTCTTTAATTTCCTGGAAATGCAAGAAACAAGAAGTTGTCTCAAGATCTTTAGCTGAGTTTGAGTATAAGGCTATGGCCACAGTGACTAGTGAGATTGTGTGGTTAATTGCCTTGTTCAAAACCTTTGGGGTGCATCATACACAACCTGCTTACCTGTATTGTGATAGCAAAGCTGCTCTGTACATTGCTGCCAATCCCGTGTACCATGAAAGAACAAAACATGTTGAAGTGGATTATCATTTTATTAGAGAGAAAATTCAAGCAGGTGTTATCAAGACCTTCCACATTCCAACAAGGCATCAAATAGCAGATTTCTTCACTAAAGCCCTTTGACAAAAGCAGTTCTTTCATCTTCTTTCCAAGATGAACTTGATAAATATATACAGTTCACCTTGAGGGGGAGTGTTAAACTGTGTACAAGACAAGGATGCAAGGGACCTGCCTAAGTTGCAAGTAGTTTACAAGTAGTTTAGAATAGAAATGCTTAAGCTACAAGTAGTTTGTATATAGCATTAGTTAGATTCTGTTTTGACACTTGTCAGTTTTGTATTGGCTAGATTAGAAGTTAGTTAGAGCTGTTAGTGTTTCCCGCCTCTGATCCTATTATATAAAGGGCAGAGCTTAGATATTTATCAATACATGTTAATACAATTCTTTCATCTCTCTCTCTCTCTCTCTTGTGGTTTGCTTGATTTCCTCCATTGATGAAGATTGTATGAGAGCTTGAATTTTAACAAGCTCAGTGCCATAAATGGAGAGAGAGAGAGAGAGAGAGAGAGAGAGAGAGAGAGAGAGAGAGAGAGAGAGAGAGAGAGAGAGAGAGAGAGAGAGAGAGACGGCCATCAGTGGTGGAGACATCGTTGACCTGCGCTGCTGTGTATGGTGGTTGTGCTCTTGAGGTTCGGGCTTGGCTGAACTTGAGAGAGAATCGGGCTTAGGACAAAGAAACCTGCGAGAGGAGAGAGTGAGCCATCCATTGTGGCTTGTGGTGGTCGCTGGTAGTGTCCATGGGGTTTGGCCGCGTGAAGCTTGGCCACCAGCCCCACCACCACTTGATCTGCTCTGCCGCTGGTTTAATCTTTTCATCACTTTCTTTCTCCCCTGTCTCACTCGAATGCCTTTATAAGATGCCGATCCACCATTGTTAGGTGTCCCTAGTAGTTATGAAATGCTAAACATTGTATAAAAAAAAATGTTTGTCCATAAAAAAAAATGTTTATGAAAAAACAAAATTGAATTATTTTATTTTTTGTTTTTAGTTTTTATTTAATTAATTTTTTAAAAATAAGTTTTTATTCTAATTATTTAAAGTTTTTAAGTTATTTATCTGATGAGAGAGAGAGAGAGAGAGCGAGAGAGAGAGCCAGAGAGAGAGAGCGAGACCGAGGACGTGAGTTACTGATTTGGTAGAGAGAGAAAAAGGAGGCCAACAATGGTTTTTTTTTTTTGCAAGGTGGTTACAGATTTGAAGGTGGTGTTTTCTTTTTTCTTTTCTGGGATTTGAGCATGAGACAAGCTGAGAGAGAGAGAGAGAGAGAGAGAGAGAGAGATGAATTGGAAGAAGACTGGAAGAGAGATTTAGACGTAGAAAGAGAGAGAGAGAGAGAGAGTGAGGAATGGATATTTTTAATAGATTGTTTTTATATTATTTTAATGTTTTGATTATATTATTTTAATATAATACAATGTTAAAATAGAAGATGTGATATAGTATATATTGTAAAGTGGTGTGGTAAAATAAATAAAGTAAGTTTTGGTGTGACAAAATGGCATTCAATATAGCACAGCTGGTGATAGTGCTTTAAGAGTATTTGTAGCAGTGTAGGTATAATATTATAATGCTATATTTTAGCTACACTAACACTAAAATAATGCTCCAGCAGTGGAGCTATATCCATTTTTTTTAGCTCCACATGAACAGTGCACATCTATAGCAGTGCACATCTATCTATAGATGTGCACTGTTCATGAGAGCTAAAAAAAAAAAAATATATATATATATATATTTTATTCCAGCTTTTTATTAAAAAAATGCCTCTCTCTCTCTCTCTCTCTCTCTCATTCACTCTCACCGTGCCTCTTTCTCTCTCTCTCTCTCTCTCATTCACTCTCATCTCATCTCTCTCAGTCTCACTCTCTCAACTCCGGTATCTCTCTCAACCTCACTCTCTCAACTCCAGTATCTCTCTCAACCTCACTCTCTCAACATAGTGCTCCAGCCGCTGGGTCGTGGTTGTGCTCCGGCCTCGTGGATCGAAGTGGCTTCCCTCACCTCCACTCCACCGCTGGGTCGTGGTTGTGATTTGGTGTGGGTTAGTATCGAGGTTGGGATCGGTGTGTAGGTTTGATTTGTGATGGCTAGGTCCGATTTGTGATTTGTGACTATGGGTTCGATTTGGGTTGGTTTTTTTTTTTTTTTCCTCTTGCTGTGGACTGGTGGCCGGTGGTGGTGGTGGTGGTTGTGGGTGTGGCTGATGGTAGAGGTGGTTGTGGATTTGTGATTTGTGGCTGTGGGTTCGATTTGGTTTGGTTTCGTTTGGTTTGGTTTTTTTTTTTTTTTTTTTTTTTTTTTTTCCTGTTGTGGACTGGTGGTCGGTGGTGGTGGTTATGGGTGTGGCTGATGGTAGAGGTGGTTTTGGATTTGTGGGTTCGTTTTTTTTTTTTTTTTTTTTTCCTGCTGTGGACTGGTGGCTGGTGGTGGTGGTGGTTGTGGGTGTGGCTGATGGTAGAGGTGGTTGTGGATGGTGCTGTTGATGTTTTTTTGGGTAGTGGGATATATTATTTTATTGTAGTGGTTATATTATTTTATTGTGATATTTATATTATTTTATTGTGTTGAAAACTAAAATAGATTCATTGCTGCAGCATGTATGTAAGTAAAATAGATAAAGTGACTTTTTGTGTAGCTAAAAAACTAAAAATTTAGATCCACTGTTATGGATGCTCTAATGCTCTTATAACAAGTGTCATATTATACGGCTCTGTTTTTCATTCTACTCTTTCTCACGAGCAAAGTCGTTTATACTTTGAATTTGATGGCTACGTGTCAACAGTACTACTAATAAGATTCTGCATGCATAACACTTGCACCGCCAGTTCTCTCAGAAAAATCGAGCGAATGATGTGCTTTTAAGACGCCACAAATATATGCTCGCACCCCATTCCCAACCTTTATTCTTCTTCAACCATGCTATCTCTCTCTCTCTCTCTCTCAAAGATGAATTTACAATTAGTTCATATTATTCTCACCACACTATCTTGTAGAATATTGCAAATAGATTAGTATATATATCTTGCATTTAATGCATAGTTTTTCATCTTAATTCTTTGTGCATATTTTCAATCTTTTAGTTTCAATCACACAAATGTGAATCAGAACATAATCAAGGGCTCTTATTACGTTTAACTCTATTAAATATGAGATTTGAATTAGTTGGATCATAAATTATAAAACGAGATTTGAAGTTTAGTCATAAATTATGAAATGAAGATTCAGGAGTGGTGGATTCTGGAAGTAGGTGGAAACTTTCCCTTAAAATAAATAATAATAATAATAAATTAAAAAAAAAAAAAAACTTTATGCAGACACTATCTTTTCTCTCTCTCTATATATAACTTCTATTTTGTACATTCACTACATTAACAACTTTACAGAAACCAGAATGACTATCTCATCAGGCAGCGATGCCCATCTCCTCATTTTCCCATACCCAGCACAGGGCCACATGATACCACTCTTAGACCTAACCCACCAACTAGTCCTCCATAGCTTCACCATCACCATTCTAACCACCCCAAAGAACCTCCATCTCCTCGACTCTCTTCTCTCCACTCACCCAGCTTCCATCAACACCCTCGTCCTCCCATTTCCCACACACCCTTCAATCCCACAAGGCCTAGAAAACACCAAAGACTTAGCCCCCACTTCTTTCGAAGCCATGATATGCTGTTTAAGTGAACTCTACGACCCCATAACACAATGGTTCAAATCCCACCCTTCACCACCTTCGGCTATAATATCCGACATGTTCTTAGGTTGGACTCATCGACTCGCATGTGAACTGGGTATTCATCGTATCGTGTTCTCGCCCTCTGGTGCTATGGCTTTATCTGTCATGTATTCTCTCTGGCGTGATCTACCTAGGAGAGAAAACCCTAGTGATGAAAACGAGGCCGTTTCGCTCCCCAACATTCCTAGTTCCCCGAAATACCCTTGGTGGAAACTCTCTCCCCTTTATCGTAGCTTCGTTGAAGCAAACCTAGATTCTGAATTCATCAAAGATGCGTTTCGCGCTAACATGGCGAGTTGGGGACTCGTTATCAACTCGTTTAACGGGTTGGAAAGGGTTTATTTGGAAAATTTGAAAAAAGATATGGGGCACGATCGTGTCTGGGCAGTAGGACCATTACTCCCATCTTTGCCTAATCAGAGAGGTGGGTCCAGTTCAGTCAAAGTAGAAGAGATTTTATCGTGGCTTGACACGTGTGAAGATCGCAAGGTTGTGTACGTGTGCTTTGGGAGTCAAGCTCTATTGAACAATAATCAGATGGAGAAGCTTGCATTTGGGTTAGAGAAAAGTGGGGTCCAGTTTGTTTGGGTGGTAAAGGAGCCCACAGAAGTATACGTGGACGGTGATAACAACACTGTTCCACAAGGATTCGAGGATCGTGTGGCTGGGAGAGGCCTTGTTATTAAAGGGTGGGCTCCACAGGTTTTGATACTAAGTCACCGAGCCGTGGGTGCGTTCTTGACTCACTGTGGATGGAACTCGGTCCTTGAGGGGATAATAGCTGGGGTGCCACTGCTGACGTGGCCATTGGGAGCTGACCAATTTGTGAATGATAGTTTATTGGTGGACGAGTTAAAGGTGGCAATAAGGGTCGGTGAAGGTAGAAAATTTGTGCCTGACCCGGACGAGTTGTCACGAGTTTTAGTTGATTTGGTGAGTCAGGAGCGAGTCGAGTGTAAACGAGCAACTGAGTTGCGTGGGGTGGCACTTGAGGCCATTGAAGAAGGTGGGAGTTCGGTTATTGAATTTGACTCGATGGTGAGCAAGCTGGCTGCACTTTCATTACCAGTGAAGAATAGTACCTTGTAGTAATTAATTGATTTTTTTTTTATGAGTAGTAATTAATTGATTATTATTCGAAAAGAGAAGTATTGATATTGAAGAGATTTTTTTTTTTTTGGAGAAACAACCCAACTGGGTATTTTATTTGATAGTTGAAAAATCACTTACAAAGCAATGAAAAAGATATGGAAAAACATCTTCTATTTAAACTGATACAGGAAAAAAAATCTCGCACTCTGAGTTAAGGCATATATAGGCTAAAGTATTTCCTTGTCTAGGGGTGTGAGAGAAGGAAAAACACCGAACAGAGCTAGCATAAGACAAATGCCTTTTATCAAGTGACCATAAGAGGTTGATGGCTTTGGCATTTTCTCGAATGGGGCTGCTATAATCTCCCTTTGAGGATTTCTAACAACCACTCCTATACCAGCTTCATTCAGTTCATCGAACATGGCCCCATCGAAGTTTGCTTTCACCTTACCGTCGTCAGGGGGATTCCAAACCTTCTGTCCAGGGGGAGCACTGGTTGGTGCACCCGAACCTTGTTTCTCCTGTTCCAAATCATCTAGCAAGTCGTAGCAAGCCGATCCAATTTACATTGATTTTTGATCAACATCCCAAACAGATTAGCAAAGGAACAAAACTGGTGATTTGCAGCAACTAGCTCGTGGAAATCTGAGCTCCAAACTTTCTTAAGATTTGTACAGCCCCACAGCACAAGAAGGATGTCCTCAAGAACTTGCAAACATGAAGCACACAATGGATAACTAACAATAGTTTTTTGTACTAGCTTCTTTAATGTTGGTAATGAGTCAGTGCAGGCTCTCCACATGAAGGATTTCACCTTATATTTGGGACATTAATCTTCCATAAACTGTTCCAAAAAGATCTTGAAGTAGCCCCATCAGAGACCGAGGCGAGCTCGCTGTCATCTTCCACACATAAGAGATTGTAACCCGATTTTATTGCATAATCACCACAGCTGGTGCTCTGCCAAAACAGAAGGTTAGGTTGTGAAAATGAGCATAGCGGGATAGATTTAATTTTTTTTTTCCTCGAAAGGATAGAAGATCTGATCAATGAGGGAGGTGTTCCACCACATTGTGTCTTGGTCGATAAGCTGAGAGACCACGGCTTCACTATGTAGTAGGTTTGGTGCTGAGACAATTTCTAAAACGTATTTTAATGTAGAAATAACATAATTTTTAATAAGAATTTGTATTTTTATTTTTTAAAAATTAGTTTTTCTAGGACTAACTTAACAAGCATGTCCTTTTAAATTAAAATTAAATTAAATTAACAAGATGTAGACACCCCATTTTGCAACTCCCATTTGACCTAACTTGCATTGCATCACATATCATTACCATATCATTTCACAAGTGCAAAAATGTAATTTTGGTTGTTTCATCTCCAAATACATCTCATGAAATAAATCTTGAGATTATAACGATTAAAATGACAGTTCATGGGTCTCAATTGGATAGGTAGATTAAAAGATATCAAGAAAACAAGTTTTAACGACAACATGCACTTGCTTGAGGATATGATTTATGGTAAGGTTGCATGTACCTGATTTGGTCTAGAGACAAAGCATTTATTGATTCCATGCAAAATTAATAAATATTGATTAATTAATTGAACATACTTGGAATTGATTTGTTGAGCTTGTGGACCAAGGTAGTCAGAAAATAGAGTTGAAATTCGAAAGGAATCAAATTACAATTGAATTGGGAAAGAACCAAACTGAAAAAGGTAAAATAATGGGAAATCTGGAACCAATTGTCGATCGACACTTGTATCAAAATCCCATATTTGCTTCCTTTTTCAGCCTGGCACCCTACACAAATTGACTTTGCTCCCTACATTTTTCACTTAGAAAACCTTATTTTTCATAGTCCCACATTGTCTAGAGACTCAATCCTAGCTCCCCCATTTCTTGTATAAATATCCCTCTTTAGCAATAGCTCAAAAGACATCCAAAAAATCTTAGAGCTTCCGAGTGAATTGAGAATTTTCTCTTTCCCTCTTGAGGTGTTGTCTGGCTTGGAGTGTTGTGCATGTAGGTAAGGCTTCTAACCTTCTCAAGTTTGTTAATGCCCTAGCTTTAAATTCAAAGCATGTTTTATTTTCATGTTCTTAGTTAGTTTTTTTTTTTGTTTATCATGCTAGATCTAGGTTTTCTTTTTCATATTTTCTATGTTTCTAGAGTTTTTAATTCAAATAGTATGTTCACATGTTTAGAATTAGGGTTTTTCCTAATTAGAAATATGTTCCTATGCTTTTGATTTATAATACTAGAATAACATGTCCTTGTATCCTAGATCTAAGATTATTTTGTTGATTAAAGTTTGGTTCATAGATTAAAGCATGTTTTTATTTCTAGTTCTTCACATGTTCTTAATTGCTAACACGTTAGAACTAGATTGTTCTTAGTCTTTGCATGATTAGGGTTTTTAATTCAAATAATATGTTCACATGCATCTCTAGATTAGGGTTTGTCACACATCACACACATATTCACCATCTCTTTCAATATTTGATATACATGCCTAGAATAAGGTTTCATCATGTTTTTGGATGTTTTACTCTTGCAATCACATGTTTTGGATGATATAAACTCTTAAATGATATAATATTATTATTGGTAATCAAAGTCTAGAAGACTGGTTTCATTGGTAAGTTGGATGCCTAACACCTTTCGAATCCTATAACCTTGCCTCCAAACTTAGATAAAGGGTTAGTAGATTAGACTTATCCTTGTAATTTTCTCTTTCTAGTTTGTAGTTAGGAATCAAAGCAATTTATTTTTGCTTTAGATTATATCTAGAACTAAAGCCATGTAATTCTCTGGTCATTATCAAAGAGACATACAATTTCAATTTCAAATCATCAATAACAATGATGTATTTTTCAATTCTTTTGGTTTTCTTATTTTTTTCAACTAGTCGCCAACCTGTGCGATGCACAGAAAATTTATAATGCTAAAAGGTTGGCTAATCAAATGCCTTTATGTCAATTTTGCAAGAAAAATAATTTGAGGGCTAATACTGCTTTCAAAAAAAATTTATTATCTCACAAAGAAATATACCTAATTCTTAATTTGGGTAGGCCGACCAAGGTTGAAAGTAAAATATAAATACATTGTGTGATTGTCATGTAAATATAATTGATATAAAATTTAGTTATTACTCCAATGTCACCAACCACAACAATACAAAGAAAAGTATATAGCTTGCAAATTCAAGTATATATTTTCCTATAGAAACTGGTAATATAAATAGAAATAGCTATCATCTGAAATTTAGATAACACATTACCAACATAAATCCCTACAATATATTATATATGTAAAGCTTATATATATATATATATATATCAAACTATTTACAATTACATACTAAACTTAGGCAAGAAAAAGAAAAAGCAAAGAGAAGTTAATAAACAAAATAAAAATCACCAAGAAATTATTAACTCGTGAATCCCCACTCCTGATCACTTTCTCTCTAAAGTCTAAACTCTAAACCTCTCACACTAAATACTGAATCTATGTTTTGTTATGAAATGAAGTAGTTTATAATATATTCTTTATAGAAAGCTTCAAGTATCTTCCCAACCAAATTGAAAGCATAAAAGTTAAATAAGGAATAGGAAGGGAACCTGAGTCTCATGATTCTTTGCTGCCACAATAGCCGAATAGCTCGCTCAAACAATGACTTTTATATGAGTGGTGTCTTCCTCTGTTAATCTTTTAGTGTGTCATGTTTTGTGGAGGAAGAATGTTGTATACAGGAAAACTAATTAGGCTAAACACCATTAGAGAGTGTTAAGCCACTGAGATAATTGCTAGGGTTTTGAGATAGGAAGAGAAAAGTCCTAAACGTGTGTCACTCTTAACTCCGATTAATAGCCTAGGCATCACTAGTATATTATTGCTAAGGTTTATGGAACAAAAATAATTTTATATAAATAAAATAATAATTTTATTTAAATATTGTGCTGACGTGGAAAATTATGGGAGCTTCAGAGGCTTCAGTTATATATATATATATATATAGATTAAATGAGTGGCAACTCCATTTTAAAACTCTTGACCTAGGAGGGAGAATAACAACAGTAAGATTCTCTCCAATGTCTCTCGAAAGGAATAACATGACTTCACCCCATTCACATGGGACATAGTCAAAACCTATAATTTTTAGGTTTGGATTGGAGGCGTGGTCTCTCACACAAGCATGTCACTTATTATGTCATGAAAGGAATATAATAATTGAGTTTTTTTTAAAAAAAAAAAAAATTATAAAGTGCATCCTTTTGGAAAGGAGTTGACTAGTTAATTTTATGGTTAGGACAAAATTTAGAAGGTTCTACCGTATGTCTTTCAATATAGCACAAAATGTGTTATCTTTACTTGAAAACAATTATTTTTAATTATGTGAATGTTAAAAATGTTGCAAATCAGTGGCAATATGGTGTGCTGTCGTAGGCAACCAAAAATAAAATCTATACTCCTAAAAATATATGTAGTAGTGCGAGTAAGGATCGTTCCCACAAAGAGTATCTAGCCTAGTTTTATGCTACATGAACAAGGAGGGGGGGGGGGTTGAGTATAATGAAAACAATTTTAAGAAAAAAAAAAAAAAAAACTAAGGAACAATTCAAGTTAAAATATCAAATTCAATCAAAAGAACCAATCTTGGTCTAAGTCAACATCCACCATCAGAATTTTACAACTGATCATCGATGCAAGCGTATATCAATTCACACTTTGAATATTCATCGTTGGAACTATTTTCCTATCTCTCCTTAGTAGCAGTTAATTAGAAAACAAGCGATCTAATAAACCCTAATTACTAAACAACCTAAGACAAGCGCTAAAGGTTTAATCTAGTAGCAGCCTAAAGAACTAGAGAGATCGATGAAACTAAACAACACAAGTACAATCCGTTGTATTTAATTTAGTCGAGTGTTCTTCCTAAGATCTAATAATTTCTGACACAGCAAATCATTAAATTTTGGTTGCTTCACAAGTTAGAAAGATCAAACAATTACGGATTTGATATCTAACCCAGCAGTAGATTGCAACAAATAATAAACTAGTAGGCCTCATATTAATTAAACGAGACAATCATAAAAATAGGCACAGAAGAACATCCGATATTTAAAGCATAAATTGAACAATAAAAAAAAAAAAAAAAAAGATCTCACAGTTTTATTGATTCCGAGGCTTCAGTTTCCTTTGACCAAGTATAAAAGTTTTAGCCACGTAGGGCCATGATGAAAACTCAAAGGAGAAAATCAGAGAAGAGTGGAAAGAGAGGCGCGTGTGTCCAATCTGATTTCTCCTCCCCTTTTTACATGTTAATTCCCCCTTTCCTAAGCCTACAAAATCTCCTAATAATATTCTCAATAATAATATCCAAATCTAACTAATTAAGGAAAAATATTAAAAAAAAAAAAAAAGGGTCCTAATATAACTAGGAAAGTGGTGTTTTTTAGCTGGAATTTTTGTGCATCAGATCTGCAAGCTTCCAAAAATAAACTGCATCAGATTTGTGTATTAGAATTGCAGGCAAAGGAACGTTCCAGAACGTCAACAGTGCAGGTGCAGCAACTTCAAACCCGATTTCGACCTTGATTCAGCCCTTATCTCTCAAAACTCAAAACATGAAAGTTGTAGATCTTTGTCTTGGAGTTCCATAGCATCTTGAATCATCTCAATCGGAGCTCGGATGAGAGAGTTATGCCCAGATTACAAAGCAATGTCAAAGCTGTCCAGAATCGCTCAATTAGCTACGTTTTGCACTTAATGCCTCCATTTGCATCCTAAATAAAAATATAAGAATAATGAGTACATTTAGTCACCAAATAAATATAAAAGACTAAACATTAAGGGAGAAAAATATGACATTTTGCATTCTCATCACAATACTTTCTTGGTCTCCTTCTTTAGAAAAATTAGTCTTCAAATCCTTTCAACATTTTGTACAAATTGAATTTAAAAATAAATAATAAAAAAAACCCAAAACCCTACTATGTTACGAATTGAAATTAAAGAAAAAATAAAACTAGAACCCTACTATGTTACAAATTGAATTAAAAAAAAAAATCATAAAAATTTAATTACAATTACTTATGAATTGTTAAGTTTTGTCACTATGGTTAAATAAAAATTTCCACACAAATTTGGTCATGTATTCGAATTCTCTTATACTACCCTAAACAAGAAGAGTGAGGAATTAAGAAAAATTTAGAGCCAAGGTGGAACTAAATATATGTTGGGGATGTTATGATTTTGAAAATTGAAACTCCTTTTTATAGTGTACTTTGATTATCAAATTGACTCTTATAAGGCATATTTGGGTCTCTTTAACTTTATCGTTAATTGATGATGTCAAAAATCGTCAGTGAGTTGCACAGTCCTCAGGTACTTTAGATAGAACTTGCGAAACAGAGACAAAGAAGACCTTGCAGAGAGTACCGGTGTGATACTGGCCAAATATCCTCCGAAGGTTAAGTTAGAGAGAATTTCTACAACTCTAGAGTGCTAGAGCTGGGAAAATTACACGTGCTTTGATTTGTGAGGGTTTTGGGGTTTTTATAGTAGTGTAGAGCCAACCTTAATTTCTTGGTGGAGAGGGTATTTCCTTGGAGGGGACATCTTCATCAATATTCGCAATTTATGGGATGATTTCCTTACAGGGATTCCTATAATTATGGTGGGGCGTGGAGCGCAAGATATTTTTATACCAGAATCCTTGGAGACTACCCATGCCATGTGGGTACCATGTAGATGCCATAAGGGTGATATGTGGTTTCAACAGACCGTTCCTTTCTATCTGTTCACTTGAAAGTGTCTGTCCTTCTCCTTACCTTTTCATTCAGGTCGCAAATCCGTCAACTAGCTTTGTTAGACCAACTATACCATCTCTTCTAGTTCCCCGTCTCTAAAGTCTGACTCCGTTAATTCAATCCGTCTACCTTGGAATTTACCCCTATCAGTTGCCCCCCACTCCATGGGTTCGTCGCTTGATACACTAGATGAACACGTGGGGTGACGGCCTCAGCTAGTACTTGGGAATCGTGCTTTGATTGACAAGGTGGTTGCAAGTCATAAATGTTGTGGGACACATGGCGAAATTTTAGTGGCTGGTTACTTGGATCAAAGCATCATTTCGTCTTCTACGCTGTTTCCTCTATATATATGTTGCCTTTCACTTTCATGTTTACTCTTTGCAACCATTTCCTAGAGTTAGCGCGCCACCGTCATCTACAAGAATTTAGTACTCTGTCACCTCAGTGCAGTGCATTTGTTCACCATATTGCTTTCGTCTCTTTTCTACATTGCACACCTGTAAGTGCTCTCCGTCCTGTACTCATATGTTTTGTTTTCTTTCTCTTTTAAATGTTATATGTCTGTCACGTATATAGACCTGTAGAGTCTTAGGAGTTTACCTGTCACTTGTAGGTGTAATAATGTCTAGTGAAGTGTCGAGTGAACAATCGCCTGTCCGCAAAGGAGCAGACTACGATGAGGTTTACCCATCAGGTCAAAACAACTTTGGTGCCTCTTATTTAGAAAGGGTCCCGTCTGCCAACTTACCTTCCAAGGAGGAAGAGGAGGATTCAGACGTGGATGGGTCAGAGAGTACAAGTGGGGATTCAAATGGCGAGGAGAGCATTGAGAATGTCGAATCCCCTATTAGATCCGTCATTGGCCCTAACGGTCTTAGAAAGTTTGTTCTGCCCCTTATGTGGACGGTCAATGATTTCAACTAAACTATTAAGAGACCACACTTCGACACCCTTCGAGAGAGATATCAGATTCCCGTCGGCATCCCCATCTGTCTAACCTTTAAGTTTGAAAAGTTCTATTACCGGGATGTTGAAGATGTCGGGATTATGAGCAAATGTTTAAGGCAGGACTTAGACCTTTGAGTGCTCGTCACCGTCGTCTACTTCAATACCTGGGACTAGCCGTCACCCAGATTGCTCCCAACGCTTGGAGAATCTTCCTCGGTGCGGAAGTAATTTATGGGGTTCTAACTAATAGGGAACGTTAGCTAACCATGGAGGAATTCTTCCATTGTTACCGTCCTTTTGAAATTTTCAAATCTAGGGGTATATACAGTTTCCTACCAAGGAAGCCGTCGCTTAGGCTAGTATCGAGACTCCTGATTCTAACAGAAACTGGAAGAATCGGTACTTCTTTATTTAGGGGGACAACTGGATGTGTCACCCTAATGAATGGGAGAACGTGCCCATTGAAGATAGCTGAAGGAAACATGAGCTTATCACAGGTCGCCGTATTACTATAGACATCTATAAGGGATAGAATGAAGTGATAGGGAAAATCAATAATGAGTCTCTTAAGAAGGGATAACAAAAATTGAGCACGAGGCTCTGTGATGGAGTTATAGTGAGACAATGGATGGAGAACAAATGTCATCACCATGTTAAGGAATCTCGGACCTTTTGCAAAGCTTGAGCAATGGGTGTTTTGACGGTTACCCTAAGATGAAGGTGTTTTACAAAATAGAGATGATAGTTCATCTTTGGACACAATCCTCAAATGATCGCAGCTAGGGTAGTTAGGATGCGCTACCCTAGGAACGTGTAGTACCTCGGATACAATATCTGGAGTAACTACGATACGCGTACCTCAAACATGAGTGATAAATGAGGTACTGAAGTATTGAATCCATGCATATTGGAGTAAAACTCCTATATGATCATGGAGGGACAAGTGACTGGGATGCCACATAGTGACTCCCAACCCCGACTGTAGATGACAGTGGGAAGGTTAGTATTAAAAAAATCTGATAAAACAACTTGTCGTTCTGAATGAATACCACGTTGTGAAAAGTTCTCCAAGAAGTCCGACTTGGCCTTCTTATCACGGAATCGGACATGGGAGGGGGTAGAATCAGAGGAAGATGCCCCAGAACGAAGAGGGTTCTGGGATGGAGTGGATTTTCGTTTAGGTGCCATAGAGCAACTAACCAAGAGAGAGAGAGAGAGAGAGAGAGAGAGAGAGAGAAACACACAGAAAAGCACCAACACAAATCAATATCAAAATAAAGATAAATAAAGGTACGTATGCATGAAAAATGCATGAATATGTAACATGCAAAATTTAAAAACATCTTGGGCTCAGCCTAATACTAACCTACCAGCATACATCATTGCACCAAAGTAAACACACATCTAAAATGCATGACACATTGTTATAATGCAGATGTGATACAATGCATGATGTTTTAAAATCATTTAAACAAAAACCCGTCCCAAAAATTTCACAAAAACTTCAAAATTTTTGAAAAACCCCAAAGTTTATCAAAAAATCCCAAAAGTTAGGTCGGAAACATGAAATGCATGAAAAAGTGAAAGAAAGAAGATCTTACCAAAAGAAGAAAGATCAATCTAGGCCGAAAACCCTTGGGAATGAAGTTTGGAGTGAGAGAGAGGTGATTAGGAAGAGGAAGAGATGTTTTCTGTCAAGAGAGATCAGGGAGAAATGAAGAAAACATCGTACAGACCCTATTTATAGGAATTTTAGTTTCTTGATGGATCGAGAGGTATCGAGATTTGTCAAGAATTAAAACACGAGAAATAGCTATCGAGAATCTATCGAGGATCTGTCGAAAGGTGTCTACAGTAAAAGGGGCTCAATGAATTGAGGAGCTATCGAGCATTCAGAAACTCCCTCGATGGATCGAGTAGCTATCAAGATTGAATCTCAAGAATCTTGATGGATTGAGATTACGATAACAGCTATTGAGAAAGGAAGCTAAAAAGACTCGATAGATAACCTAGCTGTCGATAGGTATCGAGAAGCTGTCGAGATTGCTTAAAAACAGTTTTTCAAAGAAGAGAAAAACACAAACATGAATGCAATCAAACATGCTACTCAACCAAAGATCTAACCAATATTTTAAACTCTCAAAATCATCTCTCATCAAGAAAAATGTTAAGGATTTAGATCCAAAACACACACACACACACACACACACATACACTAAACAAGTCTAACCAATTTTATATTTCAAAAATAAGTTAAGACAGTTTAGTGAGCATACATTAACATATGTATTCCTTGTGATATCCAAATCACATTGTACCTGCACATGTATCAAGAGTAGCAAAGAGTATTGCATATTATGAGTGAAAAACATCACAATGTTGCATAAGTGTCTAATGTTATGACAATTTAAGATATGAGAAAATCACTTTAACTCACACACAATCATAACTGCTTGATGGGGACTATCACCTTTAAGGTACATCATATAACTCCCATATCTCCTAAAATACATGCTTGCAATCATATATAAAGCATTTTGATTCTTTTTGCTTTTTATTTTTCTTTACATATTTTTCTTTTAAGCAAACCATGCATGGACATATAAGAGATAGAAAAGAAATACCCAATGCTCTTAAGGTTTTGACATTTCACTTTTGCTTTGCCGAAGCATACAAATGTCATTTCATGATTGGCGGGCAACATTGGTGAGATGGTTATTTATGCCTTTCTCTTAGGATTTTCTAGTACTTCTCATCAAAAAGAGTGATGCGAGTGTTAAGTACAAGAGATTACTTAATCTTACTCATCACAAACACAAGCCACAAAGCTCACTTGCTTAGTTGTGCATAGAGATGCTCATCTAAGCTACAAAAGATACAAAGTTTAGAAATTTTGTTTCAATGGCCATCCAAGGTACACAAGTACCGATGTACACAAACTGTTTTTGTATTTTTCTAATTTTTCAATTTTTTTATTTATTTATGAAAAACAAAATAAAGCAAAACTAAAAAATAAACAAACAAAAACATGTTAAACAAAACAATGCATAAAACTAGACTGACTCAAAATATGAAAGCAAAACACACAAGTAATGCAAAAACAAGAACCAGAAAGGGAGAGAGAGAAAAAGTGACTAAATCACTTGGAGCTTTTTTCCTTCCACACCTTGGAAGAATCTTTCCATTTAGCAAACCTTTGATCCGGCAATGAGGGAGAAGAATTGAAACTATTTAAGTTCGAAAGGAAAATGAGGGCTTTGAGAAGATCTCCAAGAGGAGCAAAGGAGGATGGAAACTAATTTTAGTTTTTCGATGAGATCATACTATTGCTCTGTTGAGTGGCTAACCACTTGTAGCAATTAGGTTGAGTATGTCTAGCTGCTCTGTTGAGTGTACTGACTGCCAACCCTATCATCCTTCTTTCCTTTGTCCTAGTTCTTGAACTGAGACGAGCTAGACTGCTTATGGTTTTTGTCAAATCCTTTAGCATTGGCATTCTTCAAAAAATTTTTGAATTACCGAGTGATATGGTGTTAAATTACAAGCAAATTTGGCATGGAATAAAGTCAACAAGATGGTTGATTAAATTCAACCTTACATATAGGATTTCATCTTAGAATCTTCATCGTCTAAAGACTCATCAGTGTCACTGCTCTTGGCCTTCAATGCCATGCTCTTTCCCTTAGTAGATTTCTCTATCCTTGTCAAACCCAACTCATAGGTCTACAGATTGTCAACAAACTCTGTCAAAGGAATTTTTTCAATATCCTTCGATTCCTCAATTACGGTGATCTTGGCATGAAATCTCTTAGGTAGAGATCTAAGCATCTTTCTAACAATCTTGGGTTTGGGAATGATTTTCCCAAGATTGAAAGTTGTATTCACTATGTCCTTGAGCTTAGCATAGAACTCATCAAATGACTCATCCCCCTCCATATTAATCTCTTCAAAGCTCATGGAAAGCCTCTGAAGTTTTGAATCCTTGACAGCCTTGGTTCCTTCATAGGTTTTCTGGAGGATAGTTCATGCTTCCTTTGCAGTGTTAGTAGAGGATATCTTCTTAAACTCCTCATTCGTGACTGCACTGAACAAAGCATTCGATGCCCTGCTGTTGAAGTTAGCCGCCTTGATCTTAATATCATCCCAATTGGTTGGCGCTTCCTTTGGCTTGGTCCAGCCTATCTCCACAGTTTGCCACACCTTTTCATCTAATGACTACAAGAAAGCACTCATGCGTACTTTCCAGTATGCATAGTTAGTGCCATCAAATAAATGAGGTATAATAAGAGACTGTCCTGTATCTATGACAAACAGGGGTCAATGGATCACATAGCAAATATTAAAACCTAATTAGAGTGTGCCTGCTCTGATACCACTTGATAGGCCATGAATGTATTGACCCCTTGTGATGAATTAACCAATTAATTAGCCCAAGTTAATTAATTAATTCAATTAGCATGCAATAAGTATGGTAGCACAAACAAATCACCAACTAAGGTAAAATGCAGCAGAAAATAAATTGACACGGTGATTTGTTTACGAATGGGGAAAACCTCCACGGCAAAAAATTCACTGAGTGATTTTAAGGTCACTACTCCCGATAATTCACTATTATCACAACAATTGGTTCAAGTAAAGGAATCTCAGTACCTTATACCAACCTATAGTTGAACCCTTACCCTAATACCCAATTGGATTTGTTCTGTAGTGACAATCTCTCATTTTCAATGCACGGCTCCCAATACGTGACTAACCAATTCGATGCACGGATCCCAGTACGCGGCTTACTCACCAACTTGAGAAAGATGTTGGCTGCAAAGTTCTTCAGTTCATCAACATGATGAAGATCACGAAGTTCCTTGGTTACAAAACCCTACAGTGTACAAACACAGCAGCTTCTTGAATAGAAAGATGAACTAGGACATAAGTCTCCGGTTCACAATATGCTTGTGAAAAACTTTTGCATTGAGTTGCATCTACTGTGACAGCCCTTAAAATAATCCTTATATATGTTTAGGGTTGTGAGAAAAAGAAAGCCCAAATATCTTGATATCGCTCCGAATCAGTAAGGTGGATGGCCTGGCTTCGATGGGCTAACGAAACGGTTGAAGGCCTACAAGGAACAAAACAAAATCAAAGAGGAGACCGGTCGAACCCCCTCCGATGGAGAAGTTAGTCTCGCAGAGAAGGATGTTCCAAGTATTTGGGAAAATTGTCTCAGAGAAATTCTTACTGCTGTCGGGTTCAGACCGGTCCTTTATATAGGGAGCCTGGGACGGTTATTTGTCCAATAACCTCCCCAGGATTTGTGGAAGCCAACAAGTCCGGAGTTAACTTCCTCAACGGCTATAAAACTGTAACCGCTAACGGAAGTTAACTTATTCGAAGGATTTGTTGAGATAGTTGCGGGTTTAGTCGAAAGTTCTAAGTGTTGCACTATCGTCCGTCTGGTGTAGGACGGTTTGGTCGTCCAAGGATATCCGATGATTGTTCATGGACGACCCCCATGGACGATCATGTCGTCCATGGGAGACTTAAATTATAGAGTGGTGCTATTGTCCATGAACGTTTCTCCTTCTTTTGGGTTAACTCTTGGATCAAACTGCACAGTAGGCTCTGGACGATCCATTTGGACGAGTTGGAGACGGATTATTTTCCGCTTTTCTATCAGTTGCCCCTTTGTTTAAAGGGTCGTCCAGGACATTGTTGTGGTTTTAACAAAATTTCACTTTTTCGTACGCCACGTGTCGCGAAACTGTTGGTTGGCCAATCGTGTCGATCTCGTTTCCCAAAGTAATCGCCACGTGTCAATCTCTGAGTGGCGAGTGTCGTATCATTGATCCTGTTGTTGGGGCCTATAAATAGTGTATTCTCTTTCATGCCCCTCACTTTTTTCCTCATTCTCTCTTCTGCCAACTCGTCCAAGATCCTCGTCTAGCTCTCGTCCTAGTTTCATCAGGTATTTCCTCTTTCTTTTTTAGGCTCTCATTTTAAGTCCTCTACATTTCAGCCATGTCTTCGTCTAGTAGTTTAGAGAAAGAGATAGACGAGTACCAGGACGATTCTTTTGGGAGTGGTAGTGTAGATAGCTCGTCCTATAGTGATTCCTCAGATGAGCATTACTCGTCTGGGGTTCCTGGCATTCCCTCAGAGGAATTTCAGGAACAACGACGTAGGGCGGCTTCTGGATCTGGGGCTAGTTCGTCTAGGAAGCCACCTAGTCCCCCTCAAGACGAGGAAGAGGACGAAGAAGATGTTATCTATAGTTGTGCCCCAGAGGTAGCATCCACCTTAGACGGTGCTAAGTTAAAAACTCTTGTAGATAGATATCAAATCCCTAAAGAGCTTAACCCTCGTCTACCCAAGGCCAGAGAATGGTGTTGTTCTCCTTCCTTTGGCTTAGGGGTATACGCTTCTTACCTTTTAGCTGGTCTTAGGTTTCCCCTAAATTCTTTCTGCAGAGACCTCTTCCAAAGGTTGGGTATTGGACCTAACCAGCTCAATCCCAATGGTTGGAGGACAATAGTTGCCATGCAAGTATTATGGCGTAAGGCATTGGAAGGGGATCGTCCAATTACAGTGGACGAGTTCCTTTACTGTTATAAGCCCTCAAAGATCAAAAAATCTGCTGGTTTCTACCAGTTCTCGACCAGAGGTTCATATTATAGTTTAATAAAGGGTCATAATTCGTCTGACCGGCTCTGGAAATTTTTTTTTTTTTATTATTTCTGGAAATTGGGTTGGGGACCCAGCTGATGTGGGTAATCCCCTCTTCCCACCTTTTACCAGCCCTCTAGGTCGTCTTCGTCCTGAGGGTATGTTTTTCTTTCCATTTTATCCCGTTTGTCCTTTTTTTAAAATTTTTTTATATCTGTCAGTTGTCTAACCCTCTCTTGGTGATGCAGCTGTTGTTCGTCCACACTTGGATAAGTTTTTCTTGGACCAGATTGAAGTGGTTCGCACCTTTCCAGGAAGGACTTTCCACGACTTAGTTACCCTTAGTCGTCTAGCAACTTGGGGACTTGGTCCGGTTCCTACTACTGAGAACTTAAGTCACGAATAGTTGACTCGTCGAAGTAAGTGTCGTCCATTATATTTTATTACCCCAGCTCTCCTTTTTTTTTAAAAAAATTAATTAATTTTCCTCGTCATAGGGATAAGTACGATGAGGGAAAATAAAGAGAAAGCAGTGACTAGCGGGGACGAGGATGTTGCTGCCCCTACTGCCAAAGTGGCTTCCGTCCAGGCTGGGAAGAGGAAGTCTAAACCAATCTCAAGTACTGTGGATTTGGACGACCTCCCCAATCGTCATGGCCACAAGAAGCAAAAGTTAAGACTTCCCTTCCAAAGGTTCCCAAGTTCGTACCACCAATAGTGAACTTGGACGAACCTATGGTGGACGTGGAGCTCGTCCAAATAGTTCATCCTGTCCAGTCTGATCCTCCCCCTCCTCCCAAAGCTTCTCATAAGCCTAGCCCTTCTGAGTCCTCTGATCGTCCACCTAATTTGGTTCTGGACGAAGGTTACGCATGGTGTACATTCAAAGGGATCGTCACTGAGCGTGAAGTTAACAAATGTTACAACATGTCAGTGAAGGAGTTTGAACGCTCTGGCATCCATGACCTTTTCAAGGTAAGTTCTTCCTCGTCCTTGTGTATAAACATTTTATCTTGAATGAAATGTCTAACTCTTTTTCGTCCAAATGCAGGCTATGTCAAAGTTTTATACAGCAACCTGTCAAGCCAAGGAGCTTGCTTCAGATGCTAAGACGGCCAAGGATAAGGCTAAGGAGCTAAGCCATGAGATTTTGCTCAAGAAGGGGGAGGTCATTAGGTTGACTGAGGATTTTAATCGTCTGCTGGGAAGTGAGACGAAGCTGAAGAACGAAGTGGAAGAGCTCAAAGCTGACAACTTAGAAAAGGATACCCGCATCGTCCATCTCGAAGGACAAGTTTCAGAGCTTACCTCGTCCTTGGAGAAGGCACGTGAAGAAGCTATTGTAGCCTTTAAGAAGTCTGACGAGTATAAGAATCGTCTCGACAGTCATTATGCAGCTGGCTATGAAGACTTCCGTGCTGATGCCAAAGAGGCATATCCTGATTTGGACTTCAACTCCTTCAAGCTTCCTCTTGCTATAGAGAGTTCTGTGTTGCAGACGAGTTCCGAAGATGTCAACATCATGGACGACGCTAATACTGAGGTCACTCAGGACGACCCCAAGGCTAGTTTGCCTAAATGATTTGCAATTTCCTTTAAAATTTGTTTTACTTTTATCTGGAAGTGCCCGTTGTTTTGGGCTTTTTTTTTTCTTCTTTTTCTTTTTATTCCAGTTCATACAAGTACAATTGTCTCGTCCAAGATTGTGGACGAGGTTTATATACAGTTTCATTTTCACAACTTAAGGGGTTTTTGGACGTGGGTCGTCCACCCTTCTTTGAATTTCATGAAAAAATGAATACTTCTATTTTCATCTTCCATTGTGTTTGAATATATACATTTCCAGATTTATGTATGAAATTTTTATTTTCATAAGTCATATCACTTGACTGTGTGGTTCGTCCACCCAGGAATTCAGTTCGCCTCATCTTGAGTATGGGGGGTGAATTTTTATTACATCACCAAGATAGAGTAAATTGATTCCTTTTAGCTAGATTTTTCATCATTCAAGATAATGGACGATCATTTTGTCGTCCTTGATGATTAGACTTTCCAGCGATTTCTCGTCCAATGCAATGGATTGTTAAGCTAGTTCTGAAGTCTTTGCTCGTCCGTGTCTCGGACGAACACTTCTGGGAATTTATCTCGTCTTGAGTTTTAGATGGGTATACCCTTAACTTAGGTTTCATCTCGTCTTATGCTCTGGACAGATGGACCTTAGCTTCATTTTTAGCTTAGGTTTCATCTCGTCTCACGCTTTGGACGGATGTACCTTGTTTCATTTTTCCTTTGGAGGAAAGCTTATGGACGATATATCCTTGCGTCCAAGGATTTCATTCGTCCATGCTTATCTTTCTTTTTTGTGGATCAATCTAAATTAACATACAAAGGATTCCAATAATATACTTGAAAACACAATATATATATATATATATATAAATATATATTTGAAAATCCAAACTTATGTAAACATTCGTCCACAGGCATGGCACATGCTCGTGAGCTAGTGCCTTATTGAATTAAAAATACAAACCAACTCGTCCATGAATAGCACAAAAGTGAAAACACTAATGTACTTTCTAGGGGATTATTAAAATACTTAAAACACACGATAGTAGTAAACACACTTCTGCTCGTCCAGGTATTTCGTTCAAGGACACTGGTGAAGAGTCAGCACTCATTGATGGTATTTCCTGAGGTGCTCAACATTCCAAGGGTGTTCCAGCCTCCGTCCATCCAAAGCTTCCAAATAATAGGATCCTTGCCTCTTGCAGTTGATAACCCTATAAGGTCCTTCCCAATTTGGGCCAAGTTTCCCGTAGGCCGGGTTTCTTGTTGCCAAGGTAACCCTCTTCAGGACGAGATCCCCGATGTTGAAACGCCTAGGCTTCACCATGGCGTCATATTGCCTTGCCATGAGATTTTTGTACCTCGCTGTCCTCTGTTCTGCATCCATCCTGACCTCGTCCATAAGGTCAAGGTTAAGACGGAGCTGTTCTTCGTTTTCTTCAGTTTGATACTTCCTCACCCTGTGGCTCGTCATGTGTACTTCTGCTGGTATAACTGCCTCACTTCCATAGGCTAGTTTAAAAGGTGTTTCCCCTGTTGGAGTTCTCGCTGTCGTTCTATAAGCCCATAAAACCCTTGGTAACTCATCCGGCCATACTCCCTTTGCCCCTTCGAGCCGAGTCTTGATGATCTTCAATAAGGATCGGTTCGCTACTTCCGCCTGGCCATTGGCCTGTGGGTGGGAGGGTGAGGATTAATGGTTCTTCATTCCAAGTTGTTCACAAAATTCCCTGAAAGGTGTGTTGTTAAACTGTCGTCCATTGTCAGACACTAGTACTCTAGGTACCCCGAATCTGCATACAATGTTCTTCCAGACGAAGTTCTTGACATTCTGCTGCGTAATTTTTGCTAAGAGTTCGGCTTCCACCCATTTTGTGAAATAATCTATCCCTACTACCAGAAACTTCATTTGCCGAGTTCCAGTCGGAAAGGGCCCCAAAATGTCCAGTCCCCATTGCGCGAACGGCCAAGGGGCCATCATTGGCGTGAGATACTCTGCTGGCTGCCTGGGAATGTTGCTGAAGCGTTGATATTGATCACATACTTTGACATATGCCTTGGCATCAGCTTGGATGGTTGGCCAATAGAATCCGCTACGGATGACTTTATGGACGAGTGATCTGGCTCCTGAATGGTTTCCGCATGCTCCTTCGTGAACCTCCCTCAACATGTAATTTGCCTCGTCCGAAGCCAAACACCTTAAGAGAGGCTGGGAAAAACCTCTTTTGTATAACACTTCGTCCATAAGTACATACCTGGCTGACTTGACCCTGAGCTTCCTAGCTTCGTCCTTCTCTTCTGGAAGACTTCCGTCCTTTAAGTATGACACTATTGGGGTCATCCAATTTCCGTCACCATCTATCTGCAGCATTTCTGGAAGGTCTATACTTGGCATGTAGCGTACTTCATCCAACTCGTCCAACGCTTCATTCACAGATGCTTCCTTTGCCAAAATATCTGCTTCCATATTCTCTTCCCTCGGGATTTGAACAAAATCAGCTTTTTTGAATTTCTTCACAAGGCGTACCACCTTCCGTAAATATTTCTTCATTCTGTCTTCCTTGGCTTCACATGTCCCATTTACTTGGCCTATGACCAATTGAGAGTCTCCCAAGACAAGTATTGAGTCTGCTTCTACGGACTTGGCCAACTCCAACCCCTTTAAAAGGGCTTCATACTCCACTTCATTGTTGGTAGTTTGGTATTGCAAACGGGCTTTATACTTTAATTTGTCTCCTTCTGGCGACTACAAAACAACTCCTATTCCTCCAGCATACAATGTAGACGATTCATCTACATGGACGACCCATTTGTTATTGTACTCTCCTTCTCCCAGATCCTCGTAACTCGGAGTGAACTCTGCGATGAAATCTGCTAGGGCTTGAGCCTTTATTGCATTTCTTGGTTGGTACCGAATGTCAAATTCACTAAGTTCCACTGCCCACTAAATCAGCCGTCCTGCGGCTTCCAGCTTGTTCATTGCCTTCTTAAGCGGATGGTCCGTCATGACATTGATGACATGAACTTGGAAGTAATGTCTTAACTTCCTAGAAGCCGTTATCAGTGCAAAAGCCAATTTCTCTACAAGCGGATACCTTCCTTCTGCTCCTCTGAGTGCCCAGCTAGTGTAGTACACCGGTTTTTGTACTTTCCCCTCTTCTCTGATTAAAGCTGAACTTACGGCGTGTGGGGACACCGCTAAGTATAGGTACAGTTCTTCTCCTTGCACGGAAGGACTTAATAATGGGGCAGTTGTGAGATAGTCCTTCAGGTCTTGGAAGGCCCTTTGACATTCGTCCGTCCATTCAAATGCCTTCCTGAGGACTTTGAAGAAAGGTAAACATTTGTCTGTGGCTTTCGAAACAAATCTGTTCAAAGCAGCAACTCGTCCTGTGAGGGATTGGACTTCCTTGATACTCTTCGGTGGCTCCATGTCCAATATAGCTTGGATCTTGTCTGGATTTGCCTCGATTCCTCTTTGCGAAACCATGAACCCCAGAAACTTTCCCGACGATACTCCGAATGCACACTTACTTGGGTTCAACTTCATCTTATATCGCCGAAGTGTTTCAAAGGTTTCCTGTAGGTCGTCTAGATGGCTTCCCTCGTCTATGCTCTTCACAAGCATGTCGTCGACATAAACCTCCACATTCCGTCCTATCTGTGGACGAAACATGTGATTCACTAACCTTTGATAAGTTGCCCCTGCGTTCTTCAAACCGAAGGGCATCACTTTGTAGCAAAACAAGCCTTAGCTGGTAATGAAGGAAGTTTTTTCCTGATCAGCTTCATCCATCTTGATCTGATTATATCCTGAGAAGGCGTCCATGAAGCTCAGCAGCTGATGGCCAGCAGTAGAGTCCACCAATTGATTAATGCGTGGCAGAGGATAACTATCCTTGGGACATGCTTTGTTCAAGTCAGTGAAGTCTACACACATTCTCCACTTTCCATTAGCTTTCTTCACCATCACCACATTAGCTAACCAATCTGGGTAATAGACTTCTTTGATGAACTATGCCGTGGTCAGTTTCTGAACCTCTTCCTTGATCGCCATGTCCCTCTCGGGAGCGAATACCCTCTTCTTCTGACGAACAGGCTTAAAGAAGGGGTACACATTCAATCGATGAGTGATCACACTTGGGTCGATTCCTGGCATGTCGTCATGAGTCCATGCAAAAACGTCGATACTTTTTCTCAGGAACTGGATGGGTCTTTTCTTGCCTTCTCCTTCATACCTGTTCCAATTCTGGTAAATTTCTTGGGATCATCTTCTTGCAAAAGAACATCTTCCAACACTTCCGTGGGCTCTGCAATAACTCTTCTTTCCTCGATGCTCATTGTCTGCACCTGTTCGTCCAAAGCCATCATGGCTAAGTAGCATTCTCTAGCTGCCAACTGATCTCCTTGTGCTTGCCCTATCCCGTACTCCGTAGGGAATTTGAGTGATAGATGGTAGGTAGAGGTTATCGCCTTCCAACTATTAAGAGTTGGTCTTCCAATAATGGCATTGTATGAAGAGGTACAGTCTACCTCGAGGAAATTGACTTCCCTGGTTATCTGTTGCGGGTATGACCCTACCACAACTGGTAATGTAATGGTACCCACGGGCTGCACCTTCATTCCTCCGAATCCTATCAGTGGTGAGAAAACTGGACGAAGTTGATTCCGTCCAAGCCTCATCTGTTGGAAGGCAGGGTAGTACAATATGTCTGCTGAGCTTCCATTGTCAACTAACACTCTCCTGGTTGTATAATCTGCAATAAGTAGTGTAATGACGATCGCGTCATCATGCGGGTGATGGATCCTCTCAGCATCTTCGTCGGTGAAGGAAATGGTTGGCTCGTCCATTGATCTCGTCCTCAGTGATCGTCCAGAGAGCTGGACGTTTTGTACCACTTTGAGATACGTCTTCTTCGTCTTGGAAGATTGCCCCATCGAGTTCCCTCCGACAATAATCCTTATCTCTCCTAGTGGGGGCCGGGATGATTCCTCCATTTTGCCTTTCAACTTCTCATCTTTATGATCCCTTCCAACGAAATGCCTCAACTTTCCTTGTCTGATAATGTTCTCAATTGCTGTTTTAGGTCATAACACTCATCCGTGTCATGCCCATGGTCCCTGTGAAAGCGAAAATATTTGTTCTTATTGCGCTTATTGGGATCCCCCTTCATCTTCTCTGGCCATTTTAAAGAAGGATCGTCTTTGATTTGCATGAGCACTTGATCAAGTGGAGCGTTCAGGGGCGTATAATTCTGGCTTCTTCCCAAGGGACCTGTCTTCTTGTTATCTCGTTCCTTCTTATCTTCCGTCCGTCCCTTCTTTGGACGAGGGGCTTGTTATGAGTGTCGAGCTGGGTGCGCTTCCATCCTTTCAGCTCTTTTCCTCTTCTTGGCTATGATTGCATCTTCTGCATTCATGAAGTTCTGAGCCGAATGGATGAGCTCGGCCATGGTTTGAGGCTCCTTCTCATATAGCTTGTGGATAAATAAGTCAGAGTTGATCCCGTTATGGAAGGCTGCCAGTAGAAGCTTGTCGTCCACCTCGTCCACAGTAAGGGCTTCCCTGTTGAAGCGAGTGATGAACAACCGCAGGCTTTCATTTTCCCCTTGTTCAATGGTGAGCAAGCTGGACGAAGAACGCTTGTGCCTCTGTCCCCCGATAAAATTGTTAACAAACAATTTGCTCAACTCTTCGAAAGAACTTACGGAACTTGGGGGTATTTTACTGAACCAAACTCATGCTGGGCCTTTAAGGGTAGCAGGGAAGGCTCGACAAATGATTTCATCAGGAACCCCTTGAAGGTGCATCGTTGTCTTGAATGTTGCAATGTGATCAAACGGGTCACGTGTCCCATCATACGAGTCCAGGGAAGGCAGTTTGAACTTTGATGGTAGAGGGTGGCCATTGATGGAAGCCGTAAAAGGAGAGTCAGTTCTGTAGACCAAATCTTCTATAGGATTCGTCCTCATCATGTTCTCCTTCATCTCCTTCATGACTTTTTTCATTTGGTCCATCTCCTCTTTCAAGTGTGGCACCGCCCGTGAAGTGGTGCCTCTAAACTGACTTCCAATCTCAGTATTCTCTCTGTCACCATGGCCTTGTGTCTGTCCTTCGTGTTCCTCACGTGTCTGTCTTCTCAGATTGATCTCCATTCTTAACTCCTGGTTTTGGCGAGTCAATTCCGCCATCGCAGCCGCCATGGATTGCACATGCTGAACGGACGACGTCTGCATGACTGGTGCAGATTGGCGATCACGCTGGGGATCACTTGAAGCGCCTTTGCTTCCCTGTCGGCTTGGGCTCGTAGCCCTCGACCTGGTCCTGACCATCCCAACCTTTTGTCACAGAAAAGAAAGTCGCAAAACAATCCTTCCCACAGACGGCGCCAACTGATATCGCTCCGAATCAGTAAGGTGGATGGCCTGGCTTCGGTGGGCTAAAGAAATGGTTGAAGGCCTACAAGGAACAAAACAAAATCAAAGAGGAGACCGGAGAAGACCGGTCGAACCCCCTCCGATGGAGAAGTTAGTCTCGCAGAGAAGGATGTTCCAAGTATTTGGGAAAATTGTCTCAGAGAAATTCTTACCGCTGTCGGGTTCAGACCGGTCCTTTATATAGGGAGCCTGGGACGGTTATTTGTCCAATAACCTTCCCAGGATTTGTGGAAGCCAACAAGTCCGGAGTTAACTTCCTCAACAGCTATAAAACTGTAACCGCTAATGAAAGTTAACTTATTCGAAGGATTTGTTGAGATAGTTGCGGGTTTAGTCGAAAGTTCTAAGTGTTGCACTATCGTCCGTCTGGTGTAGGATGGTTTGGTCGTCCAAGGATATCCGATGATTGTTCATGGACGACCCCCATGGACGATCATGTCGTCCATGGGAGACTTAAATTATAGAGTGGTGCTATTGTCCATGAACGTTTCTCCTTCTTCTGGGTTAACTCTTGGATCAAACTGCACAGTAGGCTCTGGACGATCCATTTGGATGAGTTGGAGATGGATTATTTTCCGCTTCTCTATCATATCTATTTACAGATTTGAGTGAAATTAGCTTTGAAAAACTTATTTTCATAAACCACGACAGATAACCTATCTATCGAGCAGCTGTCGAGTATCGGGCTTAAACAGCCTTTTAAATCTCAATAGATACTAGCTGTCGAGTTTTAAAATCCAACACTTCTTCACTTGTTTCTTGGATAGACTTGCATGGCTTTAACACTTGAACTTGAACCCTTGTTCCTTGAAGTATTAAACACATCCTAGATCTATCCAATTACAAGTAAAGTGCGTTTTGTCAAAGGATTAGCCAATTCTATATTGACATATGTTCCTAACAATGATTCACATATGTCCTAACAAAAACATTCACAATAGTGATTGTATTTTAGCAAAAAAAAAAAAAATATATATATATATATATATTTTACCACCAAAGAACCAAAAAACCATGTGTCAGTGGAGAAGCTAACGATAAATTTTTTGCAACTACAGTAAACTAGTTTAAATACCAGTTGACTATAGCAAGTTTTTAAATATAAAATACAATATTTTATTAAGATTATCCCTCTTCTTTCAATTAAAAAACTCAAAATCTCTCTCTCCCTTTATTATTTTAATGAGATGTTTATATTATTTTAAATGAAATGGTAAAAAAAAAAACATTTAATGTTGGGTGTCACGCCCCAAAACCAAAATGGTCCAAAGCAAGAGAAAGACATCTCAAAAGCACTTGTAGATTTTTCCTTCTTGACAATTCAATCCAAAAAAAAAAAAAAAATCATATCAAGTACCAACACCAAGAATTATTATCATAATTCCATTAAATATACTCCCCAAAGTAAGTCAGAGATTTATGCAATAATTACAAGGACCATTGGCCACAAAAGAATAGAGGTCTGAATAAATAATTACATATCATCAGCTTATCCCATCAGTGGGAATAAAGTCACAAGCATTACAATATACAAAAGAATGAGTCAAGCATACTCGAAGATGTACATCATCTAATATCTCCATCACAAAAGTTCAGCCTCCATCAGTAGTTAGTCTAACTACTATTAGCCACCAAAAAACTGTCTCAAAAAATTTTTCCTACTCTGAAAAGTTTATAAAATAATGGAATGAGACAGGGCCCAATAAGTAGCATAATTAATAGGGGTTGGGGAAATTCAAGTTTCATGATAATGAATATTTTACAAACATGCTAAAATTTGGGAATTTCCATTTGAATTCTACAAAATAAATTTCCTTAACAATATGACAAGAATGATAGACATATTGTAGCACCAAGCTTCCCAAAGTAACTATGAAACTACATATTAGTCAACGTGAGCCATAAAATACCCAATACCATTTCAAAACCAAAAACCTCACCCAAGGCCACATAACAAGGTCGTCACATAGACAAGTCGTCACACAGACAGGGTAATCACCAATATCATGGCACAATGGCAAAACCACATCAAAAGCTCACAAGTTAATGTATTTGAAATATACAGTTCACTTCCAAGTAGTTTCATAAAATATTTCAATAACCAAACATCCATAATATTCTCAAAGTCCTCAAAACCATTTCTTGTCATAAATATTTTGCATAAATTTCCCAAAGAATACAAGCTAAGATAAATAATTTTTAGAATTTGCAAATAATGCAATAAATCCATAAAATCCATTCCCAAGAATTTTATAAAAGATGCTTATCTTTTCCAAGCTAATAGATCATGCATTTCCCCATATGCATTACCAAATATGATGCCCTCTTCACAAATAATCACTTACATTAAAGTTACAACATAAAGCTTTCTAAGAAAATATATTTTCCATAAACAATTTCCCAACACATTTTTAACCCAAAAACAGTGCTTTACATGGTTATTTTCCGAAAATCTCATTAAAAAGTTACTTACCTTGCAACCCGCAAAAAACTTAGTTCCAAAACTCCAAAGGAGATTAGCTAGAACCTTAAATAAGATGAGATGTAGGAGCTTAAGAGGTTTTTATGGAGCTTTTCCAGGAAAAATTTTCGGAAGATAATGGTGGAGGTGGTGGAGTGATGCACCGGTGGAAGAGTGAGGGAGTGTGAGAGAGGAGTGTTGGGTGTTTGAGACAAAATGAAAAAGAAAAAGAGAACAAAGTGAGAAGAGGAGAGCTAGCCGGCCAAAGAGGGAGATATTTTGAGAGAAAAAGAGTGGTGGGGAATTAAGGAGTAGGTTGTGGGGGGGGGGGGGTCACGTGGGCTTCAAAAAATCTGCTACTTTACCTTTTTTTTTTTTAAAAGGTGTGGGACATTACATTGGGTGTATTGTAAGGTGAGGAAGTAAAATAAATAAAATAGTTTTTTGAGATACTAAAAGCTTAATTTTTTAACACTACTACTGTGGGGCCCGGCCCAAAAATGATGGGCTATTCCAAGCTCAGGCCCGTCCGAGGAGCGTCCTGTCCAACGAAAAGCCTCATATGAAGCGCTATTCAACCCCAATAGCATCAAGGAAACCTGTCCGAGGAGTAACTCCTCCTCGGACATCACGAAGCCCAGACGAGAAACTCTGCTCAGCCATTTCAGCTCACCTTCCCCAACATAAAAAATGAATTAAATTCAAAATATCTCACGGAAGGCTACCATCACATTAATTGCGCCCCAACCACCCTCTTGGCCGCATTAATGAGGAAAAGACCCCTGAACAGTACCGCCTTGGCCTCTGCAACTCACAAAGGGTCTGATGAGGGCGTCTGATGGGACAGGTGCTCGAGTGGATGCTTGGATGACTAACAGGTGTAAGGCTGGGATGAAAAGGAGAGAAATATATAATGTAATGAAGTCCCTCAAAGAAGGGACGGCAGAATTGTAAGAGGAACAAAAGAAATAAAATCAGACTTGAAGAATCCTTCTTTACGTTCTTATTTCTCTCTGCAAACAGTACACTACATGCATCAGATTTGCTAGTTTCACTGAGGCCAAGCTCTTTAACCCATTCTCTACAAGTATTTATTGTGGGTTGTGCTTTGGGCCGAGGCCTGATCAACAGAAGTTGGGCCAGGAAAATCGTGCAACCACAATTGGCGCCGTCTGTGGGAAGAGCTAGGGCATCAGCTAGTGCAACAGTCGAGCATGGAAGAACTAGATCCGCACCAGGAGGATCCTCACCAAGCCAACTCCCAACGAACACAACCCGCCGAGTCCCAGAGACAGAATAATCCAACCAACCCAGGCGGCAGGGGGAATCGTGAGGGGAGTGCGCATACCACCCGGACGAGCCAGAGTCACACTCAGACAGGAAGTCATGTGTCTCAGAGGCGAAATAGTCACCAGGCCATGCAGCGGGAGATAGATGACTTAAAAAGGAAGTTACGACGTGTACAACGAAGACGATCTCCCTCTGACTCAGGTGAGTCTTCTAATGCGGAAGACATAAGCTACAGACGAAGGTCAAGGACCCCCCCAAGCGAGACCTTTTCTTACGTAAAGGAACCACGCCCGGTACGGAAGTATGAGAGCCCACCCAGCAAAGGTTCGGGGAGCGACGCCATGAAGAAGGCGTTGGACCAGGTTTCAAGATCACCCTTCACGAATAGAATCGAAGGGGCTAAGATGCCAAGACGCTTCAACCAACCGGCGTTCGCCATTTATCACGGCAAAGCAGACCCGGTGGAGCACGTGAGTCAGTTTAATCAAAAGATGGCAATTTACTCGCAAAACGAGGCCTTGATGTGCAAAATCTTCCCCTCAAGCTTGGGATCGATGGCGATGAGATGGTTCAACAACCTGAAGACAAACTCCGTGGGCTCCTACAAGCAGCTCACCCAAGCTTTTTGCTCCCGTTTCATTACAAACACTAGAGTCCCTCGACCTCTCAGTTCGCTGCTGTCCTTGTCCATGCATGAAGGAGAAACCCTGAAAGCGTATTCGGATAGGTATTGGGAGGTGTATAACGATTTAGATGACAACCATGATAACATTGCCATCAGCACGTTCACAAGTGGCCTCCCCACCGCGCATGGCTTAAGGAAATCTCTCACCGGGAAACCAGCTACTGACGTCCAACAGCTGATGGATAGGATCGACAAGTACAAAAGGGTGGAGGAGGATCAGCTGCAAGGGAAGGGCAAGGAGAAGGTCGTCCCCTTTAAGACAAATGATTTCAGAATGGAACGTCACAATCCTGGTCAGCCGAGGAGAGATTTTCCGCGACAAGCTGGGCAGAGCACCCCGCAAACAGTGAATACCGTATTCAGAGAGCCAGTACAACAAGTATTGGAGAAAATAAGGGATGAACCCTATTTCAGATGGCCGGGAAAGATGGCTGGAAACCCTGCCAATCGTAATCAGAACCTGTACTGCCAATATCATCAGGACCACGAGCATACTACTGAGGACTGCAGGAGTCTGTGGAATCACCTAGATCAATTGGTCCGAGAAGGAAGGCTACGTCACCTGCTGCACCCATCAAGCGGCCATCCCGGCCAAGCAGCACAAGAGCCTCGAAGGGACGTGTCTTTAAGACCCCCCACCGGGACGATACATGTCATCCTCGCTGCACCAGGAAGAACTGGGCCGCCCATCCCAAGGGTATTAGCCGTGGATCATTTCCCCTACATGGGCAGGCAAAGAGAACCCAAGAGGTTAAAAAAGGGAAGCTCTTTGATACTGGGATTCTCGGATGAGGATAAAGAAGGAACAATTCAACCTCACGATGATGCCTTGGTGGTCACCTTGCGGATTGGGGGTTTTGATGTTAAAAGGGTGTTAGTAGATTCGGGAAGTGCGGTGGAGATAATGTACCCCGACCTATACAAGGGGCTAAACTTGACACCAGAAGATTTAACAGCTTATAATTCCCCTCTCCTCAGCTTTGAGGGGAAGCTTGTCACGCCAAAGGGGCTAATCCGACTGCCCGTACAGACCGGGGTGGAAGTGGTGGAGGTGAATTTTATCGTGGTCGACGCTTATTCACCCTACACTGCGATAGTTGCAAGGCCATGGATCCACAGCCTAGAGGCCGTGACCTCCACACTTCACCAGAAAGTGAAATACCCATCCCAAGGACGAGTAGAAGAGATCCGAGGAGATCAGGCCGTGGCCAGGAAGTGTGTGGTGGCCGCCGTTTTACATCGGCCCTTGGTCGAGACCTCGGACTCAAAAAGCTTATAGCAACCAGCCTCCTCGGTGGAGCATAACGAGGGGCTGGCCGAGGAGATGAGGTGTGAAGGCCTAGATAAGATTGCTGTCAGCGATGACCCGGAGAAGTTCTTTCAGGTCGGCTCCGAATTGCCCTCTCAAGAAAAGGAGGAACTGGTCAGATTTCTCAGAGAAAACGTCGATGTATTCGCTTGGGACGCCTACGATGCCCCGGGAGTTGATCCCAGCCTTATTTGTCACCACTTGAACGTCAACCCCTCTTCTACTCCGAGGAAGCAGCCACCCCGACGCCCTTCAAAGGAGCACGCTAGTGCCGTGAGAGACGAGGTGGCAAAATTAAAAAGGGCAGGGGCTATCAAAGAGGTCTTTTATCCCGAATGGTTGGCAAACACAGTGGTGGTAAGGAAGAAGACGGGGAAGTGGAGGGTCTGCGTAGACTTCACGGACCTGAACAAGGCGTGCCCTAAGGACCCATTCCCCCTACCCAAAATTGACCAATTGGTGGACGCAACCGTGGGGCACCCTCGAATGAGTTTCCTGGACGCCTTCCAAGGCTATCATCAGATACCCCTTACGCTAGAGGACCAAGAGAAAACGGCTTTCATGACGCCCATCGGAAATTATCATTATAAGGTGATGCCTTTCGGGCTAAAGAATGCGGGTTCGACATACCAAAGGATGATGACTCGGATGTTCGAGCCACAACTGGGCAAAATCATTGAGGTGTATATAGACGATATGGTCGTGAAGAGCAAAAGGGTGTCCGAACACGTGAAAGACCTTGGAACCATCTTCGCTATCTTGAGGGAGCACCGCTTGCGGCTAAATGCCTCCAAATGCTCGTTCGGAGTCGGGTCTGGGAAATTCCTAGGGTACATGGTCACCCACAGGGGAATAGAAGTAAGTCCTGACCAAATCAAAGCCATTAACAGCCTACAGACTCCTCGGAACCCGAAGGAAGTGCAGAAGCTCACTGGCATGATTGCGGCGTTAAGCCGATTCATATCACGATCGGCGGATCGATGTCGGCCTTTTTACCTCCTGCTAAACAAGTGGAAGGAGTTCAAATGGTCGGAGGATTGCGTTCAGGCTTTCCAGCAGCTTAAAGACTACCTGTCCCGACCACCCATCATGTCCAGTCCTGAGGCAGACGAGGTGCTGTTTGCCTACATCGCCGTAGCTCCCCACGCCGTAAGCCTGGTACTAATACGGGATGACAATGGGGTACAGCGGCCGGTGTACTATGTGAGCAGGTCACTACATGAAGCCGAGGTGCGATACCTACCCTTAGAGAAGGCAATTTTGGCGATAGTGCATGCAACACGGAAGCTTCCTCATTACTTTCAGGCGCACACGGTTATCGTCCTGACTCAGCTTCCACTTCGAGCCGTGCTTCGAAGTGCTGACTACACAGGAAGGATCGCCATGTGGAGTGCTCTTCTGGGGGCTTTTGATATTAAATATATGCCCAGACCCTCCATCAAAGGACAGGTCCTCGCGGACTTGGTAGCAGAATTTGCTGAGCCCTCTATAGAAACGGTGACTGAGAAGAAAAATCTGTGCGGAAAACTGGTCGGCGCGATTTCGGCCGGGGAAGCCATGCATTGGAAGGTCTACGTGGATGGTGCGGCCAACCAGAGAGGATCAGGAGTTGGGATAGTTTTAATATCGCCAGACGGCGCTGTCATTGAAAAGTCATTACGACTCGGATTCTCGGCTACGAACAATGAAGCCGAATACGAAGCCTTACTTCAAGGAATGGCAATGGTTCAAAGGTTGGGTGGAAGAATAATAGAAGCCTTCTCGGACTCCAGATTAGTGGTCGGACAAGTGATGGGAGAACTGGAAGCTCGAGATACTAGGATGCAAGAGTATCTGGGACAAGTCAAACGGCTACAGGAGAGCTTTGAATCCTTCAGTTTAACGCACATCTCTAGGAGCGTAAACACTCATGCAGACTCGCTCGCCACTCTTGCCACGTCCTTGGCACATAATTTACCACGAGTAATCCTGGTCGAAGATCTAGTTAAGGCCAGTCCCATCAGTGGAAATCCAACCCAAGTCCATCAGATAAGACAGAGCCCCAGTTGGATGGACCCCCTCAGGAATTTCCTCCAAAATGAGATCCTACCGGAGGAAAGACTAGAAGCCGAGAAGATACGTAGAAAGGCTCCTCGTTTTTGGCTATCAGAGGACCACAAGCTTTATCAACGCTCATACTCTGGACCGTACCTGCTCTGCGTACATCCAGAGGAGTCCGAGTCTCTTCTTGAAGAGTTGCATGAGGGAGTATGTGGAAGTCACACCGGAGGAAGATCGCTGGCGCACAGGGCACTCACCCAAGGATACTGGTGGCCGAACATGCAGAGACAAGCTCAGGAATATGCTAAGAAATGCGATCAGTGCCAAGATTCGCCCCAAATATCCACCAGCCCGGAGGGGTTCTCAACCCACTCTCCAGTCCATGGCCGTTCGCGCAATGGGGTCTTGATATTGTCGGACCTTTCCCAAAGGCTGCGGGGAACAAGCGATACATAATAGTCGGAACCGATTATTTCACTAAATGGGTGGAGGCTGAGCCTTTGGCCAACATCAGGGACGTGGACGCCCAGAAATTCATCTGGAAGAACATTATCACCCGCTTCGGAACTCCGAGAACACTCATTTCCGACAATGGTCTTCAGTTTGACAGCAAGAATTTTAGGGAGTATTGCCGTGAGTTTGGAATCATTAATCGATATTCCACTCCCACATACCCCCAAGGAAATGGGCAAGTCGAGGCCGTGAACAAGGTCATAGTGAACGGGTTGAAGAAAAGACTGGATGAGTCAAAGGGGAAATGGGTAGAAGAGCTACCGCACGTCTTATGGACCTATCGGACAACGCCGCGGCGTTCGACCGGTGAAACTCCCTTCTCAATGACTTACGGGGCAGAGGCTGTGCTTCCAATCGAGAACAACTTCCCCACGTTGAGATCTAGTTCGTTTACCCCAGGTGATAACGATGAGTTGTTAGGAAGAAGTCTGGACCTAGCCGAGGAAAGAAGGGAGAAGGCCACGATTCACATGGCCTATTATCACCAGAAGCTAAAACAAGGGTATGATGCTAACGTCAAACTGCGGCCTCTGGGTCCAGGTGATCTCGTGATGAGGAAGATTCTTGGCAGCGCAAAGAACCCCTCTTGGGGCAAGTTGGGGCCCAATTGGGAGGGACCATACCGTGTCACATCCGTGGCCGGAATAGGTGCCTACTACCTAGAAGATTTGGATGAAAAAGCTGTACCTCGACCATGGAATGTAAATAACCTCAGGAGGTATTATTATTAATAAGAATGGCTTAACGTACGTTCTCTTTCATGACTATTTGCCGCTTGCCAGTCTACATTACGATTATTTATAAGTTTTAAACAGAACCCAAGTCCTGCATGGCTCCTCGGACCACAGACTTGGGGGAAATTGTTACTTAAGCCAACTATTTATAAGTTTTAAACAAAACCAAAGTCCTGCATGGCTCCTCGGACCACAGACTTTTGGGGAAGTTATTACTCATGACAGCTCATAGTTTTAAACAGAACCTAAGTCCTGCATGGCTCCTCGGACCACAGACTCTAGGGGAAATTATTACTCATGACAAGTCATAGTTTTAAGCAGAACCTAAGTCCTACCTGGCTCCTCGGACCATAGACTTTTGGGGAGATTATTACTTGTGATAGATTGGGAGATCATTATTTAGAGTAAATCACTTTTAATACATGTGCACAGTCTAGCATCATCTCGACCCTCAAATGAGCAACCCAAAAACCCATTTTCATTTTTACCGTTTGCCTGTATCTACCTCGTTACAAAGGTTTAAACACTATTGACATACATTTTTAATAAACAAAACGAACATTTCATATTAACATTCCGAGTACATTAAAAAGAGAGTTCCTTACAAAAGAATGAAAAAGCAAGACAACTCTCATTAAAAAAAAAAAAAAAAAAAAAAAAAAAAAATATATTCACTAAGGTTGAAAACCTATAAGGCTAAGCTTCAGCGGGAGGATCTTCTTTCTGCTCGGGCTGAGGAGGAGGAGCCTCAATGGTAGAGTCAGTGGCAGGGTCCTTAGCCACATCAGGCACAAGTACGGCATCAGGCACCGCCAGGTCTTGCTCCGAAGTGACTTGGGCTTCATCAGGGTTAACTCGGATCTCCGGAGGATAGAAGATGCTCTCGGGCAATCTTAGTGCCGAATCCGCAGGAACTCCTGCAGCGTCGAGAGCATGAGCCCATGAAATGTCGCAGTACTCCCTGCACACCTCAGGGATCTCCTCAGATAACCTGGCCTCAGTCTCTTCGGCCCCAAGCTGGCGAGCAGCATTCTTCTCGGCCTCTGTGGCCTCTCGGATCAGCTGGACTTCCTCCCTTGCCAGCCTCAGTTCATCCTCCACCTTTTGCAGGGCAGTCCTCAGATCCTGCACTGCCTGCCTCTCGGTGTTAAGGTTAAGCTGAGCCGTGTACAGTTGTTTGCGTTGGTCCTCCACCTGATCCTCGGCAGTCTTTAGGTCGGCCTCTGCATTTTTACGTCGGTTCTCCGAATCCTTGAACTCAGCCGTGAGTTTAGTGTGATCATGCCTGAGGGACCCCAAGGCTTTCTCCACCTCTGTCCGAGCCTGGGTCTCAGCCTCAGCCAGATTACGGCTATTACGGCAAAACTCCTCGGCCACAAAGACCTGCTGAGTAATCTGCGGACAAAACAAGAGCGTCCTTAAAAGAAAAGTATATAATCTAACAGGAGCAAGTAAATGAACAAAGCAGTAAAAATATTACTTACCAGCGCGAGATCCCTCTTAAGGGATAGGAAGAGCTCGGACTGAGTGCACCGCCTGTAAGCCTCCATGTCCCTAGGAAGAAGTAGGGGCTGCTCTAAGGCCTCCGCCACGTACCCTGCCCGGCCACGATTATACTCTCGGACCGAAGCAGTGTAAGGAATGGCGAGCCCATCCAGCTCCAACTTTGGGTCCCATGGACGAGGGGCAGTGCGCACTTCAGCAAGGTTCCCCTCATCCCTGCTGTCCGAGGAGGTGCCCCTTCTGCTCCTGGGCGCCCGTGTAGTTTTCTGCTGCTTGGTCGGCTGGACAGCCACCTCGCCTTCCTCAGGCGTGTCCACCGGCCTCTTCTTCTTCAGGTCCGGGATAACCTTGAGGCCAGGGTCCGAGACGCCTTGGGGGACCACAGGGGGAAGGGCTTTGACCTTTGATGGACTTGGACCCTTCGATGGCTGAACCTGTGATGACTGACCTTTCCCCCGAGATGTCATCAGCTCCTTTAGAGACTTTCCCTTTCCTGCCATGGGCTCTACCTCTTCGTCTGAGGTATCGTCCGAGCAGATAACGATTGAGGGAACACCAACTGCAGAATGTCGGTCCTGCTCGGCTTCAGGATTGGAAGACTCCCCTAAAGGATTTTGCTGAATTTCCTCCTCGAAGTAAAACTCGTCTATTTCTGCCTCAAGAGAAAGACGGGAAGATTCAGTTTCTTCTTCAATCCGAGCAACCACGCCAGGCTCATTTACCGGAGGAGGCTGCTCCGCTAAGTAAGGATTCCTGACCCCAGGCAGCACTACTGGTGGCAGATCGTGTGGAGCTAGGAACCCGTTTCGGGACACGTCAATCCTAGCCAACCTCGGACTGCCCGCCCTTATAGCGTGACCAATTGCCTGGAAAGCCCTGCTCAGAGGTTGATAGCCCAAAACCAAATGGGCCGCACGCAACTGTCTGTCCTCGGTAACGTAAATCTCCGACCTGAGAAGATAATTCAGCGCTGGCACATTCGTAAGGTCTATCCGAGGAGCGACGTGAATTTTGTCTGCAAACAACCAAGAAAAGTGAGGTCAGATCATGAAATTTTCCAATTACAAAGAAAGCCAGAAAAACAACCCCTCAACACTAAATCCTCTCCCCAAAAAGGATCAATCCTAAAAGCGCCGCACCTGGGTTTCCCGCCCGAGTTGGACAGTGAATACCTTCGAACCACTCCCCAGAAGCAATGAGGAAGTCATCCTTCACGGTCTTATTGGAAACTGGAAGACAAGAGATCAACCTAACGACCTCGTTCCGGGATTTAAGATAATACCCATCATCCCCAAGGCGGTGGCATTCGTACAAATAGGCCACATCATGCCAAGTGAGGTCTAGATTCATCCGCTCGCTTAAGACATCTACACAGCCTAATATCTTGAACATATTTGGGGCACACTGATACGGCGTCAACCTATGGTTGAACAGGTATTCCCTTGTGATCCTGCGCATGGGAAGTGTCATCCCTCCCTCTATGAAAGCAATCATGGGGATAACGACTTCTCCCTCAACTCTATCGGTCAATATTCCTTCAAGAGGACAGTGCCGCAGCCCAACCCTCGGGGGAATGTGGTATTTAGCCCTAAAGGCTTCCATAGCGGCAGGAGTTTTTACTAATTTTTCGAATCTACCCATCTGAACTGAACTGAGGAAATGAAAGTAAAGACTGGAAAGAAAAGTAGAGTCCGAGGAAGAAATTGAAACGGAGAGAAAGGCGAAATGTACTGGTACCTTCACAAGGCGCTCAAGGGGACGCCTGGGAATCTCTTTTGGACGAAGCGCTTCACAAGAACGGCTACGGCGGCGTAACGGACGCAAGTGTTCGTATACCTCTGGAGTTCTCTGGAGCCTTCTGGGGTTTGTGAAATGCAGATGAAAAAAGAAACTGAGTCCCGCTGACGTCTTATATAGCAGGGAAGAGAGAGAAAAGATCATCCCTGCCTAAAAATACGAGAAAGAAACGATGGCCGTTCGATTCACGCCAAGCCGTTGGATGAAGGGAACATAACGCCTCCAGAAGTTAATGACTACGTCTCGTAAATTGTGGCGCGTCAAAAGTAACGGTCCGCACGCGCACCCCACGATCTCCTTATTTCCCTCCACTCACAAATATCAAAACCCCGCTTTTCTCCTCGGAGGGAGGTTAAAACCGCAGTTTTGAGGGGCTATTGTGGGGCCCGGCCCAAAAATGATGGGCTATTCCAAGCTCAGGCCCGTCCGAGGAGCGTCCTGTCCAACGAAAAGCCTCATATGAAGCGCTATTCAACCCCAATAGCATCAAGGAAACCTGTCCGAGGAGTAACTCCTCCTCGGACATCACAAAGCCCAGACGAGAAACTCTGCTCAGCCATTTTAGCTCACCTTCCCCAACATAAAAAACGAATTAAATTCAAAATATCTCACGGAAGGCTACCACCACATTAATTGCGCCACAACCACCCTCTTGGCCGCATTAATGAGGAAAAGACCCCTGAACAGTACCGCCTTGGCCTCTGCAACTCACAAAGGGTCTGATGAGGGCGTCTGATGGGATAGGTGCTCGAGTGGATGCTTGGATGACTAACAGGTGTAAGGCTGGGATGAAAAGGAGAGAAATATATAATGTAATGAAGTCCCTCAAAGAAGGGACGGCAGAATTGTAAGAGGAACAAAAGAAATAAAATCAGACTTGAAGAATCCTTCTTTACGTTCTTATTTCTCTCTGCAAACAGTACACTACATGCATCAGATTTGCTAGTTTCACTGAGGCCAAGCTCTTTAACCCATTCTCTACAAGTATTTATTGTGGGTTGTGCTTTGGGCCGAGGCCTGATCAACAGAAGTTGGGCCAGGAAAATCGTGCAACCACAACTACTATGAATGCTCTAATTTCAAAAAAAAAAAAAAAAAAATCCTAGCCAGCCTAGTATTAAAAAAACATTATTTGCTTTCTTTTTTTTTTTATTCTTTTTTTTAATCTTTTTTGGTAGATGATTGCATCTTATAATATGCTAGTCGCTAACCCGTGTAATGCATGGGATAGTTAAATAAAAATTAAAAATATTTATTTTGCTTAAAGTTCTATGACTTGCCTTAAAAAAATGTATAACTTGAAAATGAATGAAAATAATTAATTTTTTGTTCAATATAATGGTTTAGAAAAATTATTTTTCTTTCATATCATTGGTTCCACATAACACATCCCGGCGTGGGCTATTCTATGGTGATGACTTTACACAATACTCAATTACAATTAAATCTACTATCCACCACCAATCTAATCTATGTTATCTTGATAGTAGATCTGCAAATTACATTCTCATATCCTCCATTATTTAGAAGGTAACTGAAGTAATGATTGTATGTAATATATAAATTTTATTCTTTTACAATATAAAATTATTAAAATAATTAAAATAAAATATAATGTTCTTTAAATTTTTTGAAATAGAATCTTAAATTTCTTAAAACTTAGTTAATATAGTTTCTAATTTACTTAAAGTGAACTATCACAATTAATGAGAATTTAACCATTTTTTGCAAAGAGAAGATAACCTTAGGCCCAATTTTTATTTTATAGTATAGGATGTTACAATTAAATCCGTACCATGTGTAATACGTTAGTCTATTATGATAGTTCCATCTAATGAGCTAATACCTATCTATATGAGTTTTCTTTTTAATGATGCCATAAAGGATGAAGTTTAATAGAAGTCATTTAAGATCCAATGTATCCAATAATTTTTTAAAAATATATATTTTCAAAAGTCTTTTAATTGTAAATTTTTTTAATCATAAAATAGATTCTATCTAAACTCTAAAGGAAAGCATTCATAATGATCACATCATTGATATCATATCATGATGGTTGCAAATAGCCATATTATTATTCATGATTAATAGATGAACAATAAAACTATGAATTAACAATTTAACAATTCAAATACTAAGTTTAAACTACAACAACACATATATACAGAAGACTCCAAATATTGGAACATACTTCTTTTGTCATTTTCATTATGCAATAAAAACCAAAGTTTCAAAGATAATTCCAATTCAATTAAACCCAATACATACATACACATGAACATAAAGAATTCCAAAAATAAAAACAACAATCTCCAAAAGCCTCTACCTAATATAGCCACTATTTTTTTTTTTTTTTTTTTAGATTGTGCGTTCTTTAGTTCTTTTTCCTTTTATATTTCATCAAACTTTTTATAATTGACCAAAATATCTCTAATATATATTAACATTAAACCTAATAAGAAAACTTTACATACCTTTTGTTTTGAAGGCACTCCAAGAACCAAAATCAATGCAAGGGAATTTAAATCCTATTGAAATTAAAAATGATATATATATATATATATATATTTGTTGAGTCTCATTTGATATAATTATATAGTTTAAATTCTATTGAAATTATAATTTCTAATCAACGTTGTGGGGCCCAACAGTCTATGGGCCCGGCTCGCTCGCTTATGGGGAGTCCACAGGTCACCAAACTAAAGGAGGCCAGGGCCCAAGCCCAAAAATAGTGAGCCCGGTGTGGTTCAAAGGTACGTCCGAGGACCGCTCAGTCCTCGGAAAGCCCAGAACCCCATTGACAAGAATGGGATACAGGCAGACTTGAAAGATCAGAAAATATCTCACGGAAATAGTCTTTAAATATCCTTCATTGACATGACATCGCCCCAGACAGAGCCGGATTTTTAGGCTTTATGGACCATCTCCCACAATTCAGGGATTAGACTGATGGGACAGATATCTGCCCTGGAAAGATCGACCCTACACGTGGACGAAGGACGACGAACGTAGGCTAGTATAAAAGAAAATGTTATGTGACCAAGAAAGGGACTCCCAGGGAGCTCCTGAAAAAGAACTTGATGAAAGAGAATGTCTGAAGGATATACGCCGGACATCACCTAAAAAACCCGCCGACGGGCAATCGGGGACAACACCACCGCTCCTCGGACAGTATCCGAGGAGCCAGATCCTCCTCAATGCAAGATCGAAGGGCCTGAATATCCAGCCCAAAGCTTTATCTCATGTTGGTTCATCTAAAGTCCGGCCCAAAATGCCATCCTGTGATCCAACGCTGGCTTTTTAACCCCACTCTCTACAAATATTATTGTGAGGGACTTTCCGTGTACGAGCCCAACATCGTCGCTGGGCTGTTACAGATTTTGTGTCCTTACAAACGTTATTATAAAAATATAATAAATAAAAAAAAGAAGAGAAAGAAAACGTGATTGATAGATTTAAGTAAATATGATAGATTTTTATTTTTTTATTTTTTTAATGTCATCAACATAGAAATTATCAAATTAATGGAGATATATTCCGTTTATATATATATATATATATATATGTATATAACTAGATGGGAATTAATTAGATGGAACCCAATTTACTTTCTTTTTAAATTTTTTTAAGTGATAGAAAATTAGATGAAACTTTTTTAGGGGTATTGCAAATGGCAACCAAACATGTTAAAAAAAATCATAGAAATTGTATCCCCATTGCCCCCAATAGTCAAAAGTTTGATAGTGACGAGGACCAATTACAATGGACTTCATTTTTAAATCATTGAGAAAATTGGTTCCAATTGGTTCTCTTTCTTTAGTTTCTCTTCTTCTTTTTTCTCTTCTTGTCAGGCATTTACTTTGTTAATAAAAAAAAATATATATAAAATCTAAGGAATTAAATCAAATTAAAAAATAAAAATGCTGATGTAAAAAATTGTAAAGATGTCAACCAAAAGTCAAAGGTTTCGGTTATATATATATATATATATATATATATTAAGAAAAAACGATTTTGTGAATATATAATTTATTAATACTATATGGATGCCTATTTGGAGTTTTTTTTTTTCCTTATACTCTAGCCTCTCTAACTTGAAATCCTAAGTTCGTCCCTATATGAAGCTAGCCTAGTGTCTCCAATAATCGTATCATTAATTTGTTAAAAACCAGCGATTTTTAAAAGGCTATCCATCACCACCAGAACACGTCTATTTGTTGGCAATTCTAGTCAACTTAATTTATTAACTTTGAAAACAATGCATTTATCGTGTTTCCTTTCTAGCTTGACTGATGCATGTGATATTTCATGAACCAAATCAATTCATGTAAATTTACATGGCAGAACACTTGAAGTGTTCGTAGGTGTAATTTTGTTATTCATTGTGTGCACTTTTGAGTTCTGAGTACATAGGTTTGTTTCCTAATTATAAAATCTTAATGATTAGCTAATAGTTTGTGATCTTGTTAAGTTGATAACACTAATTATCCATATACTTTAAAAACTAATGACGTCAAATTTGTCAGTCACTGGATTCGTCCAAACAGAGTATGACCAAGAAGCTCTAGAACCCTGCACAAGAACAAAGAGTTTTTTTTTCTTCTCGAAAAGGTCATCTGCATGGTGCCAGCCAATGAGCCTACGATGGCAAAGTCAAATATCAAAAGAGAAATAATATGAGGATTTAGAGAGAGATGTGTTAGGTGTTTTTCGTGTGTGTTTGTACCTTTGCTTAAGATTTGGTGCTGTTTATATAGGGTTTTACCCTTCTAGCTGTTGGAGGCATTCAATGGTGGCTTGAATGCCCTTTAGTAACGTTTTCTAGTGACTTAATGAGGTAACATGAAGGCTCCTCCCAACAGACACATCTTCTACATTTATTTGTGTATAACAGCTTCGCATTAAATGTTCATTTTATTCCAAGACTCCTACCGACACACCACGCCCGAGCAACTAAATTTACATGATATGTTCTCCAACTAATAAACCTTTTATAGTTCATGTTAGGCTGCTTATATTGAATATGGTTGCTTAACCAATCCTTAGCCTTGAATGAAAATATTGCCTTTTGCTCTTTTCAAAAATTGAGAATTCTAGTGTTCATTTTATAATTAAAAAATTATTAACTAAATTAATTATACTCCTTCTCAAAAAAAAAAAAAAAATATATATATATATATATATATATATATATACACTCCTAATATTTCTATTAGAAAACTTGGAATAACTCCCTATTTTCGGTTATTGATACTGTAAAACTAAGGGTTATTTGGTAAAGTTATTCTAATAATATTATTTGTATTTTTTTAAAAATACGTTTGGCCTACATACACTCTTTCACTGGTCACGTGATAAGTTGTATATCATTTTTGTGGTCCGAGTACAACTCCCAAGATAACATCGCCTTGCTATATATCTAAGTACGTCACGCATGACGTAGAACTAAAGAAAGAAACCAAATTTCAAAAAAAAAAAAAAAAAAGAAAAAGAAAAGGAAAAAAGAAAAAAAGAAAGTCAGCAAAGGCAGCCGGGGCTTGATTTGGATATATTATGTTCAAACTAAGCAACAGCTATTGCCCATTCCCAAATTTCATCACCTTTGAAGTTGAAGACCTAAAACCCACCAGCAAATAATAGCCAAATCTCACCGCACAACAAAGCTTCTTTAATCTTCACAGAAAAAAGCCATGTCCACCACCAAGTCCAAGACCAACCTCCACATCGTTGCTTATCCTTACCCAACCGCAGGCCATATCATCCCCCTCCTAGACCTCACCCACCTGTTACTCACCCGCGGCCTAAACGTCACTGTTTTGGTCACCCCCAACAACGTCCATTTACTTGAACCATACCTCTCCACCCACCCATCTTCTCTCAAACACTTGGTTCTCCCGGCCCCAGATATCACTCCACCTCCACATAAAAGACTCATCGCTAACGTGCGCGCCTTGCGTGACCTTCACTATCCTATCCTACTCCAATGGTTCCAGTCTCAACCTTCACCACCTGTGGCTATCATATCTGATTTTTTCCTCGGCTGGACCCACTACCTTGCCTGTGAGCTTAAAGTGCCACGTCTCTGCTTCTCACCCTCCGGAGCTTTTGGGATGTCTGTAGCTTTTTCCATGAGCCGTGACCCACCCAAAAACAATGATCCCAGTGAGGATATCAATTTCCTAATTTCATTACCTAAGGTCCCGAATTCCCCCACGTACCCTTGGTGGCAGATCCCTCCACATCATAGAAACGATCTTGAAGCTGACCCAGATTGGGAATTTCACAGAAACAGCAAGCTGGCTAATTTCGAGAGTTGGGGAATTGTGTTTAACTCGTTCGCCAGTTTGGAGAGTGTGTACTTTGACCATTTGAAGAGAGAGGTTGGGCACAATCGAGTGTGGGCGGTAGGACCTGTATTGCCACTTGAAGGTGATTTGATTGGATCGGCTACTAGAGGTGGGGCCAGCTCTGTGCCATGTCACGAGCTTATGACATGGCTGGATGCTCGTCTTGACAACTCTGTTGTTTACGTGTGCTTTGGAAGTCGTGCTGTGTTGACAAGTAAGCAATTAAATGTTCTTGTAACAGCGTTGGAGTGTAGTGGGGTCCATTTTATTTTGTGCGTGAGGATACCTGATGATCAAGGTTTGATTCTCGATGGGTTTAGAGATCGTGTGGGCGATAGGGGATTAGTGATTAAGGGGTGGGCCCCACAAGTGGCTATTCTATGCCATCGAGCAGTAGGTTCATTTTTGACTCATTGTGGGTGGAACTCCGTGTTGGAAGGACTTATCTCAGGAGTTGTGATATTGACATGGCCAATGGGTGCAGAACAGTTTACAAATGCCTTGTTGTTAGTTGACCAATTAGGTGTGGCAATTAGAGCTGGCGAGGGCACTCAATATATTCCTGACTCTAATGAGTTGGCTCGGTTATTGGTACTTTCACTCGATAGAATTAAGCCCCAAAATGTTCGAGCCAAAGAGTTGAGTGATGTGGCCCTAAGCGCGGTCAAGGGAGGAAGTTCCGAGAAAGATTTGGATGAATTGATCAAACAATTAGCTAACATCAAAAAATTAGAGTGAATATAAATTATATAATCATAGTAGCATTTTATATGGTTTTACTCACTCGCACATCTATTCAGGATTTTTTCCTTTGGTTGCATTAATGATTAAGATCACTGAACACATATATGATAAAATCTTAGTGATTAAAACGATTCTTATCATTTTAGCGTTAAGACTTACAAAATAACCGAGTACTTGCCATATGCTTTATTTTCTAGTAATAGTACAATGTACTTCATTTTGTTTAATTCTTGTTATGACAGATGGCCAGTATTGGGGAGAAAAGAAGAAAGGGGTGCATAATTTTGCTGGAGCAAGCTCAAGATTTGAGCTCTCCTCTGTTTCCCTCTTTCGTTCAATAAAGTCTTTATTCAAATTATTTAAAAAAAAAAAAAAATGCACTCAATTATTAAACCCATCAAAGTCGCCTAATTGGTAGCTGAAACAAATTTGAATTTGTACTCCTTGATTGTGCGGCAAAGAAGTTATCATGTCCCATCTTTTTTAGAAGTTTCATGTTCTCATATTTTGAGATCTTGTAAGCCAGGTGAGAAAGAAGCTATTCGGTTGGAAACTTGGAAGGTTACTCTCATTTTTCTTTCTCATGGCAGACAGTGAGATTTTTTGAAATAAATTTTTTTTTCCATCATTTCCTAAAAAGGGGGACAAAAAAAAAGGATCATTAACACAGTCCAAAAGGCTTATGCCGACTTATACCGAACATAACTTTTTGCACCTTCTTTCATGTGCTGCGGCAAATCAAAAACAAAGAAAAAAGTTTGTTTCAGTACACTTGATTCTCAAAAAACAAAGAAAAAAAAAAAAAGTAGGGATAAGCCCACATGCCTGTGCCCAATAAAAGATATCTGGTCCCCGAGCCCAACCCAAATTTGGGCCTTTCGGAGATACCAAGTACTACTAGTTCTAAGCGCTTCCGTAAATTATTTTTGGACTGAATCAGATCGAAAACAAAATGAAATCGCATTGATCCAAATAAAAGTATTCCACCATATAATATGTTTACGTCTAGCTTTAAATTTTAACTTTTTTTTTTTTTTAGGGTCAAGCCAACGAACTTTATTTAAGGTAAACCTGCAATGTTTGATGATGATGCTGAAAATCCTCAGTTAGTCACGCAATACTCACATGCTTAAGATAATACATGCGAAACAAAAACAAAAAAAAACCCTATGGGAGTACTGGTGTGATACTGGCCAAAAACCTTCCGAAGGTTAAGTTAGAAATCTTTTCACAACTCTAGAGTATTAGAGCTAAGGTGAATTATGCATATCTTGTTTTCTGAGAGTTTTGGGTTTTTATAGTAGTGTAGAGCTGACCTTCGTTTCTTGCGTAGGAAGGCGTTTCCTTCCTAGGAAAATTATCATAAATGCACATATATTGCGGGATCCTTCTCATGTTGGGTTTCTTTTCATATTGGGACATTGACTAAGGTTAATTGTGGGATGCAAGTTGTTTCCATTTAGAATTCCTTGGAGGCCACTTAAGCCATGTGGATACCATGTGGCCTTGAGATCCATCCACCTCATGCCCGTGTATCTCAGATACATCCATATAGAGAAACTAACCGTCCTCATAATCTAGTACTGTTAGGTCTATTAAAATGGATATGCCATCCCTAATTTTATACTCATCAGTTGCCCCCTCACTCCATAGGTTCGTCACCTCCTTTGGACGGACCCTTGGAGTGACAGTTTGATTCGTATCATGAGAAACGTGCACAGATTGATAGGCTGGCCTAGGATCATTAATGTCGTAGGGGCACGTGTCGTTTTTTCAGTGGTTCATCTCTTGGAACGAAACGTCCCTTCGTCTTCTGTACCGTTCTCTCTATATAAACCTGTTTCTTCACTTCTCATTCTTTACTTTCTTCAGCGAATTCACGATCAGAACACTACCATCTCCCTTGATAAACTAGCATACCGTCCACTTGGTGCATCCGTCATCTACATTTCTCTCGCTGCTCATCTTCAATTGGTAAGTACTTTTCACCTTTCTGTTGAATTCCCTTGTTATGTTTTAAGACTTTTGCACACCCGTCGTCTATGTAGATCCGTCAATGTCTTAGGTTTTACCCATCACGTGTAGGTGACAGATGTTTAGTGCGTCAAGTAACCAATTGGGTGTCTGCGAGGAGGTGGGCTACGATGAGCTGTTCTCGTCAAGTCAGAACGACCTTGGCACCTCAAGTGAAGAAAGGAATTCGTCGGCCACATCACCTTCCACAAGGGATGAGGATTTGGACACGGATAGATTAGAGGGTGATTCTACTAATGGCCTAGTTGGTGCTGAACCCCTAACCCAATTCGACATAAGTCCTGATGGATTTAGGGAGTTTATAATACTTCCCTTATGGACGGTCAACGACTTTGTTTCTACCATCAAAGAGTCGCACTTCAAAATACTTAGGGAGAAGTACCAAATACCAGGCCACATACCGCTCCGTCTACCCTACAAATTAGAGAAGTGTTATTACGAGGGCATCGAAGGTGTCGGAGTCTATGAGCAAATGCTGAAAGCTGGGCTTAGATTCCCCCTGAGCGCCCTCCACTGTTGCCTCCTTTAATATTTAGAGTTGGTTGTCACTCAAATCGCCCCAAACGCCTGGAAGGTTTTCCTCGGCGTGGAGGTCTTGTATGGGGCCATGTCCGGCGAGGCGCGTAGGTTAACAGTGGAAGAATTTTTCCACTGTTACCGTCCGATTGAGATCGTTCAGTCCAAGGGCATGTACAGTTTTATGCCCAGGAGTCCTTTGCTGAGGCTCGTGTGTGACACCCTCGACTCTAACAGGAACTAGAAAAGTCGCTATTTTTTCATGGTGGGTGACGAGTGGATGTGTCACCCTGGTGACCAAGAGTTCATGCCCGTTGACAAAACATGGGGCATAATGCCCCCGTCTGTATTTAGGTTTATAATTATGTTAATTTTACTTGTTGCTTTAACTGTCTCCTTTTGTAGCCCGGGACCGTCCACAAGTTTCACTTGAGCAGTGGAGCTTTTAGGAAATTTTTTTTAACAATACCAAGCTCTTAGAAAGGACGTGGGCTAAGTTAGTCAACTTAGCCACTCTCTACTGGTATTGTGATAGATTAGAGCCCACCGCAGCTGCTCGACGCTACGATCGTCAAGTATGCCAACGTAAGTCCGTCGCTCAACACTTTGGTTTTTTTTTTTTTTTTTTTTTTTATCTTTATTTATTTATTTTTATCTAACTCCTGATATCCGTCCACCTTTGTGCAGAAATGGAAGACAGCAAGAGGAGGGCCTACATCAAACAGCAAGCTGCGAAGAAAAAACAAGAGGGGTGTCAACCCCATAAGGGAACGGGTCCGGCCAACCCGTCTACCAAAAGGAAGTCATCGGAGAAGATTGACCGTCTTCCAAAAAAGCCCAAAGTAGTCCCCGAGTCCATCGTGGGGTTAAAGGCTAAGGCCAAGAAGACGGTCACTCTGATAGGTCCTTGAAAGGGCAAAGGACTCATGATAGGCCTTGCCTTCACCGAAAAACCACCCGTCCTCCTCCGTGAGGACTTTAAGTATGCGTTGGAGCAGCTCTCGTCCATAATCATAACTGACGACTATAAGGACTTGAGCAACCACGCAACAGAAGCTGTGAGGGAGATGGGTCTTTTCAGCATTGCGCAAGTAACTATGTCTATCCCCTTTTTCTTTCTTTCTCCTAGTTTCTAACCCTTCTTTTGTTTTCAAGCGATGCTAATGATGAAGGGGTTGATGGGTCATTGCCTAAACCATGAGACAATGCTAGACCATGTTAGGGCGAAGGCGAGGTCGACGGAGGACGAGCTTGCTAAACTGAAGGCTTGGAAGACAGTTCAGGATAAGAAGTTGGCTCTGTTGGAGCAAGTCCGAGGTGTGTTGGAGAAGTAGATGGAGGTGCTATGGCAGGTCCTTGAGGACAAAGAAAAAGAGATCCAAACTACCAAGAACCAGCTCCGTCAGGCCAAAGAAGAGGCGACGCGAGAGTATCGCGACTCCGACGCATACTTGACAGAGCTTGGTGGTACTTACGCGGACGGCTTCGACGACTGCCTTCGTCAAGTCAGAGCTTCTTTTCTAGATCTGGACTTGTCACATGTTACAATTAACGCCCAAGCCCAAACCTCAGTTCAGCCCGTTCATTCTGAGAGCACGGATGAATTATTTGCTGATGATGCCCTCGTTGACAACCCTCATGGTGATGGAGAGACTGCTCCTATTGAAAGCCAAATCAAGCCTGTCGATGATAGCACCCGTCAACCTGATGAAGTTGTAGAAGAGAGAGATGAGAATGCACCTATCTAGCAGTAGTTTTTTTTTTTTTGGCTAATATGTAAAGATTTTTGAAGAATAGTTTGTTTATTTTAACCGTCGCTTTATGTATCTAGACTTCTCCCTTCACGGGCTTTTGTAATATATTGATTACTTACTATAAATTATCCATCTACTTTCATTCCTATAGATGAATCCGTTTAGTTTATGGTTATATAAATATAACTCATTATTTAGGATGAATCCGTCTACCTTATAGGTTTTAAGCAAAATTTTTTTGAGCTTGACGGGTCAAGTCATCTTCTTGGGATGATTGGTTTGCTATATATAACTTTGTAAATTTGAGCAATATTTTTGGGATGATGTCATCCAACTTAAGGATCTGTTAAATATAAGCTTTTTCAAGATAAGTTCGTCCACTTTATGGACTTGAGGTTGAACCTGTCCATTTATGGACTGATTCATTATCTTGGATGAACCCGTCCTCTTATGGCGGTGTGATTTTAACTCATGTGGTTGAACCCTTCCGTTTTATGAACTTACCATTAGCTATCATCCTTTAGGGAAGATACCTGTTCACTTAGGGCTTGTCACTAATCATCCTTTGAGGATGAAAAACCCGTCCACTTATGGACTTGTGTCCGTACACTTTGTGAACTTATCATTAGTCATCTATAGCTTGAATTCGTCCACTTTATGGACTTGTCATTAGTCATCCTTTGAGGATGAAACCCGTCCACTTTGTGGACTTGAATCCGTCCACTTTATGGACTTGTCATTAGTCATCCTTTGAGGATGAAACCCATCCACTTTATGGACTTGAATCCGTCCACTTTATGGACTTATCATTAGTCATCCTTCAAGGATGAAACCCGTCCACTTTGTGGACTTGAATTCGTCCACTTTATGGACTTATCTTTGATCATCTGTTCATTCTTGCACTCATAGTCACCATTAAATTGGTTGGTTACTACTTGGGAATCGCAATATACAACCAAATTTTCTGCTCCTGCCACCCTGGCAAGGTCCAGCCCTACTATCAAAGCTTCATACTCTATTTCGTTATTGGTCGTAGGGAAGTCTAGATGGACCATGCATTTGATCTTGTGTCCTTCTGAGCTGTGGAATACCACACCAGCTCCACCTGCTTGCCTATTGAAGGATCCGTCTGTGTGGATGCTCCACTGGGGGATCTCTTTTGCCCCCTGGCCTCCCACGAGAGTGAATTCTGTAATGAAGTCAGCTACTACTTACCCCTTTATGGCCGTGTGCGGTCAATACTGTATGTCGAATTCATTTAACTCGACTGCCTACAATGCCATCTGTCCTACAACTTCAGGACTACTCATAGCTCTACGCAGGGGTTTATCTGTCAGGACGATCATAGTGTATGCCTGGAAGTACGGTTTGAGTTTTCGTGCCGCAGTTGCTAACTCGAAAGCGAGCATTTACATCTGTGGGTACCTTTCTTCTGCTCCTCGAAGTGCTTGTCTCGTGAAGTAAACGGGCTTCTGCACCCCATCCTCTTCTCTAACTAAAGCTACGCTAACAATGGCTGGGGAGACGACCAAATATAGGAACAGTTCTTCCCCGAGCTTAGATGGGCTTAGTAATGGCTGAGAAGAAAGATATGCCTTCAGATCTTCAAACGCTTGCTGGCATTTAGTTGTCCACTCAAACGACTTCCTCAATGTGCAGAAGAAAGGTAGGTACTTATCCTTTGCTCAACTTGCACATTCTTTCCAATTTGATGTACGGACATTTTGTTCATCAGCCTTTGGTATGTGGCGCCCACATCCTTAAGTTCGAACGACATCACCTAGTAGCAAAAGAGACCCTGACTAGTTACAAATGAAGTCTTCTTTTGATCTTCCTCATTCAGTTTGATCTGGTTGTAACCAGAGAATGCGTCCATGAAGCTTAGTAACTGGTGTCTTGCGGTTGAGTCTACCAAGGTGTCAATCTGCGGGAGAGGATAGCTGTCCTTGGGGTAGGCCCTGTTTAGGTCCGTGAAATCTATGTACATCCACCACTTTCCATTGTCTTTCTTGACCATCACCACGTTCGCCAGCAAATCGGGGTAGTACACTTCTTGTATGAAGCCTGCTTCTTGTAATTTTGAACCTTCTTAGCTATGGCTTTGTCCCACTCCTGTACGAACACTCTCTTTTTCTGCTGGATGGGAGAGAATGAGGGCGATACATTCAACTTGTGGACAATGATTGACGAATCAATTCCTAGCATGTCTTCATGGCTCCAGGCAAACATGTCCTACTTTTCCCTTAGTGATAGGCCAAAAATGAATTGACCCTTTGTGATAAATTAACCAATTAATTTAGCCAAGTGAATTAATTAAGCTAATTAATCATGCAAATGCGTGGTAACACAAACAAATCACCAATAAATTAATTATGCAGTGGAAAATAAATAACACGGTAATTTGTTTACGAATGGGGAAAACCTAACGGCAAAAACCCCACTGGGTGATTTTCAGGTCACCATTCCTGAAATTCCACTATTATCAAAACAAGCGGCTACAAGGAAAGGAATCCCAGTGCCTTATACCAAACTACAGTTGAACCCTTACCCTAATACCCAATTGGACTTCTTCTGTAGTAACAATTCACCTTTCGATGCATGGCTCCCAAATACGTGACTAACCAATGTGTGGATCCCAGTACGCGACTTCAATCACCAACTAGAGAAAGTTGTTGGCCGCAAAGTTCTTCAGTTCATCCCAACGATGAAGATCAAGAAGATACTTGGTCACAAAACCCTACGGTACATATACACAGCAACTTCTTCATAAGAATGATGAACTAGGGCAAAACTTTGTCTCCGGTTACAAATTGCTTGAACAAACTTTGCTCAACACTTATGCAACTTGCATACGCTTTGACGGCCCTTAAAATAATCTTTTTATATGTTTAGAGTTAGAAGAAAAGAAAGCTCAAACACATAATCTTGGATTAGAGTCAAAACAGAACTGGAATTCTGTTTTTCATAAAGCTCGATAGATAGCTGTTTGTCGAGTTGCTGTCGAGCAGCTGTCGAGCCTCTGTGCTGGAACAGCTTCTTAAGCTCGATGGATAGCTAGCTGTTGAGTTTTAATGAACAACACTTCTTTAGCTTGAATCTTGGACAGACTTGCATGTCTTCAACACTTGATCTTGAAACATAGTTTCTTGAAGTATTAAACACATCCTAGATCTACCCAAATACAAGTAAAGTGTGTTTTGTCAAAGGATAAGCCAATTACATAAAATAGTGACATATGTTCTTAACAAGTGAATCGCATATGTCCTAACACTTAGGAATGTCGTAAGTGCTTAACAGATTGACTGCCTGGCCAAAGTACCTATCCTCGTTGTTCGTTCCGGTCTAGAATCATCGAGGAGTACTTCTTCCAACCCTTCCACCAATTCTGCTACTGTTCGTTGTTCTTCTATACACATAGTCTACAAATGATCGTCCATTTCCAGCATGGCAATGTAGCATTCGTGTTCCGCCACTTGATCCCCTCTTGCTTCTCCCACTCCGTATTCGATGGGAAACATGATCATCAAATGGTAGGTTGAGGTTACAGGCTTCCATGAATTCAAAGTGGGTGACCCAATATGGCGTTATACGCGGATGAACAATCAACAACCAGGAATGTGACATCCTTGGTGATTTGCTGAGGGTAATCTCCAACCGTTACTGGCAGGGTGACTGCTCCTAGGGGATGTACCCTTGTTCCTCCAAATCCTACGAGTGGTGTGTTGGTTGGAGTTAACCGTTCCTTCCCTATCCTCATCTACTAGAATGCTGGGTAGTATAAGATATCTACAAAGCTCCCGTTGTCTACAAGGACTTGGTGTGTGTTGTAGCCCCCTATGTGTATGCTGATTACAAGTGTATCGTCGTGTGGGTGATGCAGGTGTCGGGCATCTTCCTCTGTGAATCCAATTACGTGGTTGTCAATTCGCGCCATTTTCAGAACATACCCCGTCAGCTGTACGTTCTGAACCATTCATAGGTAGGTCTTCTGTGCCTTCTTGGAAGAACTGGAAGTTGTACTGCCCCCTATAATCATCCTTATGTCCCCTAAAGGTGGCTTAGGGCACTTGTTTTCTCTTTTGGCTAGCTGTCCTTAGGGCTGTTCTGTCCCTTCCTTACTAATAAACCTCTGTAACTTCCCTTGCCTAATGAGAGCTTGTATTTGCTGCTTAAAGGTAGTACTTATCTCTAGACCTCTTGCTGGGGTCTTCCTTTAACTTGCCAGGGAATTTTAGGGTCCCTTCGTCCTTGATCTGCATCAGGACTTGATTAATTGGGGTGTTCAGAGGGGTAAAGCTTGTGAACCTTCCGGTTGGAGGCTTAGAGCGCCTATCTTCCCTTCTATCTCCTATCCTAGCCATCTTCCACCCTCTATCCTGTCGTGATTCCTTATGTCTTTCTCTCTTTTTGGGCTTCTCTTCACAAGCGAGCAGCGCGTTTTCAGCGTTCATGTATTTAGTAGCCCTGTAGAGCACATCCGACATAGTCTTCGGGTTATTCTTATACAAGGAAAATAGAAACTTACCCTTCCTTAGCCTGTTCGTGAACGCGGCAACGAGTATCTTGTCATCAGCTTCATCGATTGATAGTGCCTCCTCATTAAAGCGGGCTATGTAAGACCTCAGCGTCTCATCCTCCCGTTATTTGATGCTCATTAGGCATGCGGTGGATTTCTTATACCTGTGTCCTTAGATAAAGTGTGAGGCGAACTGGGCGCTCAACTCCTTAAAGGTACCAATGGAATTGGGCGTCAACTTGCTGAACCAAATCCTTGTGTAGTGGGGAAGGCCCTACACATAATCTTGTCTGCCACTCCTTGTAGGTGCATCAGAGTGTTGAAGGACTCCAGGTGATCTAGGGGGTCCTTAGATCCGTCGTGGCTTTCTACCTGAGTCATACGAAACTTTGGTGGTAGGGGGAATGACTTGATGGATGCGGTGAATGGCGAATCCATTCGATGGACCAAGTCATCGAGGTCGCTAGACACCCATCCTCTGAGGGCGTTCATCATGAAGTCCATTTGTTCCTTCATCATTTGCATCTCCGCGACTATGTGAGGGGGAGTCATATCTGTGGCGGATAGTCGGCTGGTATCCTATCGCTCTTGTCTACTTGGAGCGTTGCTGCCTTCCAGCCCCTTTTGATTCCTTCTTTCAGTGACGGTTCCTTCCTGGTCTTCCTTTTGGGTGTTAAGCGCTACGTTTTTCTAGCGCAGCTGTTCCTCTAGGTCATGATTCTGCTTGGTGAGGCGTTCCACTGCCACTACAAGGTTTTGAACTTGTCTCTCTAGGGCGGTGGTGTGCGGTACATCACCCTGATTGTTAGCTGTTGTTGCCAACGACCGAGTAAGTACCATGCAACTTTTTGTAAGAAGGGTAATGTAAATTTGTAAAAAAGTCTGCATTGAATCTAACATCATCAATTAGTGAACCAACCGTGGTTAAGTAGGGTGAATCATCAGCCAGGGTGTGCATAAGCACTTTTGAGTCACCTTCAAGAACAATCTGATTGAATCCTAGTTCTGTAGTAAGCTGTAAAGCTGAGGATGCTGCTCTTGCTTCAATCTCTAACGGGCTATGTAGCTGAGGTCACACCTTTGAGAGTGAAGCCATAACACTATCGTGAGTGCCTCGGATAACCACCCCGGTTCTGGACTTACGTTCCTTCGTGAAAATTATGCCATCGAAATTCACCTTGACCATATCTAGTGGTGGTGCACACCACCGAGTCCATGTGGTATAGGTCTGCACACAAGGGGGTGACTAGATTGCATTGAACTCCTTTAAAAGTTCTTTCGCCAAGGGTGCTATTTGGTGTGGACTAAAACTCGGTTGGTTGAGTTGGACCCGATTTTTGTGTGACCATATTAACCATGTTGTGGCAGGGAACAGCTCCAGATTTTGATGGTGTTTGATGAGCCACGAAAGCAACTCCTTGAAGTTCATGAAGCTGGTGATTTCTCTGCAAGCCCATGCCGATACATCTTCCTAAACCACATCTAGTTCCTTACATGTCTAGAGTGCATGTAGAGTTGTTTTTGGTTCCAGCTTGCATCGGTCACAGATTAGACTTTCGATGATGGTTCGGCACACTAGATTTTCCTTTGTTGGTAAGGAATTTTGGCATGCTCTCCATATATGATTTTTCATTTTGTTTGGTGTTTTCAGGGCCCAAATGGCCTTCTAGAGTGCTTTTTCTTGTTCCACAATAGCCTCAATACCTCTATGATCCTCCTTTGCTTTTAAGAACTGGTAACCCGACTTGCAATTGTATATTCCATTCTGTGCGAATGGCCAAAACAAGCTGTCTTCACTCACCACCCTTGCGAGAGGTAAATGTTTGATCAAGTCTGCTTCTTCTTGGGTAAAGATTCCATCGATTACCTTATGATTCCACTGCCTTGTCTCTTTATCTATTAGCATTTCCACCTTTGCATCAGTTAGTAACTCAATACAAGGAGATTGGACGTATAGTGCTTGCTACCTTGGCAGCCAGAAATCTTCCCATATGCTCACTGATTTCCCATTCCTAATCCTCCATCTACATCCTCTCTACAATACATCTCTCCCATCTAGGATGCTAGTCCAAGCATACGTCCCTCCTCTATTTTTTTTGTTGGCTTCCATGATAGTACAATTAGGGAAAAAACGTGCCTTAAAGACTTTGTAAAACAAAGAATCTTTATTTTTCAAAAGTCTCCATGCTTGCTTAGCTAAAAGTGAGTCATTGATCAAGGCTAGGTCCCTAAAGCCCATTTCACATTCCATTTTTGATTTTGTCAACTCCTTCCATTTTACCCAATGTACCTTCCTCTTATCTCCTCTTTGTCCCCACCAAAACTTCTTTATCATGGCATAGACCCAAGGAATTTTAAAGCATCCCATAGTGAAGGTTGGGATTGCTTGGATCACTGCCTTGATCAAAACTTTATGCCCAGCTTATGAAAGTAATTTACCTTCCCAACCCTACAACTTCCTCCAAACTTTTTCTTTTATAAAACTAAAGCTCTCTTTTTTCCTTTTGCCTACCAAAGATGGTAAACCAAGGTTTTTTTCATAATGTACAAGCTCTTGGATCCCCAATGCAGTTTTTATCTCTTGTTTGGTATCTTCTGTGGTGGATTTGCTAAAAAAGATGGTTGTTTTGTTTTTGTTCACCTTTGTCCCGAAGCTCTCTCATAACAATCTAGGATTCCCAAAAGTTGTGCACATTGATCTGTTGTTGCTCTATAAAACATCAGACTATCATCTGCAAACAATAAATGGGTTAGTTCTAGTCCTCTACGACATAGGGAGGAGCCCTTTATATCTCTTGCTCTTGTTGCCTGCTGTATAAGCCCATGTAGGCCTTCGGTACATCGGAAAAATAGAAAGGGAGAGAATGGATCCCCTTGGTAGATTCCTCTGGTAGGGTGAATCAACCCTTGAGGTTCCCCATTCATTAGGATAGGGTATGTTATAGTTCTCACACAAACCATGATTAGCCCAATCCATCTCTCACAAAACCCATCTTTCTCATAATGTTTTCAAGATATCCCCATTCAACCCTACCATAGGCATTGCTCATATCCAACTTAATAGCCATAAAACTTGTATCCCCTGGATCAAGGTTTTTCATACAATGAAGTGTCTCAAAGGCAACAAGAATATTATTAGTAATGAGGCGATTTTTGGCAAAAGCGAATTGCTGCTCAGTAATGATTGAAGGTAAAATTTTCTTAAGTCTATTTGTTAAAACTTTGGAGAAAATTTTATATAGAACATTACATAAACTAATAGGGCGATAATCTTGGACAAACTCAAGATTTTTATTTTTGGGGATGAGTGTGATAAAGGTGTGATTTAGAGGATAAGGAAGAATACCTGAATTGAGCCAAGATAAAATTGAACTCGTAACATCGTTATCTACCACCCCCCAAAAGTGTTGGTAAAACAAAGGAGGCATCCCGTTCGGTCCTAGGGCCTTGAGAGGTGCCATTTGCTTCAATGCCTCCTTGATTTTAGATTCAAGGAAGGGCTCTGTGAGGGTTGAATTCATCTCATCGAAGATGACCATAGGGATGTGGTCAAGGGAAACACAATCCGAGTTTGATGTTAAGAATAGGTTCTGGTAAAAGTTGACAAGAATCAAAGCAATCTCCTATTGATGTACCTGTCAATTATTAGACTTATCCATAATACCCTGAATCTGATTTTTGTAGTGTCGTTGAGTGGCTCGACTATGAAAAAATCTTGTATTATTGTCGACATGTTTTAGCCAAAGTAATCAAGATTGTTTACTCCACAAACGAGCTTCCCTATCAAGAAGGATGTTCACTTCATCTTTTAGCTCTCTAACCCGAGGATTCTGCCCATTTACTATTGCTGCTTGTTCTACTTGAAATAACAAGGATTTTTTTTTCCTTTCCAACTCCTTTCTTACATTCCCAAATACATTGCGGTTCCACCAAGCTAAGTCCTTCCCACAATTCTCAATCTACTTCAGGATTCTGCTATAATTAAGGCCGTGTAGATGAGAGGACCACGATCCACTGTCTCCACACATCGTTCATCTGATAACCACATTTCTTCAAATTTAAAACTCCGCTGTCAGGGTGGTAGTTCAAGACCGAATAGGCAGATCAATAAAGGGCAATGATTAGATGAAATGCAGTGCAAGTGGTGGACAAGTGAACCTGGAAATTTCATGAACCATGGGTTATTTGCCAAACCACGGTCTAGTCTCTACCAAATCGAATGTCCATCAGTGAAATGCTTGCTCCAAGTGAAACAAGTGCCCACAAAACCAAGGTCTATAAACCCACATTCATCTAAAACATCCCTAAATTGTTGCATTTGGCCATGATTTTGGACTGCCCCTCCCAACTTTTCCTCTTGCCTCAAAAGTTCATTAAAATCTCTTGCACACAACCATGGAATTTGTTGATTGTGATTTAAGTTTCGTAGGTTGTCCTATGCTTCTATTTTCCTCAAAGTTTCTGGTTCCTCATAAAAACTTGTGAATTGCCATTGGTTTTCTGTGTCCTTGTCAATCCATGTATCGATGTAGTAGTTTGATGAATCCACCACCACCAGGTTGACCGATGAATTCCAAAAGAGAGCAACCCCACCTCCATGCCCTTCTTTTGGAACCACCCACTTATGTTCAAAGTCTAAATCTCTTGGTACCATGTCTAACCTTGCTTTGTCTGCCCATGTTTCGGCTATAAACATGACAGAGGGGTCTTTTCCCGGACAATGTCTCCAAGCTCTTTCCTTGTATGTAGGTTCCCAAGCCCACTACAATTCCACAATAAGAGATTCATTTTGACTGGCGGGGTTGGAAAACAGCCTCCATCGATTCGAATTGTGTATCCATCTCACTCCTTGAAACCTGAGTTTTCTTGTTTGGTAACTTAGAGTGCTCATCAACCTACTTGAAATCTCTTTTTCCATACTTTGGGAGTTCACGGCTTAGGGAGGAGGGTGTAACAGGTAACGTCCTAATTACCCTAGTCTATCTCGGTAATGGTGTTTGGTTTGGCATTTTTGTGGGCTCGTGTGGGTCACGTGGTTTTTGGGGGTCAATTGATGGAGAGTTATTTGGGATAAGAGTTGTGTTTAGTGTGGGATGGTGGTTACCCTGAGGAATCGGGTTTAGTGGGGCTTAGGAGTCATCATGCGGCTGAGGAGTTTCATTAGGGTTAAGCTTCTTTAATGCCACGTTAATGCTATCAATGTGCATGTTAAACACTGATTGTGAGGGAGGTACACAGTCATGATGGGCTAGGGTTTCCTCATAAATTGGGTTGGCTGTTTCATGGGCTGGAATATTTATTTTTTCAACTACCGTAGTCCCGTCAGGTATTATTGAGGCATGCGTTACGGGTTCATGCTGCAAATTCCCTCCGTTGTGATTTCCAGGGTCAAGGGTGTCTGTTCGTGTCACCAACACCAGCGTGCGAGGACTTTCCCCGAAGTGTTTGCTCAGCTCTGTCTACAAGTTGGTCTTCCCCTTCAGATTGCCAGCAGATTGACGAGATGGAGATTTTTCATTCTTGAAGAACCCCTGTACTGAAACCACTCTTTTGGGATGGTGAGAAAGGTGGGGCACATATGGATGGTCCAAATTGCCGTTGCTCCTTCGTTAGAGATCCTTCACTGTTCAACCAAACCTCACAGTCTTTATCATCGTGGTCGAGGCAGCCGCACCAGTAGCAAATGTTTGGCAAGCATTCATACTTGAAGCTAACCCATACTTCTTCTTTATTCCCCACAACACAAGGCAACCACAATATAAAGGGATAGTTATGTCCACTGATACTCTCACCTTGATAAAGCTTCCACCCTCAAGAGTCGTTTGGGTTGGGAGAAGGTAGGACTTGACCAAGAACTCCACAAATTTTCTTCGCCGCCTTCACATTCATGTACCTGATTGGGATGCCACGAACTTGAACCCATAAAGTTGCTCTATCAAAAGTTAGCTCCTCAATGTTATGACTTTTGTTGTAACTTTGCATGACCATTAAGTGCTTGTCAAAACTCCATGGTTCACTGAGAAGCACCTTATCAGCTTCGGCCTTATTGTCGAATATTGGCGAACACAAACAGCATTACGTGGTTGCCCATATTACGAACTTGGAAGCCATTTTGAGATTGCCAAAGGGGAGAGAAAGTCTTGGCAATGGCCTCAGTGTTCAAAACTCGCTTTGTAAGGAATTTGGCTGCTATGATAAATTCTTCAGAATCACATTCTTCATCGAGGCAACACCCTGGTCCTTCTTTGTCAGATAGTGTAAGGCGAGTCCAATTTTTCATTAGATCGTCCATGATAGGGGGAAAAAACTAAGGGCAGCACACTGAGGGAAGGAAGAAAAACACTCAACTGTTTCGTTATAATGAAGCTTTCTGCTTGACGTCGCTTTTGGACAGACATTTTGTTGAAATACATAAATTCTTATGTTCTTTGTATATATTCATTAATTTTGTCTTCACTATTTTTTTTATTTTTTATTATTTTGTGAGTGCTATTTGCACAGTAAGTGGTATCAAATGAATGTTAGGATTCAAATTTCTTAGTTATTATAAAGATGACAAGAAGTTTTGTACTAAGGAAAATTTTTCTTTATGGTAAATGTAGATGAAGGATTTCTTAATAGACAAAGTTTAGTTACAAAATTGGTTGTAACTTAAGGTTACAACTTTATTCAATATCTTTTTATTGGAGGTGAATTTTGACAAATCCACCACTAGATTACATTCTCTTTTTATGTCTTCCATGATTGCAAAATTTCTAAAAGATTAAAGATCAATAGTTATGTCATCAATAGATTGTTTAAATTGCAAGTTTCTGTAGTTGAAAATTATGTATAAAATATAATCTTATAAATCATACTGTAAATAATATCTGATTGGCACAAAACTTCACATGTGTATTAAAAGCGTAAAAAACATGCAATCTAACAGTTAGATATTCAAAATATGTAGCAATATTAATTGACGGGAATGACGAGATTACATCTCCTAAACGAAGCCAACACTCATGACGAAGTCCTCCTGAATGACGAAGAAACCAGTCATCACTGACGAGGATAGGGAAATCATTCAATATAGTCAATCGATGACTTGGGCAGTTACAAAACCAACCAGACAGATAGTTGGGAGCCTATTAAAAGCCCCATTATTAGGCAGGAAGCGTTACTAAGAAAGGCATTAACGACCACAACGGCTAGCAACCAAAGCCACATATATAAGCCCTCACATTGTCAACAAAAGGTACATACACACTCTAAGAAACACCCACTATTATCTTGCTTATCTATTTCATTTCACAAAGTGCTTTCCTATTCTAACTTTGGCATTGGAGGCGTTGTGGCAGGCACCACACCGGTGACCATCTTAGAGGATACATTCACGCCAACAGGGGGTTGGTTCCATCTGCCTATCTCGACTGATGAACTCACGCTTCATCAGTTTGGCGCCATCTGTGGGGATCGACATTTTCAGATTCATATTTGAAAGCGTAGTTTCCATCAACTTCTACATTCAGATGGAACCCAATCCAGATTCTACAGCCTTGGTCCAGCAAGTTCAGGCTCTTGCAGCCACCTCAGGCTCTTGCAGCCACCATTGAAGAACTCACCAAATAAAATCAGGAAATGAAGCTACGGCTTCAACAGGTTTAGCAGGCTTAACAGGAGGAGAATCGATCCAAGGATAACGTGGAAGGAGAAGGGGATAGCCATAGGAGGAGCATTCATCAAAGACCAACCACTCCGGACGAATAGAATTCAGACCTCCTTCAAGAGATGAGGAAGGAGATGGACAAACTGAGGAACGCCATCAAGGAAAAGACAGATCGAAGCATAGACAGAATGGTAAGGGCCACGGATTCACCCTTCATCGCGGCGGTACTCGAATGCCCCGTGCCGTCAAAGTTTCGTTTACCTCAGCTCGAACCGTTCGACGGACTCAGAGACTCTCAAGATCACCTTAATACCTTCAAGATGACGCTAGGTCTTAAACAACCACCGGACGAGATATTGTGTTGTTCCTTTCACACCACTCTCAAAGTAGCTGCAAGGGAATGGTTCACAAAGTTGCCGACATCGTCCGTTGACAACTTTGAACAATTGAACAATGCCTTCTTGCGTCACTTCATAGGGGGGCAGTGTCCAAAGAGGCCAGCAGACCACTTACTCACCATTAGACAGGGAAAGAAGGAAACCCTGAGGTCGTACATGAAACACTTTACTTGAGAGACTCTAGAGGTGGACGAAGCTGATGACAAGGTGCAGCTGACGACCTTCAAAGCGGGATTAAGATCCAGAGATCTCGTGGCTTCACTTGCGAAGAATCCACCAAAGACGATGGCAGAGATGCTTCTGAAAGTGCAGAAGTACATGAATTCTGAAGACGCTTTAGCAGCCATAAAGGATGCAGAGAAGCCAGGAGACAAGGGAAAGAAGGAAGACGAGCATAGGGGTCAAAAAAGGGAGCGCCCAGATCGTCGGAACTATGACGGGAATAGAAGAAAGGATGACAAAGGTCCTCAAACGGTAAAATTTACTCCTCTAGTTATACCTGTTGACAAAATTTTAACACAGATTAAGGACGAGGACTATCTCAAATGGCTGAGACCATTACACTCATCCCCTAACGTCCATGATAAGAACAAGTACTGCCGATTCCACAAAAATCACGGCCATAACACAGAAGATTGTAGGGACCTGAAGGAGAAAATAAAGGAGTTGATACGGAAAGGGAAATTACAGAAATATGTGAAGAAGGGGGAATATAGCAAGTTCAGGGACAACAATAAGAGCCAGTATGAGTCCTCTTACGGGAGTGATGACTGTCCATCCCAACCTTCACAGAATGTGATCGGGGAGATAAAGACGATTACAGGAGGGCCTTTCTCAGGAGGATCATTTAAATCCCTCAAGAAAGTGTACCAGAGGCAGGTGAATAGCGTTCACACGATACCTTCATTTAAGCAGCAACGAACCGACCGGGACATGTCCTTCGGTGAAGCGGATGCTAAAGGAGTGAAGCAGCCCCACAATGACCCTTTGGTTATAATATTAAATATAGAGGGATTCAATACCAAAAGGATCCTCGTGGACAACGGTAGCTCCGCCGACGTCATCTACCTTCCTGCTTTCCAGCAACTGAAACTAGATCCAAAGAGATTGTGCTAATTTGATTCTCCTCTCATCAGCTTCAGCGGAGACAGGGTATATCCCAAGGGCATAGTGACGTTGACAGTAACAATGGGGGCCTACCTGATGCAATTGACACGTCAGTTAGACTTCTTAGTGGTAGATTGCCCTTCATCTTACAATGTCATTATTAGGAGGCCCACGCTCAACAAATGGAAAGTAGCGACGTCCACCTATTGTTTGAAGGTGAAATTCCCAACAGATAACGGTGTCGGCGAAGTAAAAGGAGATCGAGTCTTAGCCAAGGAGTGTTATCAGGCCGTCCTGGCTGCAAAGGAGAACCATACATGGATGATTGAAGAGAAGGAAGAAGGCAAAATGGAAGCTTTGGAAACAGTAGAACTGGCTGAAAGATAAGCAAACAAAACGACGAAGATAGGGATGACGCTAAGCCCTGAGATGAGAACAAAACTCATCTAATTCCTCAAAGAAAATCTAGATGTTTTTGCATGGAGCCACGAGGACATGCTGGGCATAGCTCCAGAAGTCATCCAGCATAAGTTAAATGTGAACCCGGAAAGGAAACCCGTCCAACAAAGATGGAGAGTCTTCGCCCCAGAACGAGACCAAGCAGTCGCCGATGAAGTTACCAAGTTGTTGACGGCAGGGTTCATCCGGGAGGTATATTATCCTGAATGGCTCGTAAATGTCGTCCTAGTGAAGAAAGCAAATGGAAAATGGAGGATGTGCGTAGACTTCACAGACTTGAACAAAGCATGCCCGAAGGACAGTTCCCCCTACCAAGAATAGACCAGCTAGTGGACTCTACAGCCGGACATAAGTTACTGACGTTCATGGATGCCTTCTCAGGATATAACCAGATAAGGATGGCTGAAGAAGATCAAGAGAAGATTGTTTTCATCACGAGTCAAGGACTCTATTGTTACAAGGTGATGCCTTTTGGATAAAGAATGCCGAGGCAACGTATCAGAGGCTGGTGAACAAAATGTTCAGCCAACAGATTGGTAGGAACATGGAAGTATACGTGGATGATATGCTCGTCAAGAGTAAGGAAGAGCTCACGCATCTGGACGACTTGAAGGAGACGTTTGCCACCCTCAAAAAATACCAGATGAGGCTGAACCCTAGTAAATGTGTTTTTGGTGTAGCTTCAGGGAAATTCTTGGGATTCATGGTGTCCCAAAGAGGAATAGAAGCAAACCCGGAGAAAGTGCAATCCATAATCAACATGGCATCGCCCAGAACCGTCAAGGAAGTCTAGAAGATCACAGGAAGGATTGCAGCTTTAAATAGGTTCGTCTCTAGGGCTACGGACAAGTGCCTACCCTTTTTCAAGACCTTAAAACAGGCTTTCGCTTGGACCGATGAATGTGAAGCAGTATTGCAAGAACTCAAATGTTACCTGAGTAGTCCGCCCCTCTTAAGCCCATCCAAAGAAGGGGAAAACCTATATTTGTACCTGGCAGTGTCAACTTCAGTAGTGAGTGCAACCTTGATTAGAGAAGAAGGCAAGAAGTAGCTCCCAGTTTACTACGTTAGCCAAGCTTTCCAAGGGGCTGAGTCCAGGTATCCACGGATTGAAAAGCTCGCGTTTGCGTTAATAATAGCCTCACACAAGCTAAGGCAATACTTTCAGGCGAATCCCATCCTGGTGATGATGGACCAACCAATCAAGAAGTCCATGAACAAACTTGAGGCAGTAGGAAGAATGGTCCAGTGGGCAATTGAACTTAGTCAATTTGACATTGAGTACCATCCTAGAATAGCAATCAAAGCGCAAGCTTTGGTAGACTTCATCACAGAGTTCACCTCCCCGGACGAGGACAGCCTCACCGACGAAGTCGAGCGATGGACGATACAAACTGATAGTTCGTCAGCCCAAAGGAGGGGGGGAGTAGGGGTCGTCATAACCACCCCCAACGGAGAAATACTTAAGTATGGAGTTCAACTGAAATTTCTGGCTACCAACAACAAAGCTGAATACGAAGGGATACTGACGGGATTGAGGCTCGGAAAGGCGCTTGGAGCTAAGAACCTGTTAGTCCAAAATGATTCAAAGCTAGTGATCGGGCAGGTCAAGGGGGAGTACGAAGCAAAGGAAGAGAGAATGTAGAAATACCTCAGGCTGACGAAACATCTGATTCAGGGGTTCGATGCGGTGGAGTTCGTACAGATCCCAAGAAGTCAGAATATGGGGGTAGACGAAGTCTCGAAGTTAGCATCGTCAGAAGAGGGGGAGATTAGCATGGACTTGACGATGGAAGTCCAGAAAAACCCCAGCATTGAAGACGCCCCAACATTCACAATCTAGAGCACAAACAGCTGAATGACACCAATAATATCTTTCCTCCAGGACGGGCACCTCCCTCAAAATACAGAAGAAGCTAAAAAGATCAGGAAGAGGGCGGCCAGATTTACAATCCTCAATGACACCTTATACAAGAGAGGCTTTTCCATGCCTTACTTGAAATGTGTCGACGAAGAAGAAGCCAGATACATACTAGAAGAAATCCACGAAGGAATTTGCGACGACCATGTCGGCCCAAGATCCCTGGTAAACAAGGTAATACGAACAAGTTATTTCTGGCCTACTATGCAAGTGGATGTAGTGCAGCTCGTGAAGAAGTGTGACAAGTGCCAACGATACGGGAATGTCCAGCGTCTTCCAACAGAGAGACTGACGACAATAGCCTCCCCATGGCCATTCGCACAATGGGGAATCGACATCGTCGGTCCACTACCCCAAGGTAAAGGTCAGGTAAAATTCCTACTAGTTGCTATTGATTACTTCACAAAGTGGGTTGAAGCAGAGGCTCTAGCAACTATCACCGAGGCAAGAATTCGAAGTTTTGTGTGGAAGAATATAATCTGCAGGTTCGGGATTCCATTGACGATTATAATAGACAACGGGAGACAGTTCGACAGCCAAGGCTTCAGAGACTTCTGTTCAAACCTTAGAATCAAGAACCAATTCTCATCCCCAAGGCATCCCCAGGCAAACGGACAGACGGAAGTAACAAACCGAATGCTGGTCAAGATTATCAAAGCCAAGCTGGACGACGCGAAGGGCGCTTGGCCAGAAGAATTACCAAATGTCCTGTGGGCTTACAGAACCACGACGAGAACCCCAACAGGAGAAACTCCCTTCAGGCTTACCTACGGCACCGAAGCAGTAATCCCGGTCGAAGTAGGAGTAACAAGCATCAGGCGAGATGCATTCAACAAAGAGTGCAATGATGATGAATTGTGAGTCAACCTGGATTGTTTGGATGAAGTAAAAGACAAAGCTTCCAGCAAGATGACAAAGTACCAGCTGAAGATGGTCGAATACTACAATAAGAGAGTTAAACTCAGACGACTAGACATAGGTGATCTTGTCCTACGCAAGATCACAACAGCAACTAAAGGCCCTGCCCAAGGAAAGCTGGGTCCCACATGGGAAGGGCCTTACCAAGTCGTTCACTACTCAAGGCAAGGCAGTTATCACCTGGAAACCATGGACGGACAGAGACTCCCTCGACCATGGAACATTGAGCATTTAAAGAAGTACCACCAATAGATGTAACAAACAAATATATTCATTCCTGAAATTAATAAAAGAATTATTTATCTAATGTCTTTGTGTAAGAAGGTCTAGTCAACTGTACAACATAAAAAGGCTAAGTAACAAGATTCCGCCTTAACGGATGTAAGTTACTGAAAAATCCACAAACATGACAAAATCCCTTGAAAGGGTGAAAGTCAAAAGGTTAAGTAACAAGATTCTGCCTAGACGGATGTAAGTTATTGACGAAGCCACAAACATGACAAAATCCCTTGAAAGGGTGTAAGTCAAAAAGCTAAGTAACAAGATTCCACCCTGACAGATGTAAGTTACTGACGAAGCCACAATCATGACAAAATCCCTTGAAAGGGCGTAAGTCAAAAGGCTAAGTAACAAGATTCTGCCTTGACGGATGTAAGTTACTGACAAAGCCACGAACATTACAAAACCCCTTAAATGGGTGTTAGTCAAGTAACAAGACTCCGTCTTGACGGGTGTAAGCCACTGACACAGGCACAATCCCTTAGTGGGCGCAAGTGACAAGATTCCGCCTGACGGATGCAGGTTACCGACGGATCCACAAAAAAAAGAAAAAAAAAAAAAAGACAAGAACCTTGCAACAAATCAAAATAAAGCTCAGGTTGTATCCAAGCCCCTTTGAAGGATTGTGAGTTGCAAATGAAGTAGCAAATAAGTGACGAAAGGAGGGAAAGGGTCACAGCTAAAAGTTTTGCTAAGTGCAAGATACGGATGAGCGCAAAACACCACAAACATATCAGGTGCCAACAAAGTACAATCACATAAGCAAGTAAGTCCGAAATCATAAAATCAATTAAAGCCTAAAAACAACGGGCAATTATCCTTGTTCTTTCTAAAGACCCATAAACACTGGGCCGAGAAACATTGTTCCCAAAACAAATTAAAAAAAAAAAATTGCTATCAGATGTACAAAAAGCCCAAAACATAATGGGCACACACAATAGATAAAATTTTTCATAAGTGTCAAGTCCGGGCATCAGTAAGAGCGTCACCAGAAGGATCGTCAACGGTAGGGGCACTAGAAGGAGCTTTATCACTAGGAGTCTTCTCAGGGGCATCACCTTCAAGGGCCGAAGATTGGGTAGCCTCATTCATTGCCATCTCTTGATCCACCACTTCAAGATCCAGGTTCGGCAGGTCAACTCCAGTAGGATGCTTGACGAGGTACCTCCGCAGAAGCTCGAAGCCCTTGAAATACCAACTGAAGAGCACTGTGGCGTACTCCTCAGTTTGCTGGAAGGCCTCGACGGACCTAGCAGCAATGGTTTTGAAATACCAAAGAAAGTACAGAAGTATTTTACCTGGACGATCCTGTGTACATGTTGACTCGCAACTACGTTGAGTGGCACCCCGGAAAAGACCTTGAGGTCCTCAGCATTCACAACCCCTTGTGCCTGCTCCATGGCCATACCCTTGTCATCCCAGACGGTAGGTGGGCAAGAACCAACTCCTTCATTTTCCTTTTCCTTACCCGACACTCGCTGCCTTTTCGAGGAAGGAGTAGGGATCTCTTCAACCGACGTAGCCGGAGAAGCTGTCCTTACATTCTCAACTCCAGAGACGATGGGAGTGGCATCCGTAGTTGGGAGAACGGATGGACCCTTCCCCGTGACGCGAACCCCCTTCTTCCCAATATTCGACAAAGGCTCGTCCTTCTTGGACCTCATCTTGGCGTACATGTCCTTATTGAACCTGGTCGTCATCTCTACAAAAAAGAAAAAAAAAACACTTAGAGATCCAAGCACACACGAGAAAATCAATATTGACGAAGTCAATACTTACTCTTTTTTCCCTCAATGTCGATGTTGCGCAAGACGTAGGGAGATGGGTCCGGGCTTAGGCAATAGAATGCAAGTGTCCGTGGATCTACAAGGTCCTCCCAACTTTCAATCGTCCTGGCGTACTCTATCACCTTTTCAACATGATCCTGGTATTTGCTTTTTAACTTGGGTCGTCTCTTAACTGCCAAAGAAACAACTAAAGGGGTTAGAGATGACCACATAAGCAGAATGAAAATTAACAGATGAGGAGAAACATTGACGCACCTAAGTTTAGGGTTCCCTACTGACGGAGCAACCTTGGGATATCACCCTAAGCCTCACTAGAAGGGGTCTCAAATCATCCTCAGACACGAAAAAGAAACGGGACTTCCAATACCTGAATGACGAGGGTAAACCCTTGACGATCCTAGTCCTCCTCGCCTAAGGTACTAACTCATAATATCCATACTCTTTTGACTCTTTTAGACGGTAAAGGTAGACGAGCTCACTTACCTTGATCATATCCCCATTAACGGCCAACCATATCTTCATACAGTTGATCACTATCCTCCATGAATTGGGCATAAGTTGCCTGAGAGCAATACCAAAGTAACCCAAAAGCTCCATCACCAACGGATGGACGGGTAGCCTAAGCCCACAAGTGAAAGCAGCCTCATAGAAACATACCTCACCAGGGAAGAAGTGGCAGGCCTGATCCTCACTACCGGGCCAACGAACACGAACTCATTCAGGAAGTTGAAATCTATCCTTAAACCTAGCTACAGTATCAGCGTCCAGCCCACACACCTCTTCGAGGGCGTAAAAAGCCCTAACTGGACGAGGGGTAGAGACGGCCGTATCACCCTTCACTGGGCCATCGCTAGACGACAACCCAGTTTCGAGTTCGCTAGATCTCACCTTCGACATCCTCTTCGTTTCACCCTCAAACCAAGCAAGTGATTGGCCTAATATTGGAGATAGCTCCCCTAAAACCACACTCAACCCATAACCTTCAAAAATAAAGTCCCCAACCAAAGGGAAAAAGTCACTGGAAACACCCAAAGCCGCCCCTAAGTGAGCAAAAAAGAAAGAGACCAAGGGGCAAGCTACCCTAACTTCAGAAGAACTGACCATGAAAAGGGGAATAAAATCCTAAAAACCCGAAAATCAAACACAACCACAACAAAGCAAAGGGCAAAGAAAAAATCAAGAACTCATAAAAGATTATGAAGGAAATGGGAATAGAAGAGGAAGAAAGGAGGAACGTACCTTGAAGAATGAACGATTGAAACCAGAAAAATTCGAAAGATATCGCCGGAGTAGGGTCGGAGTGGTCACAGGAATAAACGGGAAAAATAAAACTCAAAGCAAATGATTAAAGTGAAGGAAAGGAAAGTTTTGAAACCAAGACCCAAGAAAACTGAAAAATAGCGGGAAACCCAAGGGACATGCCATTAACTCCACTGATCAGCACGGGCCACGTGGCCACATTGCGTGTAGCGTCGCCACTACGCATTAAATTCGGCGCAAAACCCCAAGAGTCATAGACAGCTCAGGAAAACTTTTCATCTTCTATGGTCCTCATGACACGTCATAAATGACCACAGAACCTAGGGGGGCAACTGACGGGAATGACGAGATTACATCTCCTAGACGAAGCCAACACTCATGACAAAGTCGTCCTGAATGACGAAGAAACCAGTCATCACTGATGAGGATAGGGAAATCATTCAATATAGTCAATCAATGACTTGGGCAGTTACAAAACCAACCAGGCAGATCGTTGGGAGGAGGCGTTACTAAGAAAGGCATTAACGACCACAACGGCTAGCAACCAAAGCCACATATATAAAGCCCTCACATTGTCAACAGAAGGTACATACACACTCTAAGAAACACCCATTATTATCTTGCTTATCTATTTCATTTCACAAAGTACTTTCCTATTCTAACTTTGGCATTGGAGGCGTTGTGGCAGGCACCACACCAGTGACCATCTTAGAGGATACATTCACACCGACAGGGGGTTGGTTCCATCTGCCTATCTCGACTGATGAACACCCGCTTCATCATTAATGATATTAAGGTTGTAGCCTTAGGATACAAGCCTACAACCAATTTTGTAGCTAAACTTTGTCATTTCTTAATCCAACAAGGAGTTTAGAAAGCCTTACCTGGGAAAGCAAAGAAGCTTGAAAAGATGAGTGATGAAGACTACAAAGAAATGGATGAAGGCTACATGGAGTTGTGCATGAAGAAGCAATTTTATTACTTGCAAATAAGGAAGGCTCAAATCTATTGAGGTATCTCAACATTTTTTTGGTTTGAAGAAGGGGGGAGGGGGGAGGGGGGAGGGGGGAGGTATCTCAACATGTTTATTAGGTTAAATACTAAATTATAAAATTTAGGATAAACCTTGAGGAGGACGATAAAGTTATATTTTTATTAGTATCGCTCCTCACATATATTTTATTATCTATTGACTATGTTGATGTATAAAAATGAGACTTTAGAACTCAAAGATGTGACTTAGAGACTAGAGGGGAGGAGGGCTAGGTTTTAACTTCAATGTTCAAATTTGCCATTGTAAACAGAAATACATTTAAAAACTACCCAAAAAAAAATTAAGAGAATTCAATGTGCTTTTGAATTACTCCTAAAGTTCAAATATAATGACAATTCAACAGAAGTAACTAGTAACGAAACATGCAAAACTCTTTTATTGATCTCCTATTGAACATTACAAAATTATATACACTCACATTTCTAACTGATGTAGGACATAATCTATTATTTAATTTTTGGTATTTTTATGTAAAATTCGTTATTTTAGGTTTATGACATTTAATTCCTTGTTTTCTAAGTGCTTTTAATACTTTTTAGGTCAAATTTTGTTTCTGTTATGGATATATATTAATTAGGACTTATTTTAGAATATATTTTCTTGTTTATTATGTTTTACGAAGCCTTTAAATAGGTCCATAAATCTGTAAACGTTTTCATCATATTCATGATAATGGCTAATCAACCGTATCTAAGTCAATGCTATCATCACATTTATCATTTTGCAAATTTATTTATTCATAAAATTTTCTTCATCATCATTAATATTTACTATCTCTTCTTGTTCTTTTTATTTTAATAATTAAAAAAAAAAAAATCTTTTTGGCATTCTAGTTTCTTGGACTTATAACAATAATGAAAAAAAATTAAAAAAAATAATTATATTTTCAATTAATATCTTATTCATAGTATAGAAAATAAATTAGGTAAAATACTATTTTGGTCCCTAAACTTTACCAAAAGTTTGGTTTTCATCCTTAAACTTTAAGAAGTTCATTTTTCATCCCTAAACTACTAAAAGTTCATCTTTTGTCTCTAAACTATTGAAATTTTTTTATTTATATCCTTAAACTTTACCAAAAGTTTGTTTTTCATCCCTAAACTATTGAAAAAAAGTTATTTTTGCATCCCTATTTTTTGTCTCTAAACTATTGAAAAAATTCTTTTCAAAGTTTAGGGATGAAAAAAGAACTTTTTAAAGTTTAGGGATGAGAAACAAACTTTTGACAAAGTTTAGAGACCAAAATAGTATTTTACCCAAATAAATTTGTAAATATTAAAGTGAAGTATAAGTGTGTACTATGTAGTCCAAATTTTGTAGAAGAAAGAGAAGGAAAAAAAAATTATGAATATGTTATTTTATTAGGTTAAATTAAGTAACCTAATAATTTTGTGTTTAAAACAAGTCTAACAACTTGTTATATTCAAATAAAAGCAAAAAATTTAACAAAAAATCTCATTTTAAAGCATTTGTATATGTATCGTACGATACGTATGATTTTACGATACGATACGATTCATACGATATACACACTGTATTATACAATTCATGAGTGCTTACGATATGCCGATACGATACAGAACTTTTTACACACAATACGATACGTATTGCGTATCGTATGATACTGACAACTATTTTACACACAATACTATTTTGTTCCTAGCCAGCCTAGTATTAAAAAAAAAAAACATTATTTTGTTTTTATTTTTGTTTTTGTATTTATTGGTAAATGATTGCATATTAATGTATTTAGAAACAATGATTTTGAATATTCATAATTTTTTAATACTATATGGATGCTTATTTGGAGTTTTTTTTTTTCTTAGTACTCCGGCCCCGCTAGTTTGAAATCCTAAGTCTGTCACAGAACAAAAGTTTATTGATCATTCTGCTAATATGTTATAATCAATGTTATTGAATTTTTATTCTTTGCGTTTGTTGGGATACATTTTTTTTACACCTAATATTATTTAAATAACACCTATTTATTTCTTTTCAAATGTCACAAACAAATTATTGGGCATGCCTAAATATTTTTTGACTATCACTATGCTAGCCCACAACCTTTCTCCTTTCTATCACAAAATTGGGCTACAAATGCAAAACACTATGGGACCTAATATTTTCTCATAAAAGCCTGAATTATTTATTGTGCGAGATAAAATCTAATATTTTTCTAAAGCCCAAGAATTTTATACTTAACAAATATTTGAAAAAGCCCATGATTCAAATTCATGGCAATACTATTTTTCCAATGGGATTCAACCCCATGATAAAAGCCCATGATTCAAACCCGTGGCAAATTATTCGTCAAAAAGCCTAGTTCCCACTAGCAATATCAAAAGCCCAATCTTCATTGGCAATATCAAAAGCCCAGTTCCCACTGGTAATATCAAAAGTCCAATTTTCATTGGCAATATCAAGAGCCCAATTCTCACTGGCAATATCGAAAGCCCAATTTATGTTGGCACCATTTTATCAAGAAGCCCAAGATTATTAATGCTTGGCAAAGAAAAAATATCATGGTATAATTATTGCTTAAATATCACTATGGCAAAAACCATGGCAATCGTCTTATGAAAACTCATAGGGATTTATCTTGAAGATTATGTTCTCATATTATAAACCCATTAAATACATGGTCATCATTTGCATCACAACATCCATAATATATACGTTCAACACTCATGGTAAATATTCGATCGCACAAGCTTATCATTTAAATTATGATGCGATTATTAGAAACCATGAACATTATTTATGATATGGAATTCATCATAGTAAATATTACTAAGGTATTTTGAAACTTGTTCTATTGTTTCAAACATTACAACTAATTGCCCAAAGGCCCATTGCAAGTATCTATGAAAAACCCAATTTACTAATAAAAGTCCATGAGGAATGAAATCCCATGGCAATATGTGTTGTTGATGTCCATTTTGTAGGATGCACACAACCCAACCCAAAGGAACCAACCCATGTGAGCAAGCCTAATCCAAAAGACCCCAACAAGAGGCAAAGGATTGAAAGTGGACAACCAACCCTTGTTCATCCCTAACCAAAGTACAGTTGTAGCCCCCTACAAAAGAACCAATCTTTGAGGATGAACTAAGGGCTGTCCCATCAGCTTTCTGTCACCCTCTACCTAACGTGAACAATGCCCGAGGGTTGTGATATTAGCTGAAGTCTAAAGGGTAATGGAACTCTATCATCTTCCACAAGGCTGTACCTCCAGCGGAAAGGGAGTTGAAACCAAGTTATCCAAACCTCAACAAATTGATGCTATAAATGTCAAAAACGTTCAAGACATAATTCATGTGCCAAGCCCATGAATCCTAAAAGGGAAAATTTGGGAACATGTGGTTTGGAGGGCATAAAGGGATCTCCAGCAGAACCCCTTAAAATGGACTTAGAGTTTGACGCCTAGCTTGGGATGTTGAATCCTACTTCTTGGGGTCCAAATCTTAGTTGCAGCATTAGGATTCATTCTTGATACATGCCTTAATTCCATTGGTTAAACTCAGCCCCAAAAATCCTGGCATTTAATGCAAAACACTCCAAAATCCCATCAAGTGTCATATATTAGCCAAAGAAGCAAGGCAGCCCCCAAAGTAAATATCCAACTTCTGGCCAAATCCTAGGAAGATTAACCTAGATTCCCTGCCTCTGATCAGTCCTACGTTTTTTAGATTCTTGTTAATTAATGCTTCCCTAAAACTCCATTATAAAAACATAAGCACCTCAGCCCACAAACACACAAACTCCCTCTGAAACTCTTGATTTGTTTGCCATTTTTGCTTGTGGTTTGGCTCTCCTTAAGCTCACCACTCATTCCCTTTAGACTACACTCACCTGGCCTCAGATATTCTTTCCCCCCCTTCTACAAAATCATAGCTCATAAATGTCTCCCAATTAGTCACAAACAGCCCACTACTCACTAAAGCCTTAACTTCAATATTAATCCTATCCCACTCACTCAAAATAGCCCACATTACCTCATTCATGCCTTATAAACACACACTCACCAAAATCTTAGTTTAATACTTGCTGCACTGAGCTGGGATCCCTCTCTCCCTTCACACCATGCCAATTAATCATTTTCTTCTTCCCATGGAACCTTTAATTTTTACTTTTTGTTTTACTGTTGAAGGATATAATGTATTTGTAACAATCGAACTCTTCCCTCACATTAATGTAATGATGGCCGAAAGTACAATAAATTCCCCTGACTAAGACATACAAGGACCCCTAGGAGTCAACACTTTCCTAAATTTATTTAATAATTGACTGCTAGACTGTGTAATTTCACCCTTGCCGTTAGAGAATTTATCTTTATGGACTTAAGTGTAATTTCACCCTTATCGCTGGAGAATTTATTTCCCTTGTACTATTAGAACAGGACCACTAACGTATTAATTAAGTATTGTATAGTATTTTCATTGGGCTTTTGTTGCTATTTTGTCAAGTTCAGCCTTTGTTTCTTGCTTGGATAGGCTTGTCATCACACTGAAAGCCAATGTTATTGATTCCGTTCCATTCCAGTCGGAATGGCCAGAATTTCTCGTACCGGAATGGAAACACCTTCTGTTCCACCTCGGATGAAATTCTAGCCAATTCCAGTCTGTTTCGGGTGTTCTGGTCTGTTTCAGGTAATTTCGGCCGGTATGAATTTTGGCTTTCTTTTCCCTTACTGAACCTACCTATTTTATCTTCTTGCTGGGTCTAAACTCAAAGCCATACTGTTTCTCCTTCAGCTGGGTCTAAACTCTAAACTCAAAGCCACTGTCTCTCCTTTATCTTTATCCTTGTCTCTGAAAGTTTCTCAAAAAGGGATTAGCTTAAGCATTTTTTGAAGAGAATTCTACACTGCACAATTAAAGGCACTCTTTGGAGCTGACTATAACGTGAGAGGAGAGGGAGATAGAGACCAGTAGCAGATTACGATCAGGAAGAAGAGAGAAGTCTAGACTATTTAGAGAACTATAGTCCTAAAAACCAAAAAGAAGAAGAGAACTTCAAAGAAAATTTTGAATACACGACTGGGATGGGATTTGGGAATTGGGATGTGGGAATATTGTGATTTGGTAGAGATAGGACTTAAGAGAAAAAGGAAGATAAGGGAATGAGTAAGAAAGAGAAGATAGAGAAATACATAAGAGAATTGGTAGGTGGGGCCGGTTTTAGAGTGGAATGACTAAAGAGAGAGTAATATATATATATGATGATGATGATGAGGAGGAGGAGGAGGAGGGGTAATGCTCTATTAAGCCTTATAGACCTTGTTATGAATAATGATTTGTTATAAATCTTTTTATGTAATGACTAAATACTTTGTATTATTTGATATTTATTTATTTGAATTGATAATTTTATGTTGTATAAGAATATATATATATATTATTAATTTTTTTAAGAATTCCGAAACACCTTGAAAGTAGAAACAGTACGCTGAAATAGGCCGGTACCAAAATATTCCGTTCCACTGTATAAACCGAAACGGATTCCGAAACGGTATTCATAACACTGCAACCAACATCTCAACTTTTATTTTCCTATTCTACTCATTAAAATAATATATATTACCCACTAAAATAATATAATATATAATTTTTGTGTTGCTGCTACAGCGCTACAATGAACTTTTGGAATTAAAATATATTATAATTTTTACAATTATGCTACAATGTCATCATACTTTTAGGATGGTACTGTAGCACAATTGTAAAAAAATTTACAATTCTCAAATTTTACAAGTCCGATTGTTGGGCTCTTTTTGTACCTTGATTATGAATTTTCCCTACATTTTCCATTTACAATTGCCAATGGGAATGCTCTTACTCTGGGTACGCTAAACCATTTTTTTTTCTTCTAGAAACCGATCCATAATTTCATTTAAATAAACCGAGAATCAACATACAGAGCATCTAGTGCAGGTGGAGAATCTGGGTACGCTAAACTTAAAAGTGTGCAATAGGTTTTTTTTTTTTTTTCCTTTTTGGTTAGTTTTGCAGCATCAATAACCCAAAAAAAGGGAGTTATTCCAAGTTTTCTAATAGAAATATTATAATTAATTTAGTTAATATTTTTTTAATTATAAAATGAACACTATAATTCTTAATTTTTGAAAAGAGTAAAGGGTAATATTTTCATTCAAGGCTAAGAATTGATTAAGCAACCATATTCAATATAAACAGCCTAACATGAACTATAAAGGGTTTATTAGTTGGAGAACATATCACATAAATTTAGCTGCCTGGGGGCGTGGTGTGTCGGTAGAAGTCTTAGATTGGTTCACACTTGCGGGTTTAGGAGTTGCCTAGTTCGAGTTGTGTGCTTCACAAAAATATTGTGCCACAACGTGGATAGCCCTAACGCACCCAAGAGTGCCCCACAGCATGAGTTCTTCTGGTGGATAGCTCTAACGGACCAAGAGTTGCCCCATGTGATGAGTTCTTCGGGTTCAAGTGGGTCGGGTCAATGATCACAAGCGTAAGACCCATTTTTGTTCATTTAAAAAAAAAAAAAAAAAAAGCATGTAAATTTAGCTAGATTAAAATTTTCTCAAATTATTTGAAAACTTTACCACGTAGAATTACTTTAATCTTGATCTTTTCTTTTATAAAAATGGTCCAAATAATATCATAGGCAATATATGTTGGATATATTTCAAAATTTTACTTTTGTGATTATACAAAAAGAAACAACATACAGATTTAAATATAAGCAATAACGCAAATAGATATGATAGGCAAAAACAATAACTAGATACTGTATATATAAGAAGAAATCTGCAAATAATTAAAAACTCACTGACTAAATGCATAAAGAATGAATGATACAGATCAAGTCTTGTGTTTGACACAATCTCCTTAAAGCAGTTTTCACCGTCACACAATTTGTGGTGCTCTGAGACTCATGAACGTCTGTCTCTCAAGATAAAATGATCTGCAGTACAAAAAAGAAGCACACAAGGTCTGTTCTCTGCGAACTAATCTATGTTTCTTTCTCTCTCTTTGACTCAAATGAATGCACAAAATATTTTCTCTTTGGAAGAGTTTCTCAAGATTTCTTTTTCATGAATGAGGGACTTTGAATATATACGTTACTGAACAGACACACTGTTTCAGAAATAACTGTTGTATACAAACTTACTGATTCAAAAAATAAAATAATAAAATAATATTATTATTTGGACAACCTAAAGCCCAACCGAATGTCCAACCCATGAGCATGTAAACCCATATTCTCTAACATTTCCTATGTGAGACTTGAGGATTCTCACCACTTCAATATTATGTTCAATATCATGTTTGAGAGGACACATTAAAAGTCAATTTCTTATTCACTCCATACTATTTTTCCAACAATATATTCATCCCTATAATAGTCATTTTTTATGGTTTTTAAAGTATACGGATAATTAGTGTTATCAACTTATCAAGATCACAAACTATTGGCTAATCATTAAGATTTTATAATTAGGAAACAAACCTATGTACTTAGAACTCAGAAGTGCACACAATGAATCACAAAATTACACCTACGAATACTTCAAGTGTCCTGCCATGTAAATTTACACGAATTGATTTGGTTCATGAAAATATCACATGCATCAGTCAAGCCAGAAACAAAACATGATAAATGCATTGTATTCAAAGTAAATAAATTAAGAGTTTGTTTGGTAATAACTTATTTAACTGAAACTAAAAACTTTTTGCTAAAAGTACTATAGATAAAACTAAAAGATAGTTAAAATAGTACAGTGAGACCCATAATAGTACCAAATAGTGCAATGAGTCCCATGAATAGTACAAAAATAAGATGAATAGTAAAAAAAACTGGTTTTTTAAGCCAATGCCAAAACAATCTAAGTTGACATGAATTGCTGACAAATAGATGTGTTCTAGCGGTGATGGATAGCCTTTTAAAAATCACTGGTTTTTAACAAATTAATGATTCGATTATTGGAGACACTAGGCTAGCTTCATATAGGGATGGACTTAGGATTTCAAGTTATAGGGGACTGGAGTATAAGAAGAAGAAGAAAAAAAAAAAAAAAACTCCAAATAGGCATCCATATAGTATTAATAAATTATATATTCACAAAATTGTTTTTTCTTAATATATTATAAGATGCAATCATCTACCAAAAAAAAAAAAAAGAAGCAAAATAATGTTTTTTTTTTTTTTTTTTTAAAACTAGGCTAGGTAGGATTTTTATTTTTATTGAAGTTAGAGCATTCACAATAGTGGTGCTAAAATAATTAAGATTTTAGCACCTCAAAGGTATTTTATTTATTTTACCACTTCACTTTAGAACACACCCAACATAAAATGTTCTATATTTTTACCACTTCATTTAAAATAATATAAACAACTCATTAAAATAATAAAGAAATAGAGAGAATTTGGTTTTTTTAATTGAAAGAATAGAGATATTCTTAATAAAATATTGTATTTTATTTTTAATAACTTGCTTTAGTCAACTGGTATTTATACCAGTTTACTATAATTGCAAAAAATTTAGCATAAGCTTCTCCAATTACACATGGCTTTTTGGTGGTAAATTAAAATTTTTTTTTTTTGGTTGCTAAAATAGAATCACTATTGTGAATATTTTTGTTATTTTTGTTAAATTTTTGGGTTAGATAGTTGCAAGTTAGGCCGATTGAGAAGGAGGGGGGCCTAAGGTTTTGGAAGGGGGACCTAACTACAAAAATGTAATATAAAAAAAAATATAAAAAAAAAAGGGCCGCGCAGGGGGGAGGGGGGGTGGGAGGGGAGCCCCCTTGGTCCCCCACCTAGGTCCATCCTTATGCAATATCTTATAGGGTTTCTCATATATATATTTTTTTTCAATCAATAAATTTTTTCGATCAAACAAAAATAAGTTTACACCAATAAAAAATGTGGGGGCTACTTTGTTCTTTACTACACTATAAAATAAAAATGTTATCTCTATATATTAAGAGTATTCAGAAAGTTAGTTACTTGTCAGTTATCTGATGACTAAATTCTCTAAATTACCCCTAATCTTTACAAAACATTACTTTAGAAAAATAAATAACTTAGGGTATATAAGTAATTCAAATTTAATAATTCTGTGGGGAAAAAAATTGCTACCAGTTATTTTTTCGTGCTCACGTTCCTTGTCCTTAAAAATAGGCCACACACATTGCGCACCCTTGGCACGATGGTCACTTTGTAGGTATAAATGCTTGTAGGGTGTGAGGCAAGTGTCACAACCCAAACCCGATACCTAGATTTGTGACCATGACTGGCATGCTAATATCAAGCTTGAATCTAATTAGAAGCAACTAAACTTCTAAACAAAAGCTTTCCTTTCCCTTTTTATTCTTATAAGTAAAGAAACAAGAATAAGAATGAAAAGAAAGAGGAATTTTTTTTTTTTTTTTTTTTTTTTTAAAGTTTAGTTGGTTTTTGTTAATATCAGGTTTAAGCTTGATATTAACATGCCGGTCATGGTTACAAATCCAAGTATCGGATTTGGGACGTGACAGCAAGGGTTGAGATTCGAGTCTCTAAAAGGAAACTTCACACACATGTGCATTTAGATTAGACTAGAGTAGAATTTCTATCTATTTCCAAAAAAAAAAAAAAAAAAGGCCACACTATTGTAAAATTCAAAACTCACTATTATCCATATTGGCAATCCACGTTAAAAAACAAAAAAAATCCCACTAACATAGACTCCTACTTCTAGCAAAATACAATAACTACAACTTGCATGTCTCCCCACTATTTCCTAATTCTATCCAAATTCAATAACTATATCTTACATCTCTTCCACAGCCCTTCCTCCCCGATATTCTGCTTCTTCCATCATCTTCAAAATCTTCAAGTAAATGTTCATACAACTGAGTTTATTCTCTCAAAAAGGTATGCATATTTATTGCCGTAAAGTCTCAATTCATTGTTGTACAACAACAAAAGAACTATAATAATTTTTGAGCAATGACAATTACTGTTGCTTCTCTAGTATCAGATTTGGTTTCGCCCGTCATCATAAGTCTATTTGCGACTTCAATTGGTCCATTATATACTACTTTCTCAATTGAATTATATTGTGTATCATACTTTCTCAAAAAATAAATAGTGTCTTCTCTTAGAATTAGGGTCAACAATGTCAAATATCACTCAACCCCCCACCCCACCCCCCCCCCCCCCCCCCCCCCCAAAAAAAAAAAACATGAACCCACTCAATACACAATCATTCACCTCCTGTCTTCCACTTTTTTTTTAGAGCCATTTTGTAAATCAATACAACTGAAAAGGCATGTAAACCTCTCTTTTGAAACTGACAAAGTGTTCATCTCATCCTCTTTTTACACAATATATATGCACTGAATTTGTTTTTTTGTTCATGCAGATTTTTGCTAGAGCCATTTTGTGATAGAACTGCACAATCACATTGTTGGAAAAGAACGTATGTAACAGTAAACCTTAAATTTTGGTAGTCATTAAATTCATTCTTATGGTTCATTAAATTTTGGTTGAAAAAGTGTTCATCTAATCTGTTAGTTTTTAGACTCCTTAAAAACACAAACAGATTAACCTAGGTAATTAGCCAAGTGATTACTTAGTCCAAATTACAAGTCTAGGTTATCACAATCAAACAATCATATCATTCATAGTAGCGGAAAGATAAATAACACAACGATATGATAACCCAAGAAAACCAAACCGGTAAAAAACCTGGGGAGGATTTAACCTAGCTATCCTCAAGGTAAAAAACAAATCCACTAAAAAGAATCGAAGTTCATACAATAAGACTTACAAGCCCCCACGCTCGACTTCTTATTGCTACCCACCAGTAGAACTTACTGACACGACCACGTGCAAGCTCCGAATCCACGGACTCCTTTCTTTAGCTTTTGCAAAACACAAACACTCCCGTTTGTGACTTTGAGATCCCATTCAAAGGTTTAGCAACACAAACACTCCTGTTTGTGACTCCAAGACCACCTTTGAAGGTTTAGATCATCAGCACCTTTGATGACAAGAGAAGGCAGCAACTTCTACAATACTGGATCTTGAGATTCTTCAAGGAATAGCACCGGTAGAAGACATAAGAGAGCTTTTTAGGAACAAAACCCTAAATACAAAAGAGGCACCTTCTTTTCTCTCTGAAAAGCCACTTAAAAACGTGCTTAGGGTTTCCTTTATATACTGAGAGAAGTAGATTAGAAACCCTAATCCTAAATGGGCTTGAACTACTGTTTGGGCTTAATTAAAATTCTACAGATACGACTTTCGATCAATCGAGCTTGTCTTTCGATCGATCGAACCAGACAGATTATGAAATCTTCTTCCTGCAGCTTGTATGTTCTTGAATCTTGACTTGAATCACCTTGAGCATTGTCTAATAAAACCTATAGACTCTAAGATCTATATCTAGACAAGTTTGTGTTCACGATTTGCCGATTGTTCTAAACATTTAGAACCTAACAAACTCCCCCTTTGGCAATTCGTGAGAAAAATTTCATACAAAATGAAATGCTCAAATACAAGAACAACCCAATACAATAAAATGCCCAATTACATCACAAATCCCAATCTAAGACTCCTAACCTAGAAGTTGCAAGAAGAGGTAGAAGGTCTTGATCAGAATCCACCTGTCTTTCTTGAAACACTCAACAAACACATCACCGCATGTGTGGAAAGAAAGACATATAAACAATAATATGAAACAGAATATAAAAAAACAAAAGTAAACTAACTCTCCCCCTAAGTTAGATACATCAAAAAGTTTTTTATATTCTCCCTCTAAACAAAACAAATAGGTCATCTATGTCTCCCCCTTTTTGTCACGTATTGACAAAGACTACCTAATCAGAAGATAGACAGAAAATATACGCAACAGAGTAAGAGAAGATAGAGACAACTCCCCCTATGAAGAGCAACAACTCCCCCTAAGAACCACAAAGGTTAAAAAAAATTTCTCCCCCTATGAAAATAGGAAAAACAAAACAAGTTTTGGGAAAAACAGTTTTGAGGAAAAATAAAGGGGTTGGGGATAAATAAAAAGACACAAACCAAGTTTAAAAAAAAAACTAAGTTGAGGATACACATGAAGAAAAAATATTCTCTCTTTCAATAAAATGCAAACATGGCACTATGTGACCTATAAACAGTTGCATGAGTAGAGAAAATATTTGCACATTGATTATCCATCATATCTCTTAAGAAAAATATTTTCTGCAGTTCACACATAAAAAAAATAGCATATACTAAAAAGTACATAACTCAAAAACTTAATCAATCAATTTTTAAATCAAGTTTAGTACCCAATTTAGCAAAGTGTATGCATGTTATGCGTGAAAACAATGAGAGATATGACTGCAAAACTGTAAGATGGATACAAAAAAAATCAATACGATTCATGTGAATCCTAAACATAAATGATGCATGGAAAAATCAAATTTTTGAAAAACAGAGCAATTTAATGCAGAAACTCCTCAAAGCACAATATTTCATGAATGAAATGCATGAGTATGAGATTAAAAGTTTAAAAAAAAAAACTTGAATTCAACCCAGATCTTCCAAAATCAAGATTTTCAATCAATTTGTCCTCGAAGCGCAAACATTAAACACATTTTGCATTAAAATCAAGGAACTTTTAATCTTGGATGGCCACAACAAGATCACACACAATATAATGTACCAAGTTTAGCAAAGAGTAATTTGTGTAGTGTGTGCAACTAGCAAAAGCTTGAGATACATGTGAGGTGATATGTGAAAAGCAATCAATCACAAAGTCTACAAAATTCATCACATAGAATTTAAAAGAGACTATCACCTAAAGAGTTACATCATATAACTCCCACATTTCCTAGAACATAAGCTTGCAATCATGTAAGTTTCTTGAATTTATACCTCATAATATACATACCAATTTTAAGTCATGTGAGTTTGGCATCAAGCCTAATAGTACACACCAATTTTAAGTATTAAGCAATTTAAACCGAGGCTTCACCTTATGTTCTTTTTGTGCATGTGCTACACTTTCTCGAGCACAAAATCTTACGATAGGCACTAAAGTGTTCATGATTGGCTAGTGAACAGTGGTGAGATGGTTATTTATGTCTTTCTCTAAAAGTTCAAGTTCAACAGTCAAAGACATGTGACTTCAAGATCAAGACAAAGTGATCAAAAACTATAAACATCTCCCACACAACATGTACTACAAAGCTCAAACTAGTAAAGTGCAATAAATAAGCTCATCCAAGCTAAACAATGTACATAAACTTGTTATGTAAAGATAATATGGCCAATCCTTGATTATAAATCCAAAATGTGAAATACAAAACACAAAAATCTTTTTGGTTTTAAAAAATTTATGACCAAAAACAAAAAGCACACATTATGCTAAATGAACAATGCAAATGCAATGCATGACAGTGCTTAACTAAGCTATAAAGGGTACACAAACAAGAAATATCAATTTCTTAATTAACCCTTGAGTGCATGTACAAACTAGTACATACTCTCATAAAATCAGAAATAGCTTAGCACTTATATAACACATACTATCCAAGTTTCTCCACAATGTCAAGTATGTTCAAAATCAAGAGAGGTATCATAATTCATGTAATCCTCAAGAAAAATAAACAAGACTCAAAATAAAATATTTTTGTCTTTTTGAAAATTTTTCAATGTTTTTGGATTTTTTTTATTAAATAAAAAAATTCTAAAAGAAACAAAACAACCAAAAACAAAAACAAGGCATGTCCATAAACAATTGAAAGAATTAAATTAGGGACAAGTCAGCAACACTCACCTTGGAGAATCTTTTCTCACCCATATAGCACGAGTCTTCGGCTTTGTAAGTGAAAATCCATAAGAAGCAGAGTATATTTGAGAAATTACACCAATCTTCTGAGAGGGACTGAAATCCTGCAAATTCCTTTCACAAGCCAACAAGCTCAAATTTTTCAAAAGAATATGAAACAATTTATATGGACTTATGGCAGGAGAAATATCATCACAAATCCGAGATTGAAACACAGAATGCTTAAATTTCAGTTTATGACAATTAGGACGAATGTGACCATGGACACCACAAAAGTGGCAGACAAGAACAAATTTAGGAACATCAGTATTCCTAACAACAAATCCAGTCCCAAATTTTGGTTTTTGCCTCAACAAGGAACAATTTGGTCTAATATGACCAATAACACCACAAAGGTGACAAGTAGGGACAAAAACAGATTTATTATGCTCTCTAACAGTAGGTTTAGACATAGGTTTAGAAACATCAGCGTCAACATCAGAACTTTTACCTTTGTCTAACCTAGCAAAATAAGCCTTTTCTTTATTATTCCTCTTGAAAGGAGGGATATAAACTTTCTCAGTTTTAGGCTTAAGAGAAACAGAAACACTTCTGTTATCAACAGCAGACTTGGTACAAGTCAAATTTTCAATTTTAGCTTTAGATTCAACTAACTCTTGTTCCAAGCTTTTCATTTTCTCATCTTGAGAGGAAATTTGATTTCTCAAAAATTCATTCTTTTTATTAGATTCATCTAATCTAACAACCAATTCCTCTTTTTCAAGATTAGCCAATTTTAACTCTTCCTTGAATTTCTTAGCAATTTTCATAGATTTCAATAATTCCTTACGAAGAGTTTCACAGGCATCAATAAAATCAACAGAAGCATGAGCAGAAACATGATCAGAAAGACACTTCAAATTATCCATGACAACAAGGGTCAAGGATCAACTCTTAGATCAAAAGATCTAAAACAAAAGAGCTACTCGCTCTGATACCACTTGTTAGTTTTTAAACCCCTTAAAAACACAAACAGATTAACCTAGGTAATTAGCCAAGTGATTACTTAGTCCAAATTACAAGTCTAGGTTATCACAATCAAACAATCATATCATTCATAGCAGCGGAAAGATAAATAACACAACGATATGATAACCCAGGAAAACCAAACTGGTAAAAAACCTGGGGAGGATTTAACCTAGCTATCCTCAAGGTAAAAAACAAATCCACTAGAAAGAATCGAAGTTCATACAATAAGACTTACAAGCCCCCACGCTCGACTTCTTATTGCTACCCACCAGTAGAACTTACTACACGACCACGTGCAAGCTCCGAATCCACGGACTCCTTCTTTCTTTAGCCTTTGCAAAACACAAACACTCCCATTTGTGACTTTGAGATCTCATTCAAAGGTTTAGCAACACAAACTCTCCTGTTTGTGACTCCAAGACCACCTTTGAAGGTTTAGATCATCAGCACCTTTGATGACAAGAGAAGGCAGCAACTTCTACAATACTGGATCTTGAGATTCTTCAAGGAATAGCACCGGTAGAAGACATAAGAGAGTTTTTTAGGAACAAAACCCTAAATACAAAAGAGGCACCCTCTTTTCTCTCTGAAAAGCCACTTAAAAATGTGCTTAGGGTTTCCTTTATATACTGGGAGAAGTAGATTAGAAACCCTAATCCTAAATGGGCTTGAACTGCTGTTTGGGCTTAATTAAAATTCTGCAGATACGACTTTCGATCGATCAAGCCTGTCTTTCGATCGATCGAACCAGACAGATTATGAAATCTTCTTCCTGCAGCTTGTATGTTCTTGAATCTTGACTTGAATCACCTTGAGCATTGTCTAATAAAACCTATAGACTCTAAGATAAATATCTAGACAAGTTTGTGTTCATGATTTGCCAATTGTTCTAAACATTTAGAACCTAACATAATCCTCTTTATAGACAAAAATAAAAATAAAAATTCAAATATGTGCTGTTGTTTTTTGTTCATGCAGGTTTTTTGCTAGAGCCATTTTGTGATAGAGTTGCACAATCAACACTACTGGAAAGGAAGATATGTATTTATATTTTGTGGCTAGCCTAATGACACTATTGGTTTTATCCATAGTTCTCAAATGCATCATATGATCAAATATACACTTAAATCTCAAATTGTGATAATAGAAAATTATGACACTAAAATGTATCTAAAAGGTAAATTGCCAAATTGTACTAACTACACATATTTTGGGCACTGGTTCAATATCAAGATGCACTTATCAAATGATAAACTATTGATGGTATAGAAATAAAAAATTGAATATTCATGAGCATTAAATTCTCTAAAATATACCTATTCAATATTTTCATAGGAGGTGCACCTAAAATCAACATCACTAAGTTGTGTTGATAAATAAAAAGGTAAAACAGTCTTCATCTTATTTCTCAAATTTTCTCAGCAACAGTTTTTTTTTGCTCGTCTCTGTCTCATTTCAATACCAACTGAGCGCAGAGTTGTGGCTCATAATCATCTATGTACAAATTAATTTGACAAACTAAATATTGAATCCCCTATTTGCCATACTTCATCACCAACCAATCGAAAAACACACAAAACTAACTATAAGTTCTCTTTCCTTTTATCTTTTCCTATTACTTTAATTTCGACGCATAAAAAATTCTCAGTGACACCCATCTCTATCCACATTTTTTCCTCCTCTCATATGTACACAACAACAAAACATGTTCAAACTTCTAAGAACCCAACGCCCTCCAAATCGTATAAGCAATAATAAAAAGTTCCACACAAACATATATATTTTTGTAATATATGCATACAAAAACCTGAGAGAGATTCCACAAAAAAAAAAAAAAAAAAAAAAAAAGAGAAGGAGAGAGATAGAAAATGAATTGGATATCTGAGGAATCATGAGGAGTAGATAAAATCTTTGTTGAATTTGGATGGTGGCACTTGTATCTCAAACAGTTTGTCTATCCCTGTGTGTTCTTTGTGGTTGCATTAAAGTTAATGAATGGCTTTCAGTGAGATCTAAAAGGGAACCTACTAATATGATCAGAAAAAATGGTTTAATCATATAAGATAAAATAGATAAAGAAGATGTATAAGCATTTCAATTCACAATGAAGAGGGAGAATATTGGAGGTGATGGATCAGATTATATGGACGGCCTGCTAAGCAAATGGGCCAATAATAGACGGATCCTACATGGACGGACAAAAGGGGTGGACGGACCAAAAGGCCATGTGGCACTTAGTTGTTCATTATGTGGGCCCCAAGAAATTCTAAATGGAAACGACTTGCGCCCCACGGTTAACCCTAGTCCATAGAATCCCAATGCGAATAGAATTCTAATACAAAGAAGATTTCGAAAGATACGCTCATTAATGAGGATTTTCCCTATATGGAAAAGACTTGCTACGCAAGCATAATAGTTCAACTCTACACCACTATAAAATCCCAAAGACCCTCAGAAAATAGGTACGCATAATTTACCTGCTCTGGCACTCTAAAGTTGTGAGAAATTCTAACTTGACCTTCGGAGGGTGTTTGGCCGGCACCACACTGGTGCTCTCTGCGAGGTCTTCTCTTTTTTGTGTTGTGCAGTTGTTGTTTCAAGCACGTGAGGACCGTGTAGCTTACTGTTGATTTTTCGGCATCATCAGTTGGCACTGTCTGTGGGAAACGACTGTGATTTGTAAGCCATACAAACACTTCCTGGACAAAGAGTTACATGGTACTTACTCGCTCGATGACGACCACCAACAACGTTCAAGGAGACGAGCTGCGACCTACTGCCCTGGAAAGGCAAGTCCAAACACTCACGGCAGCAGTGGAACGTCTTACCAAACAAAACCAAGACCTGGAGGAACAACTATGGCAGAAGAACGTGGTGATGGGTACCCAAGAGGAGGACCAAGAAGGTACCAGTGCTGAACGAAGAGACCATGAGGGGCCGGAAGGAAGTAATGCCCCAAGCAGACCAAAAAGACAGGACATGAGACGTCCATCAATCACTGACACGACTCCTCCACACATTGTCGTGGAGATGCAGATGATAAGAGAACAGATGGACTTTATGATGCATGCCCTCAAGGGGCGAGTATCAAGCGACCTCAACGACTTGGTCCATCGAACGAATTCGCCATTCGCAGCACCCGTCACTTCTTTCCCCCTTCCACCGAAGTTTCTTATGCTGCAGATGGAAAACTACGATGGAAACAAGGACCCGCTGGACCACTTGGAGTCTTTCAAGATCCTGATGCACCTTCAGGGGGTACCAGACGAGATCATATGTAGAGCCTTCCCCACCACACTGAAAGGCCCCGCAAGGATCTGGTTCAGCAGGCTGACACCCAACTCCATTAGTTCCTTCAAAGAGCTAAGCACCCAATTCGCCTTGCACTTCATCGGGAGACACAGGTATAAGAAATCTACTGCATGCCCGATGAAAATCAAGTAGCGGAGGATAAGACGCTGAGGTCCTACATAACTCGTTTTTACAAGGAGGCCCTCTCAATCAATGAAGCGGACGACAAAATACTCGTAGCAGCATTCACTAATGGCCTACGGAAGGGAAAATTCTTATTTTCTCTATATAAGAACAATCCAAAAACCATTTCAGAAGTGCTCTACAGGGCTACCAAATATATGAACGCGGATGATGCATTATTGGCCCGAGAAGAGAAGCCTAGAAAGAAGGCAAGATAGGAGGATGCTCAGCAGAATAGGGAGCGAAAGATCGCTAATACTGGAGAATGGCAGGAAGACCAACGCTCCAGACCCCCCACTGGGAAATTCGCAAGTTTCACACCCCTGGCGGCCCCGATAGACCAAGTCTTGATGCAGATAAAAGACAAAGGAGCTCTGACATTTCTTGGCAAGTTGAAAGGAGATCCCAATAAGAGGTCAAGGGATAAGTACTGCCATTTCCACCGTGATCACGGCCACGACACAGCCAACTGCTACGATTTGAAGCAGTAGATAGAAGCTCTTATAAGACAAGGGAAACTGCAGAGGTTCGTTAGTAAAGAAATGACGGATCCACCACAGAAGCAAGCCCTACGACGAGAGAATGAATGTCCTAGACCACCCATCAAAGATATAAGAATGATCGTAGGGGGCACAACGACCACTGGGTCGTCCAAAAAGGCCCGCAAGACCTACCTCAGGATGGTCCATAATGTCCAACTTAGAGGGTCTGTACCTAAGATGGCACGAATAGACAACCCTGTCATTGGATTCTTCGAAGAAGATGCTCGAAGACTTCACCACCCGCATGACGATGAACTCGTTGTCAGCCTACAAGTAGGGGATTATAACATGCACCGAGTTCTGGTTGACAATGATAGCTTGGCGGACATTCTATATTACCTGGCATTCTAGCAGATGAGGATTGATAGAGAACTGGTCCCGACAAATGCTCCCCTTGTAGGTTTTGGAGGGACAAGGGTGTTTCCCCTAGGCACCGTCACATTGTCAGTAATAGTAGGTGATTACCTCCAGTAGATCACTAAGGATGTGACATTCCTCGTGGTTGGCTGCTCGTCTGCTTACAATGCCATTCTTAGATGACCAACTCTCAATTCATGGAAGGTTGTGACTTCAATCTACAACTTGATGATCAAATTCCCTACGGAATACGGAGTAGGTGAGCTACGAAGGAATCAGGTGGTTGCATGCGAATGCTACATAGCCATGCTGGAGATGGACGATCACCAGCAAACAATGTGCATAAAGGAACAATGAGCAATAGCGAAGTCAGTTGAAGAACTAGAAGAAGTGACCCTCAATGAGTCAAGGCCCGAAAGGACAACTAGAATAGGAACGTCGTCTAGTCAGACAGTACGACAAGCACTCACGACGTTTCTAAAAGAAAACCAAGATGTGTTCGCTTAGAGTCACGAGGATATACCAAGGATTGACCCTTCAATCATAGTTCACAGGTTGAATGTGTCACCCTCATCACCTCCTATTCGACAAAAAAAGCGTGTGTTCGCTCAGGAAAGAGACAGAGCAATAGCTGAAGAAGTTCAAAAGTTGCTGGACGCAGATTTCATTCGAGAGGTGTACTACCCCGATTGGTTGGCAAATGTGGTCATGGTCAAAAAGACCAATCAAAAGTGGAGGATATGTGTTGATTTCATGAATCTCAATAGGGCCTGCCCCAAGGATAGTTATCCACTCCCACGGATAGATACCTTAGTAGACTCGACCGCGAGGCACCAACTTCTCAGCTTCATGGACGCTTTTTTAGGAAGAAAAAACTTCCTTTGTCACCAGCCAGGGACTTTTCTGCTACAAAGTAATGCCATTCGAACTCAAAAACGCAAGGGCAACATACCAGAGACTGATGAACAAGATGTTCGTACACCAGATTGGAAGGAATGTACAAGTCTATATAGACGACATGCTGGTGAAAAGCGTACGAGAAGACGATCACTTGAGCGACCTCCGAGAGACTTTCGACACCCTTTGAACGTACAACATGAAGTTAAATCCAAGTAAGTGTGCATTTCGGGTTACCGTAGGAAAATTCCTGGGATTCATGGTGTCTTAAAGAGGCATAGAGGTCAATCCGGAGAAAGTACGAGCTATAATGGAGCTAGCCCCACCAAAGATGGTCAAGGAGGAGCAAAGCTTGAATGACAAGATAGCTGCGCTAAACAGGTTCGTCTCAAGGGCAACAGACAAGTGCCTTCCCTTCTTCCGCATATTGAAGAAATCGTTTGAGTGGACAGATAAATGCCAACAGGCGTTTGAAAAACTAAAAGTGTATCTTTCATCTCCCCCATTGCTTAGGCCATCAAGGCTAGAGGAAGAACTCTACCTATATTTAGCTATCTTGCAAACCGCTGTCAATGCAGCTTTGGTGAGGGAGGAAGATGGATCATAGAGACCCGTTTACTTTACAAGCTGAGTGTTCTGCGGAACAGAAGAAAGGTACCCCCAGATAGAGAAACTGGCATTTGCACTGATAACTGCAGCACGAAAACTCAAGCCATACTTCCAAGCACATACCATTGTGGTCTTGACAGATAAACCTTTGAGAAGAGCCATGAGCAGCCCCAAGGCAGCAGGACGAATGGCTTTATGGGTAGTTGAGTTAAGTGAATTTGACGTACAGTACCGACTGCGAACAGCTATAAAGGGACAGGTCATGGCTGACTTCATCACCGAATTCACTCAAATGGATGGCCAGGGAGTAGAAGAGATTCTGCATTGGAACATTTACACGGATGGGTCTTCCAATAAGCAGGCAGGAGGAGCCGGTGTAGTACTCATCTCTCCAGAGGAAGATAGGATTGAGTGCATGATCCGACTCAAGTTTTCAACTTCTAACAATGAAGTGGAATACGAAGCTTTAATAGCAGGGCTAGACCTCGCAAGAGCAGCAGGGGCTGAGAACATGACCATCCACTGCGACTCCCAAGTCATAACTGGTCAAGTCAATGGCAGCTACGAATGCAAGAATGAAAGAATGAAAAAATACCTCGATAAGGTGAAGGGTCTAATTGGCAGTGTCCAAATCAAGTTCGTCCAAATCCCTAGGGAGGAGAATGAATGCGTCGATCGACTTGCTAAGGCTGCCTCAGCAGAACGCATGGTTGCCCCAAGTCAGGTATTATCTTTCATCCAAACCTCGTCGCTCATAGACAATGGTACGAATGTGCAGGAGATAGGTTCTGAAATCAACTGGACCACGCCATTAATTTCCTACTTGAAGAATGGTATGTTGCCGGATGCGAAGGACGAAGCAAGGAAGCTAAAGGTTCAAGCCTCGCGATTTGTTCTCATGGATGATGTTTTGTACAAAAGAGGTTTCTCCCGCCCTTACCTGAGATGCTTAGTACCCGAGGAGGCAGAGTACGTCATGAGAGAAGTTCACGAGGGGATCTGCGGAAACCACTCGGGGGCACGATCGTTAGTACACAAGCTGATCAGAGCGGGATATTATTGGCCCACCATGCAGAAAGACGCGCAAGCTTATGTCAAAACCTGTGACAAGTGTCAGAGGTTCAGCAATGCCATTAGACAACCCTCAAAGGAACTCACCCCTATGACGGCCCTGTGGCCGTTTTCCCAATGGGGATTAGATATCATGGGCCCCTTCCCAATAGCAGTGAAGCAGCTAAAATTCCTTATGGTTGGAATCGACTACTTCACCAAGTGGGTAGAAGTAGAAGCCCTAGCCACTATCACAGAGAAGAATATTTGGAACTTTGTTTGGAAGAACATCATCTGCAGGTATGGAATACCAAGAGTACTTGTCTCTAACAACGAAAAGCAGTTCGAAAACAAAGCATTCAGGGACTTTTATTCACAGTTAGGGATCAAGAACCACTACTCGTCACCCGCCCACCCGCAGGCCAATGGACAGGTTGAGGTTACGAACCAATCCTTGCTCAAGATCATCAAGACTTGGCTTGATGGGGCAAAGGGCATCTGGCCAAAGGAACTTCCAAGCGTTTTATGGGCATACCGGACAACAGCAAGAACACCCACTGGGGAAACACCGTTTCGACTAGCGTACGGGAATGAAGCAGTCATCCCAGCCGAAGTCGGACTCACAGGGAGGACCACCATGACGAACGGAAGAATGATGAGGCTATAAGCCTAGAGTTGGACTTACTGGACGAAGTTAAAACAATAGTTGAACAGAGACTGGCACGTTATCAGGACCTCATGGCCAAGCACTACAATTCCAAAGTCAAACACAAGGGCTTCCAGGTCGAAGATCTTGTCTTGAGGAAAGTAATGGGTGCCACCAGAGATCCTACCTAAGGAAAGCTCGGACTCAATTGGGAAGGACCTTACAGAATTACATCATGACAGAGGAAGGGCACCTATCACCTCGAGACACTAGATGGGCAGACACTAGACGGTTTATTTTTGCTACAATACTTAAGTTTTCCTTTTAAGCTTCTTTTCCTTGAAGAACAACTTTTGGTTTAATAATAAGAGGAATTTTCAGATATGACTGATGTATTTTTCAACAAAATTCTACATAGTCCATGAAGTGCAAAGTTCATCCCAAGAGGATGCATGAAGTGGAGGGTTCATCCCAGGAGGATGAAAATTTTACTTAGTCCATGAAGTGAATGGTTCATCCCAGGAGGATGAAAATTTTACTTAGTCCATGAAGTGGACGGTTCATCCCAGGAGGATGAAAATTTTATTTTCTCCATAGAATGGACGGTTCATCCCTGTAGGATGAAAATTCTACTAGTCCATAAAATGGACGGTTCATCTCAGGAGGATGAAAATTTTATTTAGTCAACAAAATGGATGGTACATCCCAAGAGGATAGAGAAATTATTTAGTCAATAATGTGGACAGATCGTCCCAATAAGACGGATATTTTGTTAAGTCCAATAGTGGACAAATATAAGTCCATAAAATGGACGGCTAAATCTGCAAAGTGGACGGTTCATCCAGGAAAAGGTGTCTTGAAGTCCATAAAAAGGACAAGTTTTTACTCAATCCATAAAGTGGACGAATTTTTTTATGACGGATCATCCAAGAACGATAAAAATAACAGTACAATATGTGGACGGATGTATTATGAAGTCAAATAAAATGACGGCCTGTCCTGAAGGAATTCATCCAAAACAAATAATAATCTACATGACAAGTAAACAAATCTATTAAGCGAACAATATTAACGTTTCATCCCTCAGTAAATGACTCATTCACTAAATAATAACCAGTGAACGAGGTCAAAACCACATTGAGATTAAACAAGTTTATCACATTCACAACAACCACACGACAGATAAGTTATATACTGAAAAAGCCAATGAAAGGATGATGGTCAACAAAAAAAAATTTAGTCTTTACATAAAACAAAAATCTATTGCTAGACGGTCGGGGTATCATCCACATTTGCATCCTCAGGATGACAGGTACCTTCTTCCACTACTTTCTCCTGGCCTCCAGGAGCAACATCCCTGTCACCCTGAAGGGCGACGGCAGCATCGTCTACATCTTCAACAAAAAGGTCCTCTATACTCTCTGAAAGGACGGGCTGAGCTGTCGATTGGGCTTGAGTATCAATGGAGACATGGGACACGTCCAGGTCTGGATACGAGCTCTTCACCTGATGGAGGGCATCATCAAAACCTTCAGCGAATGATTCTCCAAGTTTTGAAAGGAAGGCATCGGAGTCCCAGTACTCGCTAACCGCTTCATCCTTCGCTTGACGGAGTTGGTTCTTAGTGTCGGCAATTTCTTTCTCTTTGTCCTCTAGAACCTTCCTCAATGACTCCACCTGCTTTTCAAGCTCCACTCTGTCTTGCTTCGAACAGGCAAGTTTCTTCTTCGTGCTTGTCCTCCAAGCCTTTAGCCCGTTCAGCTCATCCTCCATCAAATTGGTTTTCACCCTGACACACTTCAAGGTCGTCTCATTGCTCAGGCAACGACCCATCAGCCCTTTCATCATCAACATTGCCTGGAAGCACACCAAGATTAGAAAAATGGCAATACAAGAAATATAAATAGAAGATAGATGGACATAATTACCTGAGCAATGCAGAAAAGCCCCGTCTCTCCCATTGCTTCAGTAGCATGGTTGCCCAGATCCTCATAATCGTCAACAGAAATTATGGAAGCGAGCTTCTCCAAAGCGTACTTGGAATCCTCACGAAGGAGGACGGGTGGCTTCTCAGGAACAATATCTAGACCCTTCATTAAGCCCTTCCCCTGTCCTATTCCAATTGGGGTAATCGTTTTCTTTGTTTCGACTTTCAAACCCACGACGGTCTCAGGAGCAGTCTTGGGCTTCTTTTGAGGACGGTCCATTTTCTCTTGTGGTTTCCTCTTAGTGGACGGATTGGATGAACCCGTCCCCTTGGAGGTACCGTCCACTTGTTTTTTCATCACGGCTTGCTGCTTGATGTAAGCCCTTCTCTTAGTAGCATCCATTTCTGCAAAATAGAGGACGGATGTTGAAAACTGAGTAAGCATAACAAAAACTCAAAGTGACGGACTTACATTGATGAACTTGGGCTTCGTATCGAAGGGCGGCTCTGGTCCATCACAATACCAATGCAGTGTGTTTAGATTGACCAATTTAGCCCACGTCCTCTCTTCAAGCTTGGTTTTGTTAAAAATCTTCTCCAAAAAAATTGAACTATTCAAGTGTGACTAGAGGACGGTCTCGAGCTGCATAGAAAGACGGATAGTTATGCGTTGAAGAATAGTTGAAACATAAAAAAATATTTGTTGACGGACGCATACCCAACGGTGGCATTATGCCCCATGTTTTGTTAACGGGCATAAATTCGTTGTCACCGGGGTGACACATCCATTCGTCACCTTCAAAAAAGAAATAACGTCTTCTAATCCCTGTTGGAGTCAGGATTCTCACAAATGAGGTTTAGTAACGGGCCCCTGGGCGTGAAGTTGTACATGCCCTTGGATTGAGAAACCTCGGCAGGACGGTAACAGTGGAAAACTCTTCCACCGTCAACCTCCGTACTCCGTCCGACATAGCACCATATAAGACCTCCACACTAAGGAAGACCCTCCAAGCATTTGGGGAGATCTGGTTGACGGACAATCCAAGGTATTGGAGGAGACGACGGTGGAGGGTGCTTAAGGGAAACCTGAGCCCTGCCTTCAGCATTTGCTCATAGATTCCTATGTCTTCAAGACCCTCGTAGTAACACTTCTCTAATTTGTAGGGTAAACGCATGGGAATACTGTCGGGTATTTGATACTTATCCCTAAGTGTTTTGAAGTGTGTTTCTTTGATTTTGGAAATAAAATCATTGACCTTCCATAAGAGAAATAGGATGAACTCCCTAAGCCATCAGGTCCTATGACGGATTGGATTGGGGGATCAACATCCATTAGACTGTCACTAGAGTCACCATTTGATTTCTCTGTCCCTAAATCCTCATCCATTGAAGAGGAAGCTGACAGACTCCTCTCCTCACTGGGACTATCAGGGTCTTTGTGACCTGACGGGTACACTTCATCGTAGCCCGCTCCATCGTGGATAAACGACTGGTTACTTGACGCATTAGACATGACCTACACGTGACGGTAAATCCTAAGACTGACAATACTATAATGGTTGACAGAAGTGTAAGAGTCTAGAAAAGTAAAAATGCTTAAAAATTTGAAGTAAAAGGAAGAGGATGCTTACTAGGACGGGGTAAAATGATGAAGAGGTAATGGTGACGAATGCAATAGTTGAACGGTACAGGCGTCTAACAAGGGTGATGGATGAGCTCTGATTGTGAATTTCAGTAGAAAGTAAAGTAATGAGCGGAAGAAGTCTCAGTTTATATAGGGAGAACGGCACGGAAGATGAAGGGGCGCTTCGATCCAAGTGAGCAACCATTCAGCAAATGCCACGTGTCCATCATTAATGATCCTAGGCTAGCCTGTCTAGTCTAGGGGGGCATTTGTCAAAAGTCCAAATTAAATCGTCACCCCGCGGGCCCGTCCACTTAGAGAGCACAAACTCACGGGGTGAGGGGGCAATTGAAGAGGAAGAATATTGGAGGTGACGGATCAGATTATATGGACGGCTTGCTAAGCAAATGGGCCAATAATAGACAGATCCTACATGGATGGACAAAAGGGGTGGACGGACCAAAAGGCCACGTGGCACTTAGTTGTTCATTATGTGGGCCCCAAGAAATTCTAAATGGAAACGACTTGCACCCCACGATTAACCCTAGTCTATAGAATCCCAATGTGAATAGAATTCTAATACAAAGAAGATTCCGGAAGATACGCTCATTAATGAGGATTTTCCCTATATGGAAAAGACTTGCTATGCAAGCATAATAGTTCAACTCTACACCCCTATAAAAACCCAAAGACCCTCAGAGAATAGGTACGCATAATTTACCCGTTCTGGCACTCTAGAGTTGTGAGAAATTCTAACTTGACCTTCGGAGGGTGTTTGGCCAGCCCCACACCGGTGCTCTCTGCGAGGTCTTCTCTTTTTTGTGTTATGTAGGTGTTGTTTTGAGCATGTGAGAACCATGTAGTTTACTGTTGATTTTTCGACGTCATCACACAAAAACTATAAAGATATCACAATTGCTAGTTCAAATATTCCTATGAGACATTTTTTTCAAATAGTTTATGGGTTTCATCAAACACTATAGGTAGTCGTAATCAATAATAACATGAAAGTGAAAACATAGGACGAAATTCACAAATCTATTCGGAAAATTTATATATTAGAATCACTCCCTCTTACAAAAAGAAAATCTATCCACTTTTACTCGTACTTCTCTGCAATTTCAAAGTAACCTTCACTTGGTAGATTAAATAATCAGTGGGCCAAAGGATAGAGCTTAAAATTGCAAATGTATCTTAGGAGTGGGTCACAGGCTTACAGCAAAATAACAATTACTAATTCCTAACCGAAGTAAACAAGTTGCATTGGTTTAGATTGTAGATATAATAGTGAAGGTAGATTGAGAATAGAGTAAAGAAAGTAGGCATGAGAATTTTGGGAGAATTGAGATTTGGGGGCCGTGAATAGTAACCCAACTCCCAAAACCAGTTTGTACTCTTCTGTTGTTGTGGAAAATATCTTCTTCTTTTTTTTTTGGCAAAACTACATTGTTAGTCCTTAACGTTTACCTATTAAACACTATTGGTCCCTGAAGTTTGAAATGAGCAATATTAGTCCCTAAAGTTTTAAAAATAAGCTCTATTAGTCCCTTCATTAACTTCCGTTATTTCTATGCCTATGTATTTAACAGAAAAATGAGGTGGCATTTTTTAAATGACTGACACATTATTTTTTATCAAAAACTTATATGTTAGTAAACTTTTACTTGAACCCGTTTTAAGTGATGGGGTAGCCCAACACATCCAAATCAAAACACACCAAACCTGATACTGGAGAAATAGAACACGATCTGAGCCTTAATCTTCATATTCTTCACTTCTCTAGGTTCCACCTCCATCTGGCACTGCAACATAACTCGGCCTGAAAGAGAGAGCTCCGACAAAACATTATATAGGTCCCCCATATGTCAAGAAATGCTAAAATCCAAACCCTTCTCTCGTCAGTCCATGGTAGCAAATTCTATAGCACAGCAGCTCCAAAATTCCAAACCCTTCTCTTTCCCTTTCTAATTACTCCATCCCCATTCCCATAGCCACGTAATTGCTTTTTAAGAAATAGTTAACAATTAGCAATAGCATAGCGGGTCATAAATCTTGATAGTTCAAAAAGAAAAATAAAATCTCCCAACTCTGTTTCACAAATCTATCATTCATTGTTTTGTTTGTTTATATTTTACATTTCCAATCCATTTCTCAAAAATTTGAAACTCTAAATTCACAAACCAGGTAGCATAGCTGAAAATTGATAAAAGAATTGCAAACATGAAACAATTGCACAAGCAATTGAGCATGAAACACAGACGAGACGAAGAGATCCCTATAGCCACGGGACCAAAGTCCCCATACTCACCCAAATTAAGCCTTCAAATACCCAAAATATCTTCGGGTTTGATGTTTTGTATGTTTTTGATCTGGGTGTACTGGGTTAACCCATTGCTTAAAATGGATTCTAATCAAAAAATTTCATATGTATTTTTTAATAAAAATATTAAGCCACATCATTCAAAAAGTGCCACCTCATTTTTCCGTTAGACACATAGGAAAAAAACTAACAGAAGTTAATAGAGGGATCAATAAAGCTCACTTTATAAACTTTAGGGATTAATAGTGTTCAATTCAAACTTCAGGGACCAATAGCACTCAGTAGGTAAACTTTAGGGACTAGCAGTGTAGTTTTGCCTTTTTTTTTCTTAGGATTTCCAACTGAGAGAAGATGACAATGGTGGTATAGATTATGATGAAAGTCATAAAACAAACTTAAATTAATTGAACATTTAAATTTCAATTTGTAAACCGATAGGAGAGTCACAGAGTGCAACTGTTTTATCAGGCATTTATTTAAGGGAAGTTTTTGGCGGTCTGTAAGTGGAGAAGTGGGAAGGTTTTTTATTTTATTTTTAAATATATATATTTTTTTATTTTTTTAGATTTTAATTTTAGTGGGAAGTTGGGGTAATTTTGTTGAATTACTATTTTAACCTCATTTCTCATGTTTTAAGACTAAGACTATTTAATTAAATTAGGGGTATTTTTGACAATTTTTGAAGTGATAACTAACTTTCTCAATCCTTTTAATACATAGAGATTATAATTTATATCGTAATTCTCATTCAGTGTACCAAATATGCCTTTAAAAATCCATAATCAGGGGCGGAGCTAGGATTTTTTGTTTGGGGGGGCCAAATTTTGTTACTAATATATTAGTCTCGAGTCAAGATAAACCATCACACTCAGGCATAAATGCGCATACACAAATATAAACATTAATATTTTGATATTAGAGTAGGTCATAATTTATAAATATATTGTATATAAAATTAATAACTTTCACATTTGTATATTCGCAAGATAATTTTTTAGGAGAATTTATCATGTTTTAAACTCCAATACTATACAAAAGCTGTCTAGTTTGATATTAAACATGTACAAAAAAAAAACAAATTAGAGAAAACAAAAACTACCTTGTCTCTATAACTACTAGATCAATTGAAAAATTGTATTGATTTTTAAGAGCATCATTGGACTAACTTAAACATTTGGGGGGGGCCAACTTCTATTTTTGTAGCTAAATATTTAAATATTTTAATACTTATACATAATATAAAATAATTTTTAAAAATTTTGGGAGGGCCGTAGCTCCGCCCCTGTCCATAATTATGATCACAGTAGATACCATGCATACCCTCGAGCGTTAAAAATAAATAAATAAATAAAAGGATAGTCATGCCTTTTATGTTCTTTGCTAAGGAAAATATCTTCAACATTTAATATGAAAATTTTGCAAGACTTAATTTTAATTAAATAAATTTTGAAATCAAAATGTAGCATACACAGATGAAGTGATGAATTAATTCATATAAATATATATATATATATATTTATATATATATATATATTTATTTATATATATTTATATTAATGCTTGGATTTCACGCTCATATGTACGTGTGTATTTATATAGTAATTATGCATCTATGTACCGTCCATTTTCAAAATGTAATTGGACATTTTGGAAACTAGTGTGTAGCCCTATGCATATATATATATATATATATATATACGAATACAATTAAAAATAATCACGATTATACATTTTTTTAGAAGAGATTCAAATTATACGTAATATTAGCTTACACTTATTTTAAACCTTATATTTTTAAAATATGTAACAATTTCTTATTTTATATATATATATATATATATATGATTTAGAATTTAATTAGATTTAAACTCTTCAGTTTTTCACCCAATATGGTGGTCAATGGTTAATATGAAAATATGTTATGGTCAATAAAGACTTCAGCTTTTACACATCTTATAACTTGGACGCTTTGTACGTACGTCAACAGCAAAAGTTTATTGTGGTCAATGTTCACTGATAATATGTTATGGTCAATTTTATAGAATTTAAAATTATCAGAATTTTTATTAAATACCTCAATGAGTAAACAAATGTGTAGAACATTGTACCCTTTTATGAAAATGTGTATAAAATTAAACATTTTATGCAAATGTGTACAATATTGTATGCACTTATTTAGTCTATAATGTAAATCTTAAAGGAATAGTGTCATATAATCCAATAATTCTCATAATTACAAAATAATAAAATTAACACACTTGAATTCTCAATTTATGAAAAGAGGAAAAAATTTCATTTAAGGATATATATCAGCTAAAAATTTAGCTGGATCAAAATTCTCTCAAATTCTTTGAAAATTTTGCCACATAGATCCAGTAAAAATATATCATGATTCTTCTCTATAATTTATATATAGTAAAATTTCATGGTTTTTAAAGCATACAGATATATAGATCCATTAAAAATGGTCTTTAAAGCATGCTAAATTCACAATTGAAAATTATACAAAAATCAAGATGAAACATGTTTGTCATATCATCCACCATAGCACATTACCACACAAACATATGTACTTAGTAGAGTACTCAATCAATACAAAAATTACACCTACGAACACTTTTAAGTGTCCTGCCTTGTAATTTACATGAATTGATTTGGTTCATGAACACATTACATGGAGTCAAGCTAAAATCGAATCATGATAAATGCATTGCATTAAAAGTCAATAAATTAAGGGCACGTTTGGTACACTATAATGATTATTATATAGGAATAGAAATAAGTATTACAAAGAATACATTAAGTTGGAATATAATAAGTATTACTATTCATTAGTTTGGTGACCATTTAGGAATAGAATCTTGAATATGCATCCACAATTTAGTAGAGTATAAAAAGAATGTGTAATTAAATCATTTTTAAGTCAAATTTCCTAAAATACACTTATTTTAGGGTATTCAAAATAGAGCTAATAATTAACAACAAAGAAAATTTATTTTCTTTCATTTTGAAGATGTGGCAACTAATGGCTTTTTAGGAAATTTTTTTAAAAAGTTATAATCATAAGGTGAAGGAATAGATATTCAGTACTTTTGATAAGGAAATATTTCTTATTTTAAAGAATAGCTATTCATAAGGGATAATTATTCATTGTAATAAAAATATAACCAAACAATCGAATAGTTATGCCATAAGAATATCTATTACATTACAGTATCTATTATAGTGTACCAAACGTGTCCTAAGTTGACCAGAATTGCCGTGCATGGATAGACTTTCCATCTAAACGTTGTTGAGGGAGAAATTGGTGTCTTTGAATAAAATGTTGGGAAGTCAGGCCGAAACTCGACTATGGGCTCTCGAGATGGTACCCAAAGGCTTTCGACTTGGTTGTGTTGTAAAATGGTATTGTATAATTGATAAAATAGTTTTTTGAAATAGTAAAACAGAATAAGATGGAAGTTGCGAATGCGAATGCTCTAGAGCATCCACAATGGTGATACTAAAAAGCTAGTTTTAGTAGCTATTTTTAGCACCACCACCTATAAATTTGGAGCTGGATTGGTGGAGCCATAGCAAAAAATTATGGCTCCTCAACTATAGTGTATAGTCATCTTTGGCTGTGCATGATAACTCAAAGATTAAAATAATAATAATAATTTTTTTTTATTTCTCTCTCTTACCTTTTCTTCTCCCACTTTTTCTTTTTCTTTTTTACTCCGGTTTGGCTCTCTCTGTGTTTTTTCTTTCTTTCTTCCTTTCTCTAGTTCATGCCTTTGCAAATCACTCTCCCTCGCCCACCTACCCAAACCTCTCTTGCTCTCTCTTTATCTCCAACAATGCCTGAAACCGCAGCTGTGATGCTAATCGACACAATCCCTACAAAGAAAAGGAGCAGTCCCTACAGAGAAAACCCCATCGACATAGTCCCTTTGCTGATTTTTTTTTTTTTTTTTTTGATAACATCCAAAGGAAATTTTTGGGTCAGATTGGCCTAATCTGGGTTCTGATTCATAGAGGGTTTGGGTGTTCGATCTTGATTTTTTTTAAGCAATTATTTGCTATAAAAATGTAACAAAAGTAGGAGAAGAAAAGGGTAGTCTTCTCTTTTAATTTTTTTGGTTTTGGTTTTGCTCTTGAAAGCTAGGTTCATGACCCTTGTGAAAATGGAAATTATGGGATCTAGATCTGTTGTATGAATATGATTTGTGAGGAAGTTAAGTGATTATTTCTTTTGGGTTAGTCTCTAGCTTGATTATGTTGCTGAGAAGAAAATGAAAATGAACAAGATCAAAAATTTAATCGAAAAAGATTACATGCGGTGGCTGGCAAGAGATGTATAGCTGGTTGGTGTGGTGGTGGCAAAGGCTTTAGGCCTGTTTGGTAGAGGAGTTTGGGTAATGTTGTTTGTATTTTTTTTATATATGGTATGAGTGAAAAAGTATATAGAAATATGTGTAATGTTGTTTAAAAACTGAAAACATGTGTTTGAGTATGCTTACCAAACAGGTCCAAAGTATCTGAGAAAGTGACTATGAAAGAATAATAAAAAAAAAATATTTAAATGAAATAGCTATAAAAAAAATAAATAAATAAAATAGAATCATGTTGATAGTTATGAAATGGCAACTTAAAACTGATAAAATGACTTTTTATGGTATTTAAAAGTAAAAATTTGACATTATTAATGTAAATGCTTTGACTAGAACAGGGATGATTTTCCTTGTCCACAAGTCCCCACTCCCCACCAATGTAACATTGCTTTGCTATATACACGTACGTCATGCATGACTTAGAACTAAAGAAAGGAGCCTTAAAAGTTAAAGAGTCCATCTAGTACCAAAAAAAAAAATTCCACATGAACGAGTTATGACTTTTTTTTTTTTGGTGGCACAAGACTTTTTCAAAGTTAAAACAATGGGATTCTCAACTCCATGCCAAACTTTATCATGTCCCGTCTTTTTCATTTTTCTTTTTTGGAGGAACATCTTCTCTTTACATTTTGCCTCGTATAAAAATATATATATATATATATATATATCAAAATAATAAAAGTCAGCAAAGGCAGCTATTTGAATATATTTATGTTCAAACTAAGCAACAGCTATTTCCCATTCCCAAATTTCATCACCATTGAAGTTGAAGACCTAAAACCCACCAGCAAATAGTTGCCAAACCTCACCGCACAACAAAGCTTCTTTAATCTTTACAGAAAAAAGCCATGTCCACCACCAAGTCCAAGACCAACCTCCACATCGTTGCTTATCCTTACCCAACCGCAGGCCACATCATCCCCCTCCTAGACCTCACCCACCTGTTACTCACCCGCGGCCTAAACGTCACCGTTTTGGTCACCCCCAACAACGTCCATTTACTTGAACCATACCTCTCCACCCACCCATCTTCTCTCAAACACTTGGTTCTCCCGGCCCCAGCTATCACTCCACATACGAGACTCACCGCTGACGTGCGCGCCTTGCGTGACCTTCACTATCCTATCCTACTCCAATGGTTCCAGTCTCAACCTTTACCACCTGTGGCTATCATATCTGATTTTTTCCTCGGCTGGACCCACTACCTTGCCTGTGAGCTTAAAGTGCCACGTCTCTGCTTCTCGCCCTCCGGTGCTTTTGGGATGTCTGTAGCTTTTTCTATGACCCGTGACCCACCCAAAAACAATGATCCCGGTAAGGATATCAATTTTCTTATTTCAATACCAGAGGTCCCGAATTCCCCGACGTACCCTTGGTGGCAGATCCCTCCACATTATAGAAACGATCTTGAAGCTGACCCAGATTGGGAATTTCACAGAAACAGCATGCTGGCTAATTTCGAGAGTTGGGGAATTGTGTTTAACTCGTTCGCCAGTTTGGAGAGTGTGTACTTTGACCATTTGAAGAGAGAGGTTGGGCACAATCGAGTGTGGGCGGTAGGACCTGTATTGCCACTTGAAGGTGATTTGATTGGATCGGCTACTAGAGGTGGGGCCAGCTCTGTGCCATGTCACGAGCTTATGACTTGGCTGGATGCTCGTCTTGACAACTCTGTTGTTTACGTCTGCTTTGGAAGTCGTGCTGGGTTGACAAGTAAGCAATTAAACGTTCTTGCAACAGCATTGGAGTGTAGTAGGGTCCATTTTATTTTATGCGCAAGTGTGCCTAATGATCAAGGTTCAATTCTTGATGGGTTCAAAGACCGTGTGGGCGATAGGGGATTAGTGATCAAGGGGTGGGCCCCACAAGTGGCTATACTAAGGCATCGAGCTGTAGGTTCATTCTTGACTCATTGTGGGTGGAACTCGGTGTTGGAAGGGCTTATCTCAGGAGTTGTGATGTTGACATGGCCAATGGGTGCAGAGCAGTTTACGAATGCCTTGTTATTGGTCGACCAATTAGGCGTGGCAATTAGAGCTGGTGAGGGCACTGAAAATATTCCTGACTCTAATGAGTTGGCTCGATTATTGGTAGTCTCACTCGACAAAAGTAAGCCCCAAAATGTTCGAGCCAAAGAGTTGAGTGATGCAGCCTTGAGCGCGGTCAAGGGAGGAAGCTCCGACAAAGATTTGGATGAATTGATCAAACAATTAGCTGACATCAAAAAATTAGAGTGAATATAAATTATGTAATCATAGTAGCATTTTTTTATGGTTTTACTCATTGACACATATCTATACGAGATTTTTGCCTTTGGGTTACATTAATGATTAAGATTATTGATCACATATATGATGAAATATTAGTGATTAATTCGAATCTCATCATTTTAGTGCTAAAGTTTACTTACAAAATAATGAGTACTTACTTCATATGCTTTATTTTCTAGTTTAACGTTCTACGTTTTGTTTAATTCTTGTTATGACACATGGCTAGTATTGAAGAGAAGAAGAAATGGGAGCATAATTTTGTTGGAGCAAGCTCAACATTTGAGCTCTCCTCTGTTTTCCTCTTTCGTTCAATAAAGTTTTTATTCAGATTTAAAAAAAAAAAAAAAAAAAAAAAAAAAAAAAAAAAAATGCACTCAATTATTAGACCGTCAAAGTCGGCTAATTGGTAGCTGAAACAAATTTGGATTTGTACTCATTGATTGTGCGGCAAAGAAGTTATCATGTCCCATCTTTTATAGAAGTTTCATGTTCTTATATTTTGAGATCTTGTAAGCCAGGTGAGAAAGAAGCTATTCGGTTGGAAGGTTACCCTCAATTTTCTTTCTCATGGTAGACAGTGAGATTTCTTGAAATAAATTTTTTTTCCATCATTTCCTAAAAACGGAGACAAAAAAATAGTGTCATTAACACAGTCCAAAAGGCTTATGCCGACTTACACCTAACATAACTTTTTGCACCTTCTTTCATGTGCTGCGGCAAATCAAAAGCAAAGAAAAAAGTTTGTTTCAGTACACTCGATTCTCAAAAAACAAAGAGAAAAAAAAGTAGGGATAAGCCCACTTGCCTGTGCCCAATACATGATATCTGGTCCTCAAGCCCAACCCAAATTTGGGCCTTTCGGAGATAACAAGTACTACTAGTTCTCTGCCCTCCTGTAAATTATTTTTGGACTGCATCAGATCGAAAACAAAATGAAATCGCATTGATCCAAATAAAAGTATTCCACCATATAATATGTTTATGTCTAGCTTTAAATTTTAACCTTTTTTTGAGGGTCAAGCCAACGAACTTTATTTAAGGTAAACCAGCAATGTCTAACAATACAATCGAAAGAAACGGTGGTGAAATATCCTTCATCACACAACAAATTTTGAAATAGTTAAAGCGTAACGAGGTAAACTATGAGCGATCATATTACCTCCCCTCTAACATGAGAGTAATGTAATTTTGTAATGTAATTTGAATCTAACATCATCAATCAGTGAACCAACCGTGGATAAGAAGGGTGAATCATCAGCCAGGGCGTGCATAAGCACTTTTGAGTCACCTTCAAGAACAATCCGATTGAATCCCAGTTCTGTAGCAAGCTGTAAAGCTAGGGATGCTACTCCTGCTTCAATCTCCAACGGGCTATGCAGCTGAGGTAACCACCCCGATTCTGGACTTACGTTCCTTCGTGAAAATTGCGGCGTTGAAATTCACCTTGACCATATCCAGTGGTGGTGCACACCACCGAGTCCGTGTGGTACAGGTCTGCACACCCTCGTGACTGGACTGCATTGAACTCCTCTAGAAGTTCTTTCGCCAAGGGTGCTATCTGGTGTGGACTACAGCTCGGTTGGTTGAGTCGGACCCGATTTCTGTGTGACCATATTAACCATGCCGTGGCAGGGAACAACTCCAGATTTTGATGGTGTTTAATGAGCCACAAAAGCAACTCCTTGAAGTTCGTGAAGCTGGTGATTTCTCTACAAGCCCATGCCGATACATCTTCCCAAACCACATCCAGTTCCTTACATGTCCAGAGTGCATGTAGAGTTGTTTTCTGGTTCCAGCTTGCATCGGTCACAGATTGGACTTGCGATGATGGTTCGGCACACTAGATTTTCCTTTGTTGGTAAGGAATTTCGGCATGCACTCCATATATGGTTTTTCATTTTGTTTGGTGTTTGCAGGGCCCAAATGGCCTTCCAGAGTGCTTTTTCTTATTCCACAGTAGCTTCAGTACCTCTATGATCCTCCTTTGCTTTTGAGATCGGTAACCCAACTTGCAATTGTATATTCCATTCTGTGCGAATGGCCAAAACAAGCTGTCTTCACTCACCACCCTTGCGAGAGGTAAATGTTTGATCAAGTCTGCTTCTTCTTGGGTAAAGATTCAATCGATTACCTCATGATTCCACTGCCTTGTCTCTTCATCTATTAGCATTTCCACCTTTGCATCGGTTAGTGACTCAATATAAGGAGATTGGACCTGCGGCGCTTGCTACCTTGGCAGCCAGAAATCTTCCCATATGCTTACTGATTTCCCATTCCTAATCCTCCATCTACATCCTCTCTACAATGCATCTCTCCCATGTAGGATGCTAGTCCAAGCATACGACCCTCCTCTATTTTTTTTGGCTTCCATGATAGTATAATTTGGGAAAAACGTGCCTTAAAAGACTTTGTAAAACAAAGAATTTTGATTTTTCAAAAGTCGCAATGCTTGCTTAGCCAAAAGTGAGTCATTGAACAAGGCTAGGTCCCTAAAGCCCATTCCACCCTCCATTTTTGATTTTGTCAACTCCTTCCATTTTACTCAATGTACCTTCCTCCTATCTCCTCTTTGTCTCCACCAAAACTTCTTTATCATGGCTTCTATATCATGGCATACACCCAAGGGAATTTTAAAGCATCCCATAGTGAAGGTTGGGATTGCTTGGATCACTGCCTTGATCAAAACTTCACACCCGGCTTGTGAAAGTAATTTACCTTCCCAACCCTACAACTTCCTCCAAACTTTTTCTTTTATAAAACTGAAGCTCTCTTTTCTTTCTTTTGCCTACCAAAGATGGTAAGACAAGGTATTGTTCATAATGTACAAGCTCTTGGATCCCCAATGCAGTTTTTATCTCCTGTTTGATATCTTCTGTGGTGGATTCGCTAAAAAAGATAGTTGTTTTGTTTTTGTTCACCTTTTGTCCTGAAGCTCTCTCATAACAATCTAGGATTCCCAAAAGTTGTGCACATTCATTTGTTGTTGCTTTACAAAACAGCAAACTATCATTTGCAAACAATAAATGGGTTAGTTCTAATCCTCTCCGACATAGGGAGGAGCCCTTTATATCTCTTTCTCTTGCTTATTTGGTGGTTCCCTTATTTTTTTTTTCACATTTGACGGTTCTATCATCGCATTGTGCAGTTCCAATATCACATTTGATAGTTTTTTTTTTTTATCACATATAGTGGTTCCTTTATTATTTTTTTTTCTCAAATTTGATGGTTTCATTGTCATATTAAGCAGTACCAATATCGCATCTACTCTATTTTTGTCATATGTGACAGTTTTTTTGTTACATTGGGTGGTTCCCTTACTTTTTTTTTTCACATTTAACTATTTCATCCTCACATTATGTAGCTCCAACATCACATGTGATAGTTCTTTTCTCACATTCGGTGGTTCCCTTATTTTTTTTTATTGCATTTGACGGTTCCATCCTCACATTGTACAGTTCCAACATTTCATGTGACAGTTCTTTTCTCATATTTGGTGATTCGCTTACTTTTTTTCTCACATCTGACGCTTTCATCCTCATATTGTACAATTCCAACATCACATTTGACAATTTTTTTATCACATTCGGTGGTTCCCTTATTTGTTTCTCATATTTGACGGTTCCATTCTCACAATGTGCAACTCCAACATCACATTTGATAGTTATTTTGCTACATTTAGTGGTTTCTTTATTTGTTTCTCAAATTTGATGGTTCCATTATCATATTATGCAGTTCCAATATCAAATTTGACAGTTCTTTTGTCACATATAATGGTTCCTTTATTTATTTATTTTTTTCTCAAATTTGATGGTTCCATTGTCACATTAAACAATACCAACATTGCATCTGACTCTATTTTTGTCAAATTCAGTAGTACCCTATTTTTTATTCTCAAATTTGATAGTTCCATTATTACATTGGGCAATACCAACATTACTTTTGACCGTACTTTTGTCATATTCGATGGTACCCTATTTTTTTCCTTAATTACAATTGATAGTTCAATAGTCACAGTAGGCAGTACCAATATCACATCTAACCATAATTTTACATTTGGGCCCACCACTAAAGTAACTTTTTTACTTACTAATAACCGCTCATCACAATAGTAATTTTTTAAAAGTTATTAAAAAATTTTAGATCTAAAATCTATAAAATAAATAAAATAAAAAATTAGTTGGATTTACTTTGGTTTCTTCCACAAATATTTGAATATACCAATTAACTTCCTACGTATCTCCCTTGGTAGCTTCCATCACATTCAGGGGCATACCTCACTATAAAATAACATAGTTGAGGCCACTCTCTTGATGTTTGTATTTTTATTATTTATATATACTATAAAATCGAAGATGTATAACCTTATGTGCTCTCTAATTGTTCTTATGCAACATTTGCAACTTAGTCATAGTTGTGTGTTTATTGTGGTGTCCAAGGTTGGAAATAGAGTGACTATACAATTAGCAAGTTATGCAAAAAATCCAATCCAAAGATTGTTGACAATTTTAAAATTTTCAGTAAACACTTGAATTTAAACTACAAATCTAGTATGAAATAGTCATCAATCAAGGCTACTACACCAGGTTTTATATTTTTTAGGCATTTTTATTAGATCCACATGTGCAGAAGTGTCCCAAATGACTGTGCCTGACATGGGTATAACAACCTCAACTAAAGTGTCTATGCAATTTTGTTTCATAAAATTATTATTACATTTAGAATCATCTAAAACAAAATAAACATCCCAAAAATTTTCCACAATGACAAAAATTACCAATAGAAAAGCTAAAAACAATTAAGCACAATTGACAATTTTACCCAAAACGAACAACCCAGTCCTTTTAAAAAAATTTATCAAAATAATTTTGTCCTTGAAAGTTTAGCATTTCGACCATAATAATAAGTGTGAGCCTCATTTGAGTCAGCAGAGCCTCCATTAGCTAAGTTTGAGAGAGCCCTAATAGCAATGAAATGTTTTCGTTGTTGAAAACTTATCAGTGCCACAAAGTAGTTATATATATCTCTCTCTCTCTCTGGGTTTCGCAAAATTTATACAAACTCTTTATTCTAAAGCCATTTGGTATTTGTTCCTATAAAATATTGGAATGTGTAATTTGAACATAATTGGCTGTTAAAAGGTCAATTTTCTGAAAGTAGTGTGTGAATATACAAAATTCTATAATAATCTTTATTTTCTGATGTGCTATAGATGGAAGAAACCACTTTTATTTGGATAAGTTTGTCTTGTCAATGGAATTCTCCTCTATTGAACTAATGGAACATTAGGAAATGTGTTCTAAAATACTATTGGGCTTTATAGAATTTCTTAGGTATACTTATCTTAATTTGTGATATACTTGGAAAGGAGTGGATTCTTTTTATCTGTTATCACCATTCATTCATTAGTATGGCACTGTTACCAAGAAATAATCCATTACCACTAGCATTGCAAGAAATAATGCATAAATTATTTTAGGTATCTAAAAAGCCCAAACCTTCTCTTTCCTCCTGTCCACCCCTTCCCTGTAGCATCATAATTAGTGGAAGATGCCATTGGAATCCATTGTGGGCAAGTTATGATTCATTTTAAGGTTACAAAACTTTGAACTTACACATAACTGTACTCCTAAGTTAAATTTGAAGTTCATGAACTACCATACCAGTTAATAGTTTTAAGTTAATAGTTAAATTTTAAGTTAATAGTTTCAACAAAAAATGTCATAGTTTTAACTTTTAACATACAAATGAAGTCTTTCTCAAAAAAAAAAAAAAAAAAAACATATAAATGAAGTCCAAGCATGAATGAATTAAGTTTCGCCATTGAATCAAGTTTCGCCATAGAATCAAGTTTTGCTAATAACTTTGTTTAGGCTAAAAACTCTATAATATCACATTAGAATCCATACACTATAGCTACATTTTCTCAACAACTAAAACTAACTTGCTCTTTCAAAAGTTGTATATACTTAACAACCAAGTCTGCAAATATCTTGTCGATGGATGGCGTCAACCTTGTCCTTAGACCTTCTAACTTTGGTTGATGACTGGCTTCACTGTCCATCTACATGTGTAGAAAATGTAAAGTGCATATTTTGTTTCACAGGATCATCCACTACCTTTCCTCCTCCTTAAATTACCCATTGAACAATTTCGGCCCACTGAGAGAAAGATCATAGGTAACAGTTAAACACATTTGAATATTTAATACCTGTCTCAAATTCATTACTACATACCAAAAAAAATGAAAGAACATAATAAAAAATATATTCAACCAAAAAAAAAAAATATTAAGAATCAAAAACAATTAGCAAAACCCAAAAAATGCACGCTAGTAAGTGTAAAAAGAGCAATCAAGTTCTCAAAGCCAACAAATACTTTTTCTTCTAAAATCTTACAACATATCCATAACTACTTCCAGTGTTCAAACCAATCTGTAGAATCTTATTTGATAATTTATAACGCCAACTTTAATTAAGATACACACAAACTAAAGCCCCAAATCTAGGGGGATTCAATGTGTGTATGTGTATATAACATTATGATGAAAATATTAAGAGGTTGATTTCAAGTTAATGGAAAGAACTCAGAAGCCTAATCCAAACCAAATTGTTTAATATATATGCAATATGTTCTATACCATTAAATATAGAATTCTTAACATAGCAACCAAAGACCTTTAGTTTCAGGCAGGTTTGCAAGACTGCAAGTTCATGTTTCACATTCCAAGTCTTATTCAGTGCACAAATTTTCTTTTTGCAAATGACATTGATAATATTTTCAAGAATTATTAAAAATAGCTAGTGTACATTTCTCTACATTTACAATTTAACATACACATTTACAACCAGAGGCACATAAGTGAACTTCTAAATAGTGATAATTATACAAAGGCCACGATTCTTTTAGTGCAAAATTGAAGGAATTTTAACAACTTACCCTATCCTCAGGAAAGGATTTTGAGAAGCAAAATACTCTCATCTTGAACACACTTGATGGCTTCTCATTTTTAACACTTGAATCATGTTGTGTCTTCTTTGACCCTTTTTTTAATCCATCAATTGACCATTACCTTTACCATTTATAATAGGAAGTTGACTTTGCTCAGAAAATTTTGAAGCTGCTTTAAGAGAATTGTCTCAGTTCATGTTGATTTCTAACCTCTCTTCTTTGTTTTTCTCCAATGACAGCTATCTAATTCCAGAGTTCCTATTCCCCAGTACCTAATTAGATGACATGCTAGGATGAACTGTGGAGTTTTTACTTTGATTTATGTTGGCTGCTTGAACCATTGCTCCTTTTGTGGAGCAAACAAAATCTATGTAATCATAATTTACAAGTTAAGATTACAATGTATAACATGCTCAAAAGTTTGACAAGTACCAATCAAACAAATGAAAGAAATAAAAACAGCCCACATAACGATATAAGTCTGGCTTGAACTAGGAAGTGAAATTCAAAACACTCACACACAAACCAGGACTTTTAATATAGAAATAAGCAAACCTTTTGGAAGAAGTAGATCATAGGCTATGTATCTAAGTAGAACATGGATCTCTTACTTTTCACAATCACAATCTTCTAGCTATGTGCGTTTAACTACATAAATAACACCCAAAGCTGCAAGGCTCCTTAGCTCCTTTTTCTCACTAAGAAATTACAAAAGCAAGTGAGAGATGAAGCTAATACAAATAAGGGAAGATATTCCCCAACTCAGCAAGCATAACAAAGAGCCAATGCGAATAAAAGGAATATCACATTAATGTCATAAGTCACCATACTAGCAAGGGACCTTAAAGAATTGCTTAAAGAAAGAACCAATTTTTAATTTACAAATAATCTTTTTGCTTAAAAGAGTCAAGGACTTATTACATCTCTGAAGGAGATCCAACTACTATGTTTGTCAATTTATCATTGAATGACATATACTGGGATCCTCCACCTCTACGCACTATACTGACTAATTTACGTATTTTAGAACTTCAAAGCCATTGAACAAAAAGAAAGATACACTAGCAATCAGAAATGAAAAACCAAAATGAGTGCAAAGATTTATGTCATGAAATCAAATTTTCTATATATTAAATAAATACGTAAAAATTAAAGTTTCACATTACAAACTTGCTGAGGGATTCTTTAATGGGAAATTTTCACATGGAGTTTCCATTGGGGGAAAATTCGAAGAAAGTGGCTTGATTTGCAATTTGAATCTGCCTGTTATGAAATTTCAATTCAGATTTCACAACATTACTGCTCCCAAAAAAAAAAAAATCAAATAGGCCCAAAATCTTGACGATAAATTCAGGGAAAAGGGAGAAGGGATGAAGAAAAAACCTATCCTACTCACACATTCAATTGAAATAAATCATTAATTAAATCCATCATTCAAAAACCCAAATCTTGATGATAAATTCAGCGAAAATGTATGAAGAATGGTTACCTGAGATTTGTATGAAGATGAGGTGAAGATCTGCCAAGAACGATGAGGAGGAGCAAAATTAAAAGAACGCAGTAGAGAAGTAGAGAGAGCATGCAAGACGGTGAGGTGAGAGAGAAAAAAGAAAAAAGAAACGTCTGTTTTTTTTCCTATGTTTGATTTTATATGTTACCTGCTTGACTAGTAACTGGTAATTCATTAAAATCACATAAACGGTCAAGATGAAAACAAGTGAAATAAATGGTTAGATCAATGGGTGGGTACCGTACCCACACAAAATATTAACCATGGCTAATATATCCGAGAGGTGCTATAGAAGAATCCACAATCCACACACATTCAAATACAATCTAGCTATCCAAAAAATAAAATAAAATACAATCTATCTTCTGAGATATAATCTCATTGAAGTATTATATATATATTAAGATTTCTGATAAATTTAAATTCTATAATATTAAGGAGCAAATTGATAGCGATTAGTTTAAATTCTGATATGACTAAGAATAATAATTCAATAACATTGATTATAACATATCAGCAGAATGATCAATAAACTTTTGTTGTTGTTGTTGTTATAAAATGTGTGAAAGCTAAAGCCTTAAAGATGACCACAGTGTGAGCACTGGATTCACAATTAACAGATCATGTCATCACGACATCATTAGTGTCAACCCCATAAGATCGATCTTTCAAATTTTTCTCAGGTTAACACCTTATGTTTAAGGTAGTCAATTGACTTTTTAGAAACAGAACTCCCAACCTGTGTATGATTTTTTTTTTTTTTTAAATTAATGTACAAGTGCTAGATTTCATAGTTCAAAAGTCTAGATAACATATCCATCAAGAAGTTTTACCATTGGAACATTTAAATATTGTAATAGTTGCTATATAGATCTTCTTGATCAGTAATCTTTTAAAACTAGTACATTATCCTTTGATTGTTAGATTCAGCAAGCTACCTTTTTCATCTTTTGTGGAGAATAATTAACTGCATCTCTGTATTTGTTGTGTCTTTAGTCTTCTTGTTTTTACTCATTTTCTTGATTAATGTAGTGATTTAACTGCAGCATCAAGCATCATAACATCCTTGAAATGCTGTTTTAGTGCGAATTTCCAAATGGGCTTAGTTGTGTTGTTAGGCTATCGAAAGTCAATAGCTACAATAATCACAACATTCTCACAACATTCTCATAGCATCCTTGATTTGTCATTTTCTAAAGCATATAATAATAGTAATAATTTTTATTATTATTATTATTTTTTTTTTTTTTGTGTAGTAAAGAACAAAGTACCCCACATTTTTTTATTGGTGGTAAAAAAAAAAAAAATTTGTTTGATGGAACAATTTTATTGATTGAAAATAAATTAAAGTAAATATGAGAAACCCCAAAAGCAAATATTGCATGAATGTGTCTACCTCCTCTATAATCCTAGGCTATCATTAATGTGTCAACCTCCTCTTTTGCATGATAACTCTCCTGAAATGCATTAGCCCACACTTCTATTAGCTTGAGATTGGAATGTTACTTGGATATTTTTAGAATTTCATACTTTTAAAGAAGATGATACCAAAACGCAAGTTATACGTTAAAAACCAGCGATTTTTAAAACTATCCATCACCGAGTTCCAAAAACACGACTTTTTGTCGTTTTCAAAAAACGCAGAGCCAAACGCATGGCTTTATCCTTTATGGCTTTTTAATCCAAAAACGCGGGGCCAAACGCACAAGGTCTGTTGCGTTTAGATGGAAAGTCTATCTATTCTATCCATGCACGGCAATTCTGGTCAACTTAATTTATTGACTTTTAATACAATGCATTTATCATGATTCGATTGTAGCTTGACTCCATGTGATGTGTTCATGAACCAAATCAATTCATGTAAATTACATGGCAGGACACTTAAAAGTTTTCGTAGGTGTAATTTTTGTATTGATTTTTTTTTTTTTTTTTTTATGAATAATTTTTGTATTGATTGAGTACTCTACTGAGTACATGTGTTTGTGTGGTAATGTGCTATGGTGGATGATATGACAAACATGTTTCATCTTGATTTTTGTATAATTTTCAATTGTGAACTTAGAATACTTTAAAGACCATTTTTAGTGGATCTATATATGTGTATGCTTTAAAAACCATGAAATTTTACTATATATAAATTATAGAGAAGAATCATGATATATTTTTACTGCATCTATGTGGTAAAATTTTCAAAGAATTTGAGAGAAATTTGATCCAGCTAAATTTTTAGCTGATAGATCTCCTTAAATGAAAATTTTTCCTTCCTCTTTTCATAAATTGAGAATTCAAGTGTGTTAATTTTATTATTTTGTAACTATGAGAATTATTGGATTATATGACACTATTCGTTTAAGATTTACATTATAGACTAAATAAGTGTATACAATATTGTACATATTTGCATAAAATGTACAATGTTGTACACATTTTCATAAAAGCGTACAATGTATTCCAAAAAGGTCAGTCTAGAGATTAAAAAAAAGAAATCTCTCCTTGGATAGGAGCTCTCTCTCTCTCGTGACAACGAGCCTTGCCTCCCTTGGTATGTCCAAGGGCTCTCCCTTTCTCATTTTGCTCTTAACGCTTAAGTGATAATTGTTGCACAATGGATGAGGATGTTGTTGACCGAATGACCAGTCTTAAGTTAACGGCTGAAGAGGAAGAAGATATTCAGGTCTCCGAAGAGGGACGATTGGATGAGCTTGAGGGTTGTGTTCTGAGTTTGATAGGAAAGTTCTTAACTTACAAACCTTATAATAGGAAGGCAGCAAAGAACATGCTCCGACAAGCATGGGGGCTAGAGAAAGGTTTGCAGATCTCTAAGGTGGGCAGTAATCTTTTTCAGTTTAAGTTCCAGTCGGAGTTTGAACTAAATCGGATCTGGAGGGGTGGCCCGTGGACTTTTAATAATCAGCTTCTAATGCTTACTCGATGGAGGGTGGGTATGAGCTCTAACAATGTAACCTTGGAGCATGCTTCACTGTGGGTCCAAATCTGGGGGGTGCTGTTTGATATGATGTCCCCAAAGGTGGCGGCGGAGGTGGGAAATAAAATGGGATCAATTGAGGATGTGGAGCGTCGACGGCGCACAGATGACCAGAAGCTTTTCTTGAGAGTTAGGGTAGCCCTTCCTATCTCCAAACCGGTTCGGAGAGGTGGCTTTTTATTGGGATCGGATGGCAAACGTCACTGGGTTACGTATAAGTATGAAAGGTTGCCTATGTTTTGCCATTTCTGTGGGATCCTTGGTCACGATCTTCAACATTGTCCGGCGCATTTTGCAGCATCTAAGGAGACTGACAATGTTGAATACCAGTATGGTGAGTGCCTGAAAGTAGATAGTGGAAGGAATAAATCTCTGCCACGGCGAAGCAGAGAGAATCCAATGAGGTCTAAACCAGTGGGTAGCACTGATACACCAGCATCGGAGAATGAAAAGGGGATGGAAGTGATGACGGCGGTGGCTAGGGTTTCGGAGTACAGGGCAGGCCAAGAATCTCGGAATGGAAACTGCGTGGTTGAAGGGAGCGTTGCAGAATTTCCGAAAAAAATCCCAGTAGTTAATGTTGATATAAATTCGAATGTGGCTGATATGTTGCCGTTATTTCCGTTGAATGAAGCTGTGCACCAAAATTTAAATAATGAGGCTAACGGTACGTCCAACATTAATAATTCTAGTTTGGGCCATGCGGAGGCAAAGCCCAATAAGCCAAAAACAACGTGGACAAGGCTAAATAGAATGGATATTGTGCCATTAGTGTCATCTAATAATAAACTGAAGTCCATAATGGGTAAAAGAGGGCTGGAAGATGTTATGAATGCAGATTGTTACAGTGAGGCAGAACCTACATATTATAAACGTTCTAAGGGAGACAAGGAAGATGGCAAAGCAGATAACACATCGGCGGGGGTGGATGACCACCCTTGCTGGGAGCAATGAAACTTCTGAGTTGGAACTGCCAAAGGCTTGGGAACCCTTGGACAGTTTGTAGTCTTCACAAAATAGTGAAGGATCAAGCTCCTGAAATATGTTTCCTCATGGAAACTCGGCTCGATATCGAAGGAATAAAACAATGGTGCAGTGACTTACCGTACAAGAATAAGTTTGCTGTTAAAAAACCAGGATTGGGTGGTGGACTTGCTATGCTATGGAAGGAAGATATAAGGTTGGATGTGTTTAAATTTTCGGATAACCAAATCTCTGCCTGGGTGACCGAAAGTGATGGTTTTCGTTGGTTGCTTACCGAATTCTATGGATGGCCAGAAACAAAAGACCGCTTTAAGTCTTGGATCCTTCTTTCTCATATTTCTTCATTCGTTGATGGTGGTTGGATGTGCATTGGAGATTTTAATGAGATGTTGTGTTCGACGAAGAAGTTAAGTAGCCAACCAGTTTCATCTAGACAACTTGATGCGTTCCGAGAAGCTTTGGAGCAGTGTCATCTTGCTGATCTAGGGTTCATTGGCTACCTTTATACTTGGAATAATAAGAGACTTGGGGCGGCAAATACTAAGGAACGGTTAGACAGGGCTGTAGCTAATGAAGCTTGGAAGTTGAAGTTCCCTGAAACTACTGTTACACACATCATTTCGCATGCGTCGGATCATCTCCCATTGATACTCTAGAACCATGCAACTCTGAGAAGACATGCAAGGAGAGAACGTGGTTTCAAATTTGAAGAAGCATGGCTGTTGTAGGATGACTGCACCAAGGTAGTCCAAGAGGCTTGGGAAAATAGTGGGGTTGGTGAGTCGGCATTGGAGACGGTCAAATTAAAGATAAATGGGTGCAGTTCAGAGTTGAAGGCATGGGGTGCTGCTAAAACCCATCCAGGCACAAATGAGATAAAGGCGTTACAAAAGCAAATAGAATGGCTGACTTGTGCTCCTCCCACTATACAGCACAGAAGTGAATTTATCCAAGCAAGCAAGGAGCTGGATGAATGGCTGAGAAAGCAGGAAGTATACTGGGCTTAACGGTCTCGAGTAAATTGGATTAAACATGGGGATAAAAATACAAGCTTTTTTCACTCAAAAGCATCTCAGAGAAGGTAGAGAAATTATATTAAAGGGATCTTGGACCCACAGGGTAGTTGGCGTGAGGATATAGAAGAAGTGGCAAGAGTAGCTGTGGACTATTTTAATAATATGTTTTCCACAGGTTCATGTTCCTGGATTGAGGAGTGTCTAGAAGCAATACAACAGAAGGTGTCCACTGAAATGCAACAAACACTGTCTAGTGAATATACCGTAGATGAGATTAAAGTAGCTTTGTTCCAAATGGGACCTACAAAGGCTCCTGGACCAGATGGTATGAATGTCCTTTTTTATCAAAAGTTTTGGCATATTATTGGTGATAATGTTGTGTCTGCCGTTCTTGAATTTCTTAATTTTGGTTCTATGCCTCCTGCCTTTAATCACACTTTTATTGTGCTCATTCCAAAAATTAAAAATCCTGTTCAGGTCTCTGACTTCAGGCCTATTAGCCTCTGTAATATCATTTATAAAATTATTGCAAAGGTGATAGCTAACAAGTTGAAGCAAATTCTGCCCCAAATTATATCCCCAACCCAGAGTGCTTTCGTGCCAGGAAGACTAATTACAGATAATGTGCTGGTTGCCTATGAAGTCCTACATATGATGCAGGGAAGAAAGAAAGGCAAAACTGGAGCACTTGCCTTGAAGCTGGATGTCAGTAAAGCCTATGACAGGGTAGAATGGGATTTTTTAAAAAGAATAATGATCAAGATGGGTTTTTCAGAAGTTTGGGTGGATAGGGTTATGAGTTGTGTCTCATCTCCTTCATTTTCAATCTTGATTAATGGAAAGCCATATGGCTTGATTCATCCCTCTAGAGGAATCCGGCAGGGTGACCCTCTATCACCTTACCTATTTCTTTTATGTGCAGAAGGATTTACATCTCTCTTACAGAAGGCTGAATTAGATGGGATTATTCATGGTGTTTCTATTTGTAGGCGAGCTCTTATTATTTCTCACCTATTGTTTGCAGATGATTCCCTACTATTTTGCCAAGCCAAAGATAAGGAGACAAAGGCAATTATGGAGATTTTGAAATTGTATGCAGATGCGTCAGGCCAATGCATAAACATGGATAAATCGTTAGTCTACTTCAGCTGTAATACTTCACTTCAACAGAGAGATGTAATCAAAGCTTTATTGGGGGTGAGTGAAGTTGACAGATTTGAATCATATCTTGGTCTCCCTACTCTAGTGGGCCGGAAGAAATACCATACTTTTTCGTTTATTAAAGATAGAGTGTGGAAAAAGCTTCAAGGGTGGAAAGGGAAAATGCTTTCAAGAGCAGGCAAGGAGATACTTATTAAAGCTGTGGCTCAATCAATCCCAACTTATACGATGAGTGTGTTTCAATTACCAGTCAGATTGTGTGAAGAACTTCAAGCCCTTTGTGCTCGGTTTTGGTGGGGGCAAGTTGGAAATGAGAGGAAGATCCATTGGTTGAGTTGGGAAAAATTAACTAGACCAAAGGTGGATGGGGGAATGGGGTTCAAGGATTTACGGCAATTCAACCTGGCCATGCTTGCCAAACAAGGGTGGAGACTAGTTCAAGATCAAGAGTCTTTACTTAGCCGGTGTTTTAAAGCACGATATTTCCCTAGAAGAAATTTTTTGGAGGCCATTGATTCCCCAAATTGTTCGTTCACTTGGAAGAGCATTTTAGCAACCAAGCCATTGATTCAGAGGGGGTCTTGTTGGAGGGTGGGTAATGGAACTTCAGTCCGAGCTCTAAGGGATGCATGGATTCCCAACTACCCTACCAATAAAGTATTACATCCAGCCCATGATGTTGAAGAAGATTGTATGGTTGCTGACCTCATAGACCCGGATACTGGGTGGTGGGACAGAGAGTTTGTCATGCAACATTTCAACCATGAAGATGGGGAAGCTATATTGCATGTGCCACTAAGCAGAAGAGTTATTCATGATTCTCTGTTTTGGACCTTCACCAAGTCCGGGGATTACACTGTGAGGTCTGGGCATCAAGTAGCTCAGCAACTGCAGAAGGAAGCGAATTGGGCAGAGTGTTCCAACAGAACGGTGGGAAGTGCTGTTTGGAAGGTTCTGTGGAAGCTGAAAGTGCCAAACAAAATTAAAGTGTTTGGCTGGCGCGCTTGTCGCAATATACTGCCCACCCGGGTAAATTTGGTGCACAAAAAGATAATACAGGATAACAGGTGTGAGATGTGCAAATTTGAAGCAGAAACGGGTATACATGCTCTCTGGAACTGTGGTGTGGCACGGGATGTTTGGGCAGGGTGTTCGGCTCGTCTGCAGAAATGCACTGGAGATCAAGGTGATATACTTTAGCTTACGGACTTACTGATTGCTCGCTTGTCTACTGACGAACTTGAGCTTTTCCTGGTCCAAGCGTGGATCATTTGGAACCAAAGAAATGGTATAATACATGGGAAGCAGATACAGCCACCTGAGTTGTTGATCAAATGTGCGCAAGACTTTCTAGCGGAGTTTCGGCAAGCCAACATCCAGCTATCTGCCTCACCTCATATACCGTGTCCGACGAGATAGAGACCACCACCTGTGGAACACTTCAAGTTGAACTTTGACGCGTCAATCTTCCAAGATGGCGAAAATTCCGAGGTTGGAGCCATTATCCGAAATGACAAAGGAGAAGTTATGGTGGCTTTATCAGCAAAGGGTCCACCGGTTTTATCGGCAAAGTTATGACCCATTTGATCACATTGCTACCTTTAAAACCACCATGCATCTTCAAGGGGTTCCCGACGAAATAATGTGCAAAGCCTTCCCTACTACCCTCAAGGGCCCAGCACGAGTTTGGTTCAGCAAAATACCCCCGAATTCAGTGAGTTCTTTTGAAGAGTTGAGCAAGTTGTTCGTTAATAACTTCATTAGAGGACAAAGACACAAGTGTTCCTCGTCCAGCTTATTGACCATAGAGTAGGGAGAGAACGAGAGTCTACGGTCATTCATTACCCGTGTCAATAGAGAAGCCCTGAGTGTGGACAAAGCAGATGATAAGCTCCTATTGGCGGCTTTCCATAATGGGGTGAATTCGGATTTGTTTATACATAAACTCTATGAAAAAGACCCCAGTCCATGGCCGAACTTGTCCATTCGGCTCAAAATTTTATGAATGCAGAAGACGCAATCATTGCTAAGAAGAGAAAGAGGTCTGAGAAAGTAGACGCAAATCCCAGTCGCCATCCGGAGCAAGGCCCCCGTCCAAAGAAGGGACAAACGAAAGAAAGGAAAGACCGAGATACTAAGAAGCCGGGCTCTTCAGCACGAAACCAGCAGTATACCCCTTTGAACATCCCACTTGAGCAGGTCCTTATGCAGATTAAGGATGATCCTTCTTGAAGTAGCCGGAGAAAATGAAGGGAGATCCCAATAAGCGCAATAGGAACAAGTTGAGGAATTTCCTTGGACGAGACCACAGGGACGAGAAACTGAAAGGGAAGATGGAAGAATCATCTCGACCACCGCTCGGAGAAATAAGAGTCATTATAGGGGGAAGTGCGACAGGCCAGTCATCCAAGTCCAAGAAAGCATACTTGAAGGTAGTGCAGAGTGTCCAACTTTCTGGACGGTCATCGAGAGCAAGGTCCACAGACGAACCAGCGATCACCTTCACGGACGAAGACGCTGAGAGAATTCATCACCCCCATGATGATGCTCTCGTCATCACCTTACTGATTGCTGACTACACAACTAGAAAAGTGCTTATGGACAACGGAAGCTCAGCGAACATTTTGTATTATCCAGCTTTTCAGCAAATGAGGTTAGGACGAGACCAGCTCTGTCCAGTAAACTCCCCCCTAGTAGGTTTTGGTGGAATGAAGGTACAACCCGTGGGTACTATTTCCTTATCAGTGGTAGTGGGGGCATACCCACAACAAATCACCAAGGATGTGAATTTCCTTGTGGTAGATTGTCCGTCCTCCTACAACGCCATAATTGGAAGACCAACCTTGAATAGTTGGAAGGCTGTTACCTCTACTTACCACCTATCAGTCAAGTTTCCAACAAAACACGGAGTAGAGCAGGTACAAGGGGACCAACTAGCAACAAGAGAATGTTATCTGGCCATGTTGGCCATGGATGAACAAGTTCAAGCCATGAATATTGAAGAAAGGAGAGTGGTAGCAGAGCCTACCGAAGCATTGGAAGACATTTCCTTGGATGAAGATAACCCTGAGAAGTGTACCAGGGTTGGAGCAGATCTAGAAGAGGAGATTAAGAAGGACCTCGTCCAGTTTTTGAAGAAAAATATTGATGTGTTTGCGTGGAGTCATGAGGACATGCCGGGTATAGACCCTAGTGTCATTACCCACCGTCTGAATGTATGTCCTTCCTCCAAGCCAGTGTGGCAAAAGAAGAGGGTGTTTGCCCCTAAGAGAGAGTGCTATCAAAAACGAGGTTCAAAAGTTGATGGTGGCAAGGTTTATTCAGGAAGTGTACTACCCGAAATGGTTGGCCAATGTAGTAATGGTCAAGAAAGCAAACGGCAAGTGGAGAATGTGTGTAGATTTCACTGACTTGAACAAGGCTTGCCCCAAAGATAGTTATCCGCTGCCACGCATTGACCAGTTGGTACACTCAACTACGAGCCACAAGTTGCTTAGTTTCATGGATGCTTTTTTCTGGATACAATCAGATAAGGATGGACGAGGCAGACCAAGAGAAAACATCATTTGTCACCAGTCAAGGCTTATTCTGTTATAAGGTGATGCCATTTGGCTTAAAAAACGCAAGGGCGACATATCAGAGATTGGTCAACCATATGTTTCGTTCACAGATTGGGCGGAATGTGGAAGTCTATGTAGATGACATGCTGGTGAAGAGTCAGGACGAAGGAAGGCATCTAGACGACTTGCAGGAGACATTTGACACGCTGAGACAGTATCACATGAAGCTGAATCCTAGCAAATGTGCTTTCGGAGTATCATCAGGGAAATTCCTTGGCTTTATGGTCTCCCACAGGGGAATTGAAGCGAATCCTGATAAAATTCAAGCAATACTGGACATGAAGCCTCTGCAAAATACCAAAGAAATCCAATCCCTTACTGGACGAGTTGCTGCACTCAACAGGTTTGTCTCTAAAGCCACTGACAAATGTTTGCCATTTTTTAAGGTTCTTAGAAAAGCATTCGAATGGACTAATGAGTGTCAGAAAGCTTTCGAAGATCTGAAGACATACCTTACCATGGCTCCATTGCTGAGTCCGTCCGTAGTGGGAGAGGAGTTATATTTATACCTAGCAGCAACCCCGCATGCCATGAGCTCAGCATTGATAAGAGAAGAAGATAAAGTGCAAAGACCCGTGTACTATACGAGTAAGGCATTGAGGGGAGCGGAAGGACGGTATCCACAAATGGATAAATTAGCCTTCGCATTGATCACCGCTTCCAGGAAGCTGAGGCATTATTTCCAAGCCCATGTCATTAATGTCATGACAGATCATCCGCTCAAGAAGGCAATGAATAGACTGGAAGCCGCAGGATGATTGATTCAGTGGGCCGTCGAGCTCAGTGAGTTTGACATCAGATATCAACCAAGGCATGCCATAAAAGCTCAAGCATTAGCAGATTTCATTGCGGAGTTTACCCCAAATCATGATGAGTCAGAAGGCAGTAAGAGATGGGTCGTCCATGTGGATGGTTCGTTTACAAGGCATGCAGGTGGAATTGGTGTGGTCCTACAATCCCCAGAAGGAGACAAATTGAAACATAAGGTTCGTCTACAGTACCAAGAAACTAACAATGAAGTCGAGTATGAAGCCCTTCTCAAAGGGCTAGAATTGGCTAAGTCTGTGGAAGCCAAGTCTATACTCGTCCTGGGGGATTCTTAGTTGGTCATGGGGCAAGTAAATGGAATGTATGAAGCAAAGGAAGAACGAATGAGGAAATACCTTAGTAGAGTGATGCGCCTTATGAAAAAATTTGAAAAAACTGAATTCGTTCAAATCCCAAGGGAGGAGAATGTGGAAGCTGATACTATAGCAAAAGAAGCCTCAGCAAATGAATCTGTGGACGAATCTGATGAAATTCAGTACATGCCAAGTATAGATATCCCAGAAGTACAACAGGTGGAGAATAGAGAAAATTGGATGACCCCGATTATATTATACTTGAAAGACGGACGGCTACCAGAAGAGAAAGATGAAGCCAGGAAGTTGAGGGTGAGATCGGCTAGATATGTTCTTATGGACGAAGTGCTATACAAGAGGGGCTTTTCTCAACCTTATCTTAGGTGCTTGGCTCTGGACAAAGCAAACTACGTACTGAGGGAAGTTCATGAAGGAGCATGTGGCAATCACTCAGGAGCCAGGTCCCTTGTCCACAAGGTCGTCTGTGCAGGGTATTACCGGCCAAATATGCAAGCTGATGCTAAAGCATACGTCAAGGTCTGCGACCAATGCCAACGATTTAATAACGTCCCCAGGCAACCGTCAGAGTACCTCACCCCGATGATGGCACCGTGGCCCTTCGCACAATGGGGACTAGACATTTTGGGTCCCTTTCCTCTAAGCATAAGGCAGATGAAGTTTCTAGTTGTGGGCATCGATTACTTCACCAAATGGGTGGAAGCTGAACTGTTAGCAACAATCACACAACAAAATGTTAAAAATTTCGTGTGGAGGATCATTGTGTGTAAATTTGGAGTGCCCAAGGTATTGGTATCTGATAACGGACGACAATTTGACAGCGCACTCTTCAGGGACTTCTGCGCACACTTTGGAATACAGAATCACTATTCCTCACCCGCTCATCCTCAAGCAAATGGCCAAGCTAAAGTGGCAAACTGATCCTTGTTGAAAATCATCAAGACCCGGCTTAAGGGGGCAAAGGGGATATGGCCAGATGAGTTGCCTGGTATTCTATGAGCGTACAGGACGACGGTGAGAATCCCTACAGTGGAAACTCCTTTCAAGCTAGCTTATGGAAGCGAAGCAGTCATACCTGCAGAAGTACACATGGCCAATCACAGGGTGATGATGTATCAAGATAAGGACAATGAGGAGCAACTCCGTCTAAACCTTGATCTAATAGATGAGGTAAGGGCAGATGCAGAATACAGGACAGCAAAGTACAAGAACCTTATGGATAGGCAATATGATGCAATGGTGAAGCCAAGATGTTTCAACATAGGAGATCTTGTCCTGAGAAAGGTCTCTTTGGCAACCAAAAACCCAGCACATGGGAAATTGGGCCCAAATTGGGAAGGACCCAACAGAGTTATCAACTGTAAAAGGCAAGGATCCTACTACTTGGAGGCCCTGGACATGAGGAAATTGGAGCACCCTTGGAATGTGGAGCACTTGAGGAGGTACTATCAATAAAAGTGAGCCTAGACGAAGTATGACCATGGACGAGCTTGGACCTTGTCTGTAGACTTATGATTCTACTTATATTTAATGTTGTTTGTGTTTGATACTACTACTTTACTATTTGTGTTGTGTTGTGATTATGGACGAAGTTATGGAGTTTGTACTTATTAAATAAAAAGAAAGGCATAAATATATGTATATGCCTTATCTGTAAACAATATTTATGTTATGTACAAAATGTTGTGTAAATTTCTAGTCTCCATGCTATTTTCGTTTGAACTAACCCACAACAAGGCCGAAAAGCCCAAGACGAGGAAATTCTCCGGACGTAGAGATGTAACTTCAATAAACAAGGGAAATGTATGCACGTCCAAGTATAGACGAGAAAATTTTCCCTTGAAATGGCACGTCCACAAAACGTTCGTCCCTGAAACAGACAGGATGAAACATAGTACGTCCACAAAACGTTCGTCCCTGAAACAGACGGGATGAAACATATTACACGTCCACACATGGACGGATAAATGCAAAGACGATGTTTTGGTTTATCGACCAAAGCATTCTAAAGCAATCAAGCTTATGGACGAATGCAAGGTTGTCATTTGCATTAGAAATGAAAAAACGGCGAAGTCTCAAGACGAGTGATGTTGATATTTAGGATTTCACCAAGACGAGTATTTCACCAAGAGTTATATCTTAAAAGTTCCAAGCACTTTATAAGGTATCACTTTCATGGGCAAGTATAAATTTAAAACAAAAACAGAACTTTCGTCCTTGTTATAACTAAAAGAAACAAACAATTGTTTTAAGGGTGGACGACCAACGTCCAAACACCTTCTAAAGTAAAACTTGATAACTCGTCTGAAAGCTATGGACGAGATTAACATAAAGTTGAAACTTGTCTGAAAGCTATGGACGAGATTAACATAAAGTTACAACAACAGTCTTAAAATTTAAAAAAAAAAAAAAAAAAAAAAAAAAAAAAAAAAAAAAAGTAGAGTTAAAAAGCATAATCAGGCTGGAGGGGCGTCAGTGTTCTGGTCGTCCTGGGGTGGCCGGGTTGTAGCATCATCCTCTACGTTAACATCTTCTGAGCTCATCTAAAGGAGGGAACTGGTAAGAGCACCACTAAGATTGAGTTTGATAGAGTTGAAATCAATATTGGGGAAGTTCTCCACAGCGTCCATCCTGAAGTCCTCAAACCCAGCTACATAGTTGGTATCCAGTAGGTCCGTAAACTGCTTGGACGCCTTAAACTCTGCAACCGCATCTTCCTTGGCCTTCTTAAGAAGATCACTCAGCTCGTCATTCTTCTTTTGCAAGTGATCAAGACGAGTGTCCTTTTCCACAACATCAGTCTTCAGCTCTTCAATCTGATTTTGCAGCTCCTTTGCCCCTTCATTGGCTTTAGCAGCTGCCTCAGCCCACCGTTTGCTCTCGTCCTTCACTTCCTTGATTCTCTTCTCTAACAGGACCCTCGTCTTGTCCAGATCAGTTGCTTGCCTGGACGCAGCAATGAACTTGGACATGGCCTGAATCATGGTTTTGTTAGGAATCTTATCAAAAAGGACAAGACAAAAAAAAAAAAGAAAGGGAAAATGTACATACTTTGAAAAGATCATGAACCCCAGAATGCTCGAAGTCCTTCAAAGACATGTTATAGCAGGCAGACACGTCCGCATCAGTCACAGCCATCCTAAATCTTTCCCAAGCAAGATCCTCATTCCCAATGAGGTGTTGAGGTACTTGGTGAGAAGGTTGAGACGAGGAAAGTGCCTTAACTGTGGACGGGGCTTGCATAGGAGAGTCCTTGGGCTCTGAATCAAGGATATGGATGCCTTCAGGCTCATGAATAGGAATAGGTGTGGATTGAACGTCCTTAGGCTTGGACGACTTGTGCTTGACCTTTTTCTCCCTACGCCTGCTTGGAAGATTCCCCAAGTCAACCCCTAGCGATAAGTTCTTTCTTTTATCACCTACGGACGGATGAGATTGAGGCGGTGCCTCCTGCCCAGCTGTAGCAGCCTCATTCACAACTTCTTTGCCCTTGTTTTCCTTCATTGTAGCTATTCCTGAAAAGAAAGGTATTAAAAAAAACAAACAAACAAACCAAAAAAAAAAAAAAAAAAGAGGAGGAAAGGGGAAACAATTAGGCGAGCTTACATCTACGAATGGTAAGCTCGTGTGCAAGGGCTTCAGTGGACGGGTTGGGACCCAAACCCCAAGTGGCAAGACGTTGGAGACTAACCAAAGAATGGAAAGCCCTGTCAGTGTGCAGACGAACCTTTTGAATTCGTTCAATATAAAACCTGCCTAAGTGAGGTCGTCTAGCACCTGTGCAAAAAATAAAAAATAAAAAAATTATTAGACAGCCGTCTACAAAGGTAAGTACAACACAAAGCAAAATGACAACCATAAGCATACCTTCAAGACGAAGGTTCCCTAACTCTCCTGTGTAGGGAGGAAATGGGTCTTGAGAAACCTCGAGGGGGCGTCCAGCCCAAAAACCTGAGACGAAGAAGAACTCCGTCTTCCAGTTCCTATACGAGGAAACTATAGACTTAATCAATCTATAATCCTTCCCTATGGCTGTGAATTGATAAAAGTCAAGGGACTGATTGATTTCAGAAGGCTTGTAACAATAAAGGAACTCGTCCACAGTCAGAGGACGGTTCCCCTCAAATACCTCCCTCCACAAAACTTGCATGGAGACAATTAACCTCCATGCATTGGGGTTAAGTTGACAAACACCTATACCTAACCTAGTAAGTAATTCTCTGGTAAAAGCATTTAAAGGTAACCTAAGTCCACCTAAAAGATAGGCTTTGTAAATACCTATCCCAAAATGTGGCTGACAACACCACTCCCCACGAACTGCTAACCTAGGTTTGAGGTCGTCTGGGATTTGGTACCATTTTTTAAGCAAATCTAATCTCCTATCATCCGTCTTGGATTCTACTCCTATAGCACAACTGTACACTACCTCAACCTCGTCCTGAACTGTGGACGAAGGGGCACTTGTACCAGCCTAGGATCTAGACTCGCTCCTTGTCTTGAGTCCTTGGAAAACCTCTAAAGGTACCCCAGGGACACTGGACACATACTCGTCCATGGTGTTTCCTCCACTACTAGTGCTGCTATTACTACTATCACTAGAGCCACTAAAACTACTTGGGTCATGATACTCGTCTATGGCTTTGCCCAAACTATTACTAGACAAGGAAAGAACAGTCTCAGACATTTTTAGGAAAACTTAAAATTTGAGGACGAGGATTAAAGAAATACCTGAAATCTAGACGAGGAAACTAAGGACGAGAGGATACATCTAGACGAGGCGCTAAGACGAGGATGCTCAGGGAAGGAAATCTCAGAAATGTGAAGGGTACTGGAGGAATTCTACTATTTATAGGCTGTAAACTTTGGGATGCGAAACGACGCAGCCAACGAAAGTACGACACGTGGCATACTCCTCGAAAAAATAACCAGACGCATCAGTTTATCAATTAGATTGTGACACGTGGCATTAAGTGCACATTTTGAAAATTGCCTAAAATTATCCTTAAGACGACCCATGGACAAGGGGGCAACTGATGGTGTCTAAAAAAATAAGCAACTCCTTATTCGTCCATAGAGGTCGTCCATATAAAAGGTAAGAGTGAACACTCGTCCTTAGTCCACAAGGCACAGACTACCCGTCTATCGTCCACAGAAAACTCTGGATGACGTCTACTGACTGATGAACGATCTTTCGTCCAGGAGCGCTTAGGACGGGCCTAACGACAGTTTTGACATGAAAAGATAACTGTTGTAGCGGTTATCAAGTTATACGCTCCGGACTCCGTGAAAATGGGGGAAGTTATCCAATGGATAACCATTTCCTAAACCTATAAAAGGGCACGAATCTCCGACAAGAAAAGGCTAAGTATTTTTCTTTCCAGACACTATCTTTCTTTAAGACGAGAATTCTTTCTTTCACGAGAAAATGCTAACTTTACCATCGGAGGGTTTGTGACCGGCCAACCCCGGTCTCCTCTGATCCCTTGTTTCTTATCTTTCAGGCCCTCAACATCATTGCGATCCGTGCTGTTCAACTAATTGATTCCTTGATCGTTATCAGTGATAACCAAGCTCTCATGGATGCATTGCGCACGAGGAAGGGGCTGTCGTCTTGGCTGGGACATATTCTCCAGGATGTTTTGTGTATGCTTGATAGGCTTAGTTGGGTGCAAGTTTCTTTTGTTAAGAGAAGTGCAAATAATGTTGCCCATGTATTAGCTAGATATGCCAAGGATTTAGTGGAGGATATTGTATGGATTGAGGATCCCCCCCCCCCCCCCCAGTGGTGGAGGCTTTGTACTTTGATTCTATCTTTGTTGAATGAATTATGAGGATGTTATCCTCTTCCAAAAAAAAAAAAGCGTACAATGTTATACACATTTGTTTACTCATTGAGGCATTTAATAAAATTTCTGTTAATTTTAAATTCTCTAAATTGACCATAACGAATTATCAGTGAACATTGACCACCATAAACTTTTGCTGTTGATGTACAAAGCGTCCAAGTTATAAAATGTGTAAAAGCTGAAGCCTTTATTGACCATAACATATTATCAAATTAACCATTGACACCATATTGGGTGAAAAACTAAAGAGTCTAAATCCAATTAAATTCTAAATCATATATATATATATATATAATGAGAAACCGTTACATATTGTAGAAAATTAGAAATGTATGGTTTAAAACAAGTGTAAGCTAATACTACGTATAATTTAAATATCTTCTAGAAAAATATATAATTGTGATTATTTTTAATTGTACTTGTACATATACACGGGGCTACACACTAGTTTCCATAATGTCAAATTACATTTTGAAAATGGATGGTACATAGAATAGATGCATAATTTCTATATAATTACACACGTACATAAGAGCTTGAAATCCAGGCATTAATATATATATATATATATATATATGAATTAGTTCATCACTTCATCTGTGCATGCTACATTTTAATTTCAAAATTTATTTAATTAAAATTAAGTCTTGCAAAATTTTCATTTTAACTGATGTAGATATTTTCCTTAGCAAAGAACATAAAAGGCATGACTATCCGTTATGGTTTTTTTTTTTTTTTTTTAACGCTTGAGGGTATGGTATCTACTGTGATCATAATTATGGATTTTTAAGGACATATTTGGTATATTAAATAAAAATTACGATATGAATTATAATCTCTATATATTAAGAGAATTGAAAAGGTTAGTTATCACTTCAAAAATGGTCAAAAATACCCTTACAATTTAATTAAATAGTCTTAGTCTTAAAACATTAGAAATGAGGTTAAAATGGTAATTCAACCAAATAAACACCCCTTCCCCCCCCCCCCCCCCCAGCCCACTTCCCACAAAAATTATAATATAAAAAATATATATTAAAAAAAAAAACCTTCCCAGTTCCCACTTCTCCACTTACAGCCAAAAACTTCCCTTAAAAAAATGCCCGATAAAACAGTTGCACTCTCCCATTAGCTTACGAATTGAAATTTAAATGTTCAATTAATTTAAGTTTGTTTTATGACTTTCATCATAATCTATACCACCATTGTCATCTTCTCTCAGAAATCCTAAGAAAAAAAAAAATATTTCTTCCACAACAACAAAAGAGTACAAACAGGTTTTGGGAGTTGGGATACTATTCACGGCCCCAAAATCTCAGTTCTCCCAAAATTCTCATGCCTACTTTCTTCACTCTATTCTCAATCTACCTTCACTATTATATCTACAATCTAAACCAATGCAATTTGTTTATTTCGGTGAGGAATTAGTAATTGTTATTTTGCTGTAAGCCTGTGACCCACTCCTAAGATACATTTGCAATTTTAAGCTCTATCCTTTGGCCCACTGATTATCTTTAATCTACCAAGTGAAGGTTACTTTGAAATTGCAGAGAAGTACAAGTAAAAGTGGATAGATTTTCTTTTTGTAAGAGGGAGTGATTCTGATATATAAATTTTCTGAATAGATTTGTAAATTTCGTCCTGTTTTCACTTTCATGTTATTATTGATTACGACTACCTATAGTGTTTGATGAAACCCATAAGCTATTTGAAAAAATGTCTCATAGGAATATTTGAATTAGCAATTGTGATATCGTTATAGTTTTTGTGAATTGAAACGCTTATACATCTTCTTTATCTATTTTATCTTATATGATTAAACTGTTTTTTCGGATCATATTAGTAGGTCCGTTTTAGATCTCACTGAAAGCCATTCATTAACTTTAATGCAACCACAAAGAACACACAGGAATAGACAAACTGTTTGAGATACAAGTGCCATCATCCAAACTCGACAAAGATTTTATCTACTCCTCATGGTTCCTCGGATATCCAATTCATTTTCTATCTCTTTTATTTATATATATATATATATATATTTTGGAATCTCTCTTAGGTTTTTGTATGCATATATTACAAAAGAAAAATTATATGTCTATAATATTTTTACAACAAATCCTAAGTGGTAAATTGTTACTAGTTGTTATTGTCGGGGTAAAAAGGTAATATTAGTGTTAGTTTGAAATTTGAACCAATAACAACTAACCACATGTGATTTGTTGTAAAAATGTTGTAGATGTAGCATCTCTCATTACAAAAATATATATGTTTGTGTGGAACTTTTTATTATTGCTTATATGATTTGGAGGGCGTTGGGTACTTAGAAGTTTGAACACGTTTTGTTGTTGTGTACATATGAGAGGAGGAAAAAAAGAGGATAGAGATGGGTGTCACTGAGAATTTTTTATGTCTCGAAATTAAAGTAATAGGAAAAGATAAAAGGAAAGTGAACTTATAGTTGTGTGTTTTTCGATTGGTTGGTGATGAAGTATGGCAAATAGGGAATTCAATATTTAGTTTGTCAAATTAATTTGTACATAGATGATTATGAGCCACAACTCTGCGCTCAGTTGGTATTGAAATGAGATAGAGACGAGCAAAAAAAAAAAAAAAACTGTTGCTGAGAAAATTTGAGAAATAAGATGATGACTGTTTTATTTTTTATTTATGAACACAACTTAGTGATGTTGATTTTAGGTGCACCTCCTTTGAAAATATTGAATAGGTATATTTTAGAGAATTTAATGCTCATGAATATTCAATTTTTTATTTCTATACTATCAATAGTTTATCATTTGATAAGTGCATCTTGATATTGAATCAGTGCCCAAAATATGTGTAGTCAATACAATTTGGCAGTTTACCTTTTAGATACATTTTAGTCTCATAATTTTCTATTAATCACAATTTGAGATTTAAGTATATATTTGATCATATTATGCATTTGAGAACTATGGATACAACCAGGAGTGTTATTAGGCTAGCCACAAAATATAAATGCATACCTTCCTTTCTAGTAGTGTTGATTGTTCAACTCTATCACAAAATGGCTCTAGCAAAAAACCTGCATGAACAAAAAACAACAGCACATATTCGAATTTTTATTTTTATTTTTTTGTCTATAAAGAGGATGAGATGAAAACTTTTTCGACCAAAATTTAATGAACCGTAAGAATCAATTTAATGACTACCAAAATTTAAGGTTTACTGTTACATATGTTCTTTTCCAACAATGTGATTGTGCAGTTCTATCACAAATTGGCTCTAGCAAAAAATCTGCATGAACAAAAAAGCAAATTCAGTGCATATATATTGTGTAAAAAGAGGATGAGATGAATGCTGTGTCAATTTCAAAAGAGAATGCTACCAAAATTAAAGGTTTACATACCTTTTTCAGTAGTATTGATTTACAAAATGGCTCTAAAAAAAGTGGAAGACAGGAGGTGAATGATTGTGTATTGAGTGAGTTCATGTTTTTAGGGGGAGGTTGAGTGGTATTTGACATTGTTGACCCTAATTCTAAGAGAAGAAACTATTTATTTTTTGAGAAAGTATGATACACAATATAATTCAATTGAGAAAGTAGTATATAATGGACTAATTGTAGTCGCAAATCAACTTATGATGAAGGGCGAAACCAATTCTGATACTAGAGAAGTAACAGTAATTTCCATTGCTCAAAAATTATTATATTTCTTTTGTTGTTGTACAACAATGAATTGAGACTTTACGGTAATAAATATGCATACCTTTTTGAGAGAATAAACTCGGTTGTATGAACATTTATTTGAAGATGATGGAAGAAGTAGAACATCAGGGAGGAAGGGCGGTGGAAGAGATGTAAGATATAGTTATTGAAATTGGATAGAAATAGGAAATAGTAGGGAGACATGCAAGTTGTAGTTATTGTATTTTGCTAGAAGTAGGAGTCTATGTTATTGGGAATTTTTTGCTTTTTAATGTGGATTGCCAATATGGATAATAGTGAGTTTTGAATTTTACAACAGTGTCGCCTTTTTTTTTCTTTAGATAGATAGAAATTTTACTTTAATCTAATCTAAGTATATATATGTGTGAAGTTTCCTCCTAGAGACTTGAATCTCAGCTCTTTCTGTTATATCCCAAACCCGATACGTGGATTTGTGACTATGACTGGCATGTTAACATCAAGCTTAAACTTGATATTAACAAGAACCAACTAAACTTCTAAACAAAATTTTTTCTCTTTTTTTTCATTCTTATTCTTGTTTCTTTACTTATAAGAATGAAAAAAGAGAGGAAAGCTTTAATCTAATCTAAGTATATATATGTGTGAAGTTTCCTCCTAGAGACTTGAATCTCAACTCTTTCTGTTATATCCCAAACCCGATACGTGGATTTGTGACTATGACTGGCATGTTAACATCAAGCTTAAACTTGATATTAACAAGAACCAACTAAACTTCTAAACAAAATTTTTTCTCTTTTTTTTCATTCTTATTCTTGTTTCTTTACTTATAAGAATGAAAAAAGAGAGGAAAGCTTTTGTTTAAAAGTTTAGTTGGTTCTTATTAATATCAAGTTCAAGCTTGATATTAGCATGCCAGTCATTGTCACAAATCCAGGTATCGGGTTTGGGTCGTGACATTTGCCCCACATTCCACAAGCACTTATACTTATGGAGTAACCATCACGTCAAGGATGTGTGATGTGTGACCTATTTTTAAGAATAAGGAAAGTGAGCACGAAAAAATAACTGGGAGCAATTTTTTTTTTTCCTTTGAATTATTAAATTTAAATTACTAATAAACCCTAAGTTATTTATTTTTCTAAAGTAATATTTTGTAAAGATTAGGGGTTATCTAGAGAATTTAGTCATCAGATAACTGACAAGTAACTTTTTGAATACTCTTAATATATAGAAATAACATTTTTATTTTATTGTGTAGTAAAGAACATAGTACCCCCACATTTTTTATTGGTGTAAATTTAATATTGTTTGATCGAAAAAATTTATTGATTGAAAAAATAAATAAATATGAGAAACTCCATAAGCAATTGCATAGGGATGGACCCAAGTGGGGCCCCCCCGACCTTTTTTTTTTTTTTTTTTTTTTTTACTTATTATATATTACATTTTTGTAGTTGGAGCCCCCTCCAAAACCTTAAGCCCCCTTCCTCCTCAATCAGCCTAGCTAACCTATCCCAACTAGCAACTATCCCACCCAAAAATTTAACAAAAATAATAAAACTGATAGGCCAAGAATGTATTGACCCCTTGTGATGAATTAACCAATTAATTAGCCAAGTTAATTAATTAATTCAATTAGCATGCAATAAGCGTGGTAGCACAAACAAATCACCAACTAAGTTAAAATGCAGTGGAAAATAAATTAACACGGTGATTTGTTTACGAATGGAGAAAACCTACACGGCAAAAACCCGACTAGGTGATTTTAAGATCACCACTCCCGAGAATTCACTATTATCACAACAAGCAGTTACAAGTAAAGGAATCTCAATACCTTATACCAACTTACAGTTGAACCCTTACCCTAATACCCAATTGGACTTATTCTATAGTGACAATCTCTCATTTTCAATGCATGGCTCCTAGTACGTAACTAACCAATTCGATGTGCGGATCCCTATATGCGGCTTACTCATCAACTTGAGAAAAATGTTTGCTACAAAGTTCTTCAATTCATCAATACGATGAAGATCACGAAGCTCCTTGGTTACAAAACCCTACAGTGTACAAACACAATAGCTTCTTGAATAGAAAGATAAACTAGAGTATATGTCTCTGGTTCACAATATGCTTGTGAAAAACTTTTGCACTGAATTGCATCCACTTTGACAACCCTTAAAATAATCCTTATATATGTTTAGGGTTATGAGAAAAAGAAAGCCCAAACATCTATTCACAAATTGGAGTGAAATCAGCTCTGAAAAACTGATTTTCATAAACCTCGACAGATAACTTATCTATCGAGCAGCTGTCAAGTATCGGGCTTAAATAACCTTTTAAACCTCGATAGATACTAGCTGTCGAGCTTTAAAATCCAACACTTCTTCACTTGTTTCTTGGACAGACTTGCATAGCTTTAACACTTAAACTTGAAATCTTGTTCCTTGAAGCATTAAACACATCCTAGATTTACCCAATTACAAGTAAAGTGTATTTTGTCAAAAGATTAGCCAATTCTATATTGACATATGTTCCTAACAATGATTCACATATGTCTTAACAATCTCCTCCTTTGGCAATCCATGACAAAACCACAACAAACAAATGAACATATGAGAGAAGTCATAAATCACTTAACTCATACTCACTTATTGAATACAATAAAATCTATCCTAACACAAACTCTTGAAAAACTTTGCAAGAAAAGAGTTTATAGCAAGAAGAGAGAAAAGAAACAACACATGTAAAGATAGGTGAAAGAACTGTAATAACAACCTCATCATATATATATAACATCATAAGTACAAGGTTTGCCATCACAATGTAAGAACAATGTATCTCTAAAAGAAGAAAAGAAAAAATACATAAGTCCTCACTACATCCCTAAAAAAATATAGACACTCCCCCTAACAAAAATCTCCTATACTAACTCTCCCCCTATGTATATGACTACTCTCATATCAAAACTACTTCCCCTTTTTGTCACGAGTGACAAAGGGTAAGTAAATCAAGTAGACATCTCATCATCACTGGGCGAGCTAGCATCCTCATCCTCATCCTCATCATCATCATCGTCGTCGGAGTCATCATCATCATCTTCGTCCTCAAATGCCTCTGGAGAAGGAGAGGAAGACTCCACGAAGCCACCAAGGCGAGCCTGCCGTCTAGCAATACGGCCGACATGGGTGTTCACCTAACATAACTCATCACTGAGTGTGTCAAGGCAAGCATTCATGCGCTGCAGCTGTGCCATGACCGCCTCGAAGGTCACACCACTCGCCAATGAAGAAGGTGTGGATGTGGAAGGGGAGGAAGAAGCTGGAGGAGCTACTATCTCTATCTGTGGCCACTTCGGTCGAAGCTAAGCCTCACTCCGTCTAACGGTAGCCGCATCTATGGCACACATGACCGAGAAATGAGGAGACGCGGGATAAGAGACAAAAAATGGCAAAGAAGCCACGTGATAACTGAAGGAAAAATGAGTTTATCACGAGTAACCATATCCCTATAGACATTTATAAGGGATAGAATGAAGTGAGAGGGAAAATCAATAATGAGTCCCTCAAGAAGGGATAACAAAAATCGGGCACGAAACTCTGTGATGGAGTTATAGTAAGATAATGGATAAAGAACAAATGTCATCACAATGTTAAGGAATCTCAGACCTTTTGCAAAGCACGAGTAAGGGGTGTTTTGACGGTTACCCCAAGATGAAGGTGTCTCACAAAATAGAGACGAGAGTTCCTCTTTGGACACAATCCTCAGACGATCGCAGCTAGGGTAGTCAGGATGTACTACCCTAGGAACATGTAGTACCTCGGATACAATATCCGGAGTAACTATGATGTGCATACCTCGAACGCGAGTGATAAAATGAGGTACTAAAGTATCGAATCCATGCATATTGGAGTAAAAATCTTGTATGATCACGAAGGGACAAGTGACCAGGATGCCATATAGTGACTCTCAACCCCAACTGTAGATGACCATGGGAAGGTCAGTATTAGAAAAATCCAATAGAACGACTTGGCATTCCGAATGAATGTCACGTCGTGAAAAGTTCTCCAAGAAGTTCGACTTGGC